>NC_083897.1:33121281-33423998 GCF_032452875.1 Bos javanicus | reverse complement strand
CTCTGGTTCAAGGACCATGCATCTTACCTCGTGGGGAACTAAGGATGGCAGATGTGGAGCATGTCCAGTCCCTGGAGGTGACACCCCAGTACCACGGGCTCTCATATCCCAGTGTGCACCCCACGTGTGCTTTGTAGAGGCCAATCCACTGTTCCAGAAGACCAGCAGCTTCTGGATGGTGGGGGCTGAGATAGCGACTTTGGATCCCATGGCCACTTGCCCTCTGAGCCCCTGGTGTGCTGTTAGAGGGTCTCTTGGTCTGGATGGTTTTGTGAAATACCCTGTGTCAGTCAGTTCTGCTTTCTGTGAGCCCTCAAATAGTGGTGCCAGACAAGGTGCTGCAAGCGGGAAAGAGAAACCCACATCTACAATGTGTACCTATCGATTTCAGTAAAGATGAACCTCTCCTCCTTCAAGGATGGAAGTGAGATTAGCGGCTCAATGATCTGGAGGGAGGGTGCCACTGAGGGATCGGCATCACTCTCTGTCATGGTGGGGCAAACACCTGGTAGGTGCCGTAGCTCATCCGGCCTGCTGGTGGCGCCTGTGCTGCTGAGCCCAGATGCAGCATCATCCTTGGCCCCAGGGCTCCTCCTCGCATGAGAGCACTGTGCAGCCCTGAGGGACCACTGACAGAGGCTGGGCGCTCTCAGTTCTTCAGGCACTGGGTCTTCAGTGATGTTTCTTGCCTCTTGTGTGCTGCATGCTTTTGTGAGTAGCAAGAGGCAATGCAGATATCTTCCTTTTTGGTGTCCCTTCCTATAGGTTCATTGATGTACCCCTTCTCCAAACCTACTTGTGGCAATCTACCAAAATGTCTCATTCTAAGTACCTGACTGGCTGGCTAATCCATTTTCCATCATCTTTAAGCCCATGTCTATTCTTGACATGGGCCATTTTCTTTATCCATAAATAGTGGATCCCTAGAGGCACCATCAGAAGTTGCATCCACTGGGAGCGGATTTCCGCTCGCCCCTGTCTCTATGGCCACATGTGGTGGAGGTGGTACTGCAGCAGGAGTCCATTTCCACCTGCAGTTTCAGTTCAGCCAACCCACCCCTCATCTATGCTCAGCATTTCTACACCCCCAGCAGCTGGTCAGAAAAGAACTTCCTGGCCCATTAATCTCCAGGAATAAACGGCGGCAGAGGTGCTTGTGACACATTTGCAGGTCATATTGGGGTTTAGCTCACCTTCTTGTAATCTATGGCCCTGCTTGGGTCTGATCTCCTCAGAGAAGCCACTTCTGTTTTGCGGTGGACTACTGTTGCAGTCGCCTCCCTTTGTGGGTCTGACAGAACCTAGCTCATGAGGACCAATGTCCACATGCTGTATGCCGAGGAGGTGGCCATGTGTTCCAGAAAAGATAACAAACCTGGCAAAGCAGTTGCTATCGAGTGGGTGGTGGTCCAGTGTCCTCCTCAGGAGCCTAGAGGTTTGAGTAGGGTCCAGACCGCTGAGGAGGTTCGGTGGGGACCACCTCCTTGCATCCTTTTGGTGTTAAGGGTGTCATTAATGTTTCACATCTCCCAAACCAGAGGGAATCTTGGTTTGTATTTACTGTCACAGTCAAGGTGCAGGGAGTGCACTTGGTCTCCCCGCTCTGATAGCTTCTATACTAATGGGCTTGTGTGCATTCAGGGCTTGTGCCCATCATCAAGCACGTCTGTTCTAATCGCACATCTGGAGGTGGCAGGCAGGAGCTCTCTGGGTCAGATCTAGGCCAGACCTCTGCGGGGAGCGAGCTCCGCCTCTGGCAAAGGTCATGAGGAAGGAGGCTTGGCATACGCAAAGGCGGGATCAAGCCTCAGGAGTCTCCTGGAAATTCTCGAGCAATCTACCCCCAAAACCAGAGTCTGCCTACTTTCTGCTTTGTGCTTTCACCTACACCTCTGACTTTACGGGGGCTGTCCCCCACTACCTCTCTGAAAAAAGTTAGCTTACAGCTCCAGTTAATAATTCCTGGGTGTGACAGTGTTTAACCTACAAACTCCTTTGGAAATCCTCTAGCCTGCCTGAATAGGTTTTCCGGCCTCATGTGATTGTTCAGAGCCTCCCAACTGTGAGAGGCAGGAGATGTTCTAAACTGTGTAAACACAGATTCTTTTGAATAGTTAAAAGATTGATTAGAAATTGTATTGGTGAAGGGATTTTCACTTGTTGGGCCAATGTTTGCTGCTAAGTTTCCATATCCCTTGCCTGCTGTGTCCCTGGCAGTGTATTGATTAATATAGTTGGTGTAAGTAGTAGCTTTAATGTTTGTAACCTGGGACCCTTGAGTTAATTCTTTTTCTTGTTACAGCCCACCACACCTTTGCTCTGTAGGAATGCAACTTTATCTAATGCTTTTGGAGGGTGGCTCCTGACCAATCACCTTTAGAGAAAAATAAGTTTTCTGAAGAAAAGGTCTTAAAATGTTAACAGGCCTCTGGGCCAGAAGTTGATGCAAATCACCTAAGCTTTTGCATATGATAAGTTTGCAGGAAGAAAGCCTGGTTTGCTGCAAGACACTCTACCCCTTCCCCCATTATCCTCTATGCATAACTTAAGGTATAAAAACTACTTTGGAAAATAAAGTGCGGGCCTTGTTCACCGAAACTTGGTCTCACCATGTCGTTCTTTCTCTTACCTTCTGGCTGAATTATTCAGCCTCTTTTCTCCACTGAATTTCTTCACTGAGCTATCCTCATTCTATTACTCTTTATATCCTTAATTAACATTTAATTAAGCAATTGTCTCCTGATCTTCGCCTACGCCGTCTCTCCTTCGAATACCCTGGATCAGCGGGGGCTGGTCCCCGGCAGACCTCCATATGTTCCTGGTGCACACATGCTCCCCCTCCACTGCGGACACTGACGGAGTGAAGGCCTGACTATCACTTCCCACAGCATCCCGCTTCTAGACGTCCTTACAATGTTTGCGTCTTTCCTCTCTCTCCCGTGTCCAGTCACCAAGGTGAACGATGTGGGTCTCTTTGCGGGACAGATTTGGGGAATGATGGCTGCATACATCTGCCAGGGTGTTGCAGAGTCTTAACTCATGAGGATCCCTCCTTCCCTTTGGTCAATGGATTCTGTGTCTGACAATTGACTCAGGTCTGGGAACTGGGGAAGACCTCATGACTCTTTTGGAGCACTCCCCTGCATCCTCCTGCTCACTCATGCTTGTTGTCTATCAGACAGTAAGGAATCTGCCTGTAATGCAGGGGACCTGGGTTTGATCTGAGTGGGGAAGATCCTCTGTAAAGGGAATGGCAACCCACTCCAATATTCTTTCCTGGAGAATTCCATGGACAGAGGAGCTTGGTGGGCTACAGTTCACTGGGTTGCAAAGAGTCAGACAATAACAATTGATCCATCCATCCATCCACCCACCCCATCCATCTATCTATCTGTGTCCCCAATAGAAAAATGCATAAAGGAGACAAAAGGCAACTAACAAAAGAAATAGAAATGACTAAAAACCTTGAGAACCTCAATGTTTCTAGAACTCAAAGAAATGTATGTTAAAACATTGAGAACAGCCTGTGAACATGGACAGTAGTTAATGTCGTGTAGGAAAAGGGAAAACAGACTCACTCAAGCATTACTGATGGTGATGCACATTGATCTGACCTTTCTGGAGGGGAATCTGGCAATAGGTAGGAAAAATCTAAACAGCCATACCCTCATACAGCAATTTCACTTCCAGGAATTTATTATTAGGAAATAACTGGACAACTCCACAAAAACATATGTACAGGGATTTCCAGGGAGAACAACCTAAACCTCCTCAGTATAAACCTGGTTAAATAAGTTATGCTACATGGATATCATGGAATTGTCTTTGGCTACCAAAAATTATATGAAGCCATATTTAGTGATATAGAAAGAACCCCACATTGTAATAAGTACAAAAGCTAGACTACAAAAGTGTGCAGTGCGATACTTTTTTTGGAAAATTCTATGTGAAATGTACAAAAAAAAAAAAAAAAGTCTGGAGAATATATAGGCCAGAAAAAATATTTTTGGTTACCTCTGAATTATAGGATTTTGTTTGAGTTTTACTTTTTCATATGTTTCTGCATTCTCTGAATTTTAGGTAATGAACATGTATAACTTTTGAAATCAGATAAAATCAGCAATGCTGAAATGCTCTGAAAAGTGGAATGAAATGCTTGGCCAGGAGACTTCAGTAGAAAGGTGATCGCTCTTCCCTTCCATTCCCACCTGAAGCCAGTGCATCAGAGCATCTCCAGATGGAATTATGCTTCCACTGTCTCAGGCAGATGAATATCTATCCTCTTTCTTAAAGTTTCCAGAAAAGAAGCTTCAAAATTTCCTATGACAATCCATTCCAGAGTTTATCAAATACATCTGAAAAAGAAATTTCACCTAATGTTTAATCTGAAACACCTGTTCTGTGATTTAAGCCACTGCATTTCTGCTTCAATTTGCAGTGAAAATAGGAACTGGTGGCTGCTGTTGGTTCTCAATCAGTTCAGCTCAGTCATATCTGACTCTTTGCAAACCCATGGACTGCAGCATGCCAGGCCTCCCTGTCCGCCACCAACTCCCAGAGTTTACTCAAACTCATGTCCATTGAGTCGGTGATGCGATGCAACCATCTTATCCTCGGTCATCCCCTTCTCCTCATGCCTTCAATCCTTCCCAGCATCAGGGTCTTTTCAAATGAGTCAGTTCTTTGCATCAGGTGGCCAAAGTATTGGCGTTTCAGCTTCAGCATCAGTCCTTCCAATGAATATTCAGAAGCGATTTCCTTTAGGATGGACTGCTTGGATCTCCTTGCAGTCCAGGGGATTCTCAAGAGTCTTTTCAAACACCACAGTTCAAAAGCATCAATTCTTCAGTGCTCAACTTTCTCTATGACCCGACTCTCACATCCATACATGACTACTGGAAAAACCATAGCTTTGACTAGACGGACCTTTGTTGGCAAAGTAGTGCCTCTGCTTTTTAATATGCTGTCTAGGTTGTTCACAACTTTTCTTCCAAGGAGCATGTGTCTTTTCATTTCATGGCTGCAGTCACCATCTGCAGTGATTTTAGAGCCCCCAAAAGTCTCTCACTGTTTCTATTGTTTCCCCATTTATTTGCCGTGAGGTGATGGGACTGGATGCCATGCTCTTAGTTTTTTGAATGTTGAGTTTTAAGCCAGCTTTTTCACTCTCCTCTTTCACTTTCATCAGGAGGCTCCTAAGTTCCTCTTTTCTTTCTGCCATAAGGGCGATGTCATCTGTATATCTGAGTTTATTGATATTTCTCCCAGCAATGTTGCTATGCCAACAGGAAGCGTCTTAAAAACAGTCCCCTGAACCCCAGAGGGACACGACTGCAGGCTGGAGACAAGGTGGCATGGAGCACTTTTTCTGCCCTTGTCAACCAACGATAAGTCCCCAAAGCAGATGAAAGACCCTGGCATAATTTTCCTGGTTCCCTTCCCCATAACATCTTTGTGCACCAAGTTTATCCCAGCCTTTCAACTTATGGAACCCTCCCTGCTGTCCCAGCAACTGTGCACTGTTACTACACCCAGCATACAGATGTGAAACCTTAGGCTGGAAAACAGTCATCAGTGGCTCAAGATCTTAACCCCTGGCCTCTGAGCCACGACACCACAATGCCAAGGACAAACCCAGGCAAGGACACTGATCTGGGCTGCTCAGCCCTGTGCTGTGAGGCTGATGACCATATACCCTCACTGGTAACCGGGGTACCTGGAGGGTGACCAGGGCACAGAAGCCAGGGTGGGCGAGCAAGAGACAGCTTCCAGATCATGGGCTGACAGAAAACCACAATTTTGCTCAGGGAAAACATGGCTTTTGCAATTTTGGGTCCAGGTCAATCCTAAGAATATGATTAGCTACTAAGCATGTTGCAAGTGAGGGCCAGGTGCCACTCCCTGAAGGCAACTTTCCATCCTGTCCAAAGTTAACTCACAGGTTTCTCCGAGACAGAGGGAGCCGCCCAGCAGGGCAAGCAGCACCAACTGCAGCACAATGCCATTTACGCCATCTCCTCTACCTGCATTTCCTATCAGCGCTTGAGAAGTGTGCAATGAAAACAAGTCAACGAGGTGGGCTTAATGCTGCTGAGCTTCTGGTGTCATCGCCTGTATCTCAAAACCAGAGACTCCTGAATCACGTTAACACCCGAGAATTGTGTGGCTGGATCCAGGTTTTGTGAGGCTGTAGTGGGAGACCGCACCAGGCTCCGGATGTCCTGAAACAAGATGGTGTATAGGTTTCTGGAATTACAACCTAGTGAATACACGTGCTTGCCAAGGGTCCCTCCTCTTTTAGCTCTGTTAAGTCACTTCAGTCGTGTCCGACTCTGTGCGACCCCATAGACGGCAGCCCACCAGGCTCCCCATCCCTAGGATTCTCCAGGCAAGAACACTAGAGTGGGTTGCCATTCCTTCTCCAATGCACGAAAGTGGAAAGTGAAAGTGAAGTCGCTCAGTTGTGTCTGACCCTCAGCGACCCCATGGACTGCAGCCTTCCAGGCTCCTCCATCCATGGGACTCTCCAGGCAAGAGTACTGGAGTGGGGTGCCATTGCCTTCTCCCTTTTTAGCTCTAGGTTCCTCCCATTTCTACCACAGAAGACCATGGTTGGTACCAAAATATTGCACATCCTGAGGCAGTTTGGCAGATGGTGGGGTGTGTAGTCATCCAGGTTGACCTGGGGCTGGCCCTCAGTCCTGCCTGTCCCAGGAAGGGCATTCCTGCAGGCCGAAGGCTGGAAGAAGGTAATGCATCCAATATCCCTGGGTCTCTGTCAGTCCTCTGAAAGTGTTGGCTCTTATTGGGGCTGGGGTCATGTGTGCCTAATGTTTTGTCCAAAAGCCTTGGGGGCCACGAGAGTTTAGAGATTTAGAAATCATTAATAGGGACACAGAGATCATCAATATGCAGGCAGAGGCTGGCAGACATACTGACATGGCTGCAGTGAACCATGAGACTGTTAATACCAAGTGGGATACGTAGAGAAAATTCAGGATACTATAAATAGCTTCTTGGTATCATCTATTTTTGGTGGGACTACCAAAAGGGTTTAGATCAAGTTGCTGAAAACACTTGGCTGCTGAAGTGTTCTGGGTGATGAAATGGTGAACAGCAGATCATGGACCTGAGGCAGCAGGCAGATGTTGACTCCCGCACAGTTCAGGGAAGAGGCTTCCAGCTTTATGGATTCCTGGTCATGGTACAGCCCCTAGTTCACAAAGCCTGTCAGTTTGACTCAGCTCACACTGCCTTCTGACCCCAGGGGCCACTATACACATCTTTACTCAAAATCCACCAATGGCCCTCAAGTCCCAACCCAGGCCACATCCTATAGGACCTTTGGGACTGGGGGCTGATGGTGGCCATGTTCTCCTCCTTTCCGAGTTGGAGGCTCTTCACTGTCTGCCTGTCTCCCAGCTGCAGGTTTCAAGGCACAAGCCTGCATTCCCACTCATTCTGGGGAAAGTTCTCTTGGGAAAAGAGATGCCTCTTCAACCGCTATTCGTAGTAGGTGCTTTCTGGTTTATAGATTGCTTTCATGTGCTTTCATCTTGTGACCTCCTCTCTCCTATCAGATGCACCGACAAATAGGATTACTCCTAATGGGGACATTTCACACTGTGCTCATCCTTCAGATAAAGAAAGGGAGACTCAGAGAGGGAGTGATTTGCTGAGACTCACACTCCAGCAGTGGTGGTGCTGGGAACAAATCCAGGTTTGAGATGGCAGAACGGAGTGTCTGCTTCCTCCCACACTGCCTCTGTGGAGGACCAGAGCCTGCCCAGCCTACCTGGCTAGTGCTGCACATACCAGCACGCAGCCTTGCCTCTGCAGGCAATGGATGCAACTTTACAGCACATCAGAGTCTCTAGAAATCCTTTGCCAAAAATCCCTTGGGGGACCTGAACTGACGGTGTCAGCTTGGTGACCCTACACAGACTTGCCTGTTCCAGCCACACACCTGGGCTCAGTTCCCTCCATGGGTCTGACCTATCGGGGGACCTCCCCCATTTCCCAGCCAAGGAGACCCTCTTCACTACAAGGCCCGATCCAGATGGCCCTCCCGTCTAAAAACCCCTCCATGGTCCTTTGATATGAGTCAGTGGTTGGTTCCCCACTCTTAATACTCCCCAACCTCTGCCTCATTTCAGGCTCTGCACTGCACAGGTCTGCCTGGAAAATGCACTCCAGTCTCCCAACACTCCAGCCCTGAGTGATGCAGGGGTGAGTGGACACCTGACACCCTGCACGGTGGAGGAGCCTCTTGCAGGACAGGTGTCCTTGGGCTTGAACACGCTTTGCCTCATGAGGTCTGGCACACAGACCTGCCCTCTCCCATCAGGCTGTGCTTACACCAGAGCTAGCAGATGGCTGGGTGGCCAGTGCACTGGAAAGAGTTCTCCTCCCCAACCCAGCAGCTATCTGCTGTGAAAAAGCCAAGAGCCCCTCCCACCAGGCTGCATGCAGGGCAGAGCATGGCGCCACCCAGGCAAAGCACTTGGCATCCTGTGTGTAGACACAGCCACCGCTCAGGCACCAATTCCTTTTGTCAGTTCTCCTGCTCGGCCAGTAGTGATCATGAACCTCAGGCACTGTGAGGGCCCAGGCACCAGGGCCCACTGTGGACACCTCCAATGCCTATCTGTGCTCTGCACCTCCCGACCGGCTGGCAGGAACAGTCAGGTCAACGTTGCAGGTGAAGGGATGCCCTGCCCAACTCTGCCTGCTCCCTGTCCCCTTCGTGGTGAGTCCCCAGCCAGCCTCTGGCACCAACTCCCCCCACCCCACCCCCGGGAATAGCCTCACGAAAGACCCATCCCAAGAAGGTTGGCCCGAGTGAGAGGTAGTGAGATGGGGCCTTGCTACAGGGTTGACATCCCCTGTCCCACTGTTTATGAGGACCCATCCTGGGGGTAGTCGGTGTGTACTCAGCCCTGGGCTCAAGGCCACAGCCCAGCTGCTAGAATTTTGCTGGGCTAGCAGGGGAGAGGAATTCCCTGGCAAGTGAGAAGACCCAGGCCTGTGGATCATGGGAGGAATAGAGGGAAGTGACGTTTTTGCTTTGCTGTCCACAGGGGATGAGCAGCTCAGGGTGAAAAACAATGAGAACCAAGGGGTGGCCCAGGGTCTCCCCGATAGCTGACAAAACCTCAGGCAGTGGACAAACATCTGCCCAGGATTCAACAGGAATGGCTGAATCTCAAAGATACTGAGCATTCTACCAAGGTAGGCCTGACCTGCTGGCATCAGAGGTCCTCTTGGGAAAACCTGCATCCCTGACATTAAAGCTGGGAGACCAGGAGGCAGGCCCCTGAAGACCAGGACTACCCAGACATCTCTGAACTTCTGAGCTTGTGGCAGCAGCCCACCCACCCCACCCCACAATGAGCTGGAGAACCCCTCACCCCCACCCCCAAGGGAGCAAATGGGACTGGAGCCCTCCCTCACAGGTGCCCTCCGTCCCAGGAAGCAGGGGAGCTCGCCGCCCCGAGATGTGGCAGGACCCACAGGACTACCAGCAGGAGAACCAAGGAACCATGGGAAGAGGTGGTCACCTACTGCCCGGCCAGCAAGCAGAGCGAAGTCACCACACAACATAGGCTGAGCTCGCCAGGCCTGGTGATGGAGGAGACGGACAACACCTCCTTCCCACCATTCCCACTGCCCAGGGACTGCAGCAGAGGTCAGGGAGTTGTAATGAGTGGCCAGGAGCCAGGGGCCATGACAAGGGTTGCCACTGCCCAGGAGGCCAGATCCACAGAGTGGGGAAGGTGATCAGTACAACATGGCCTCCTTGGGGCTCGATGGGTGGGCAAGGGACCAAGGTACAGTCCAAAACAACACTGAGGCCAAGAGCAGCCGCCCCAGTAAACAGGTCAAGATCCCTCGTTCAGGTTTGGCCCCTGAGCCAGTTCTCAGACCTGGAACACGGATGGAGTGGGTCCCAGAGGAAGGACCATAGCAAACAGACACTGGAACAACCCCAGCTCCTCTCACAAGGACCTTGGGCTCTGCGTTGGTGACCCCACGCAGGGAGGTGGGACCACCAGAGGGGTGGAAGTTGCTGGACCCAGGGTCAACTTGACACTGATGTGAGATACCCAGGTAATTCTGACTCTGCAGCCACTTCGGGAAGACCCCCTGGGCTGGGGTTTCTGGGCACAGGGGGTCAAGGGGCAAGGGACACTGGGCCAGTCCCGAGGATTCATCAGTCTGTCTTGAGCTGGGAGAGCCTGGAATGCAGTATCCCCCGGAGCCAAGTGCAGGGCTTAGTGAGACATCTGTCAAAGAGTCCTTCAGAACCTGGGGGCACATGTTATGTGAGGGAAAAATGGTAAGGCCAAACAGAAACCCCGCGTGCACTCCAGTGATTAACAGAGAAACGCACAGAAAAAGAGGGGGAATACATGCCCCACTCATGAACTGGAGATCCTTCTCAGCTCTGGTGGTGCCTTATGGGCATCCTCTGCTCCTGACTTCTCACATCCTCCTGGTGCTTCGCCAAGTCACCATGGTGGGCACACAAGTACTCAAAGGGTAGCTCGATGGGGCTCCCACCCAGAGCATGAGAGTCCACTCACTAAAGTCCTCTCACCATGAGTATGGGATGGCAACGCACACTTGAGACCACCCTCCCTGCTCCTCGATCTCTCAAACAAAGCACCTGGACCCATTCAGTGGCCCTCAGCCGGTGTCCAGAAGCCCCCTCCAGTGCTGGGAGGGCCTGGTGCCTGGGTTGTGGACAACCTGCCCAGACAGAAGACAGTGAAGAGCCCATAGACCCCAGAGCTTGGGTGTGATGGAGATGTGCAAACCAGCATCTCCAGGTCCCAGGTCAGATGTGATATAAAGGCCTGTGATGTGAATGCAAGCGGGTCAGCGCCAGAGTCTCACAGAAGGTCCTGAGGTCCCCCTGGGGCAGTGTCCCATCCCCTTGGCAGGCAGCACCCCGAGAAGTGGCAACCAAGTGGCCACTCATGTCCTCTCAAGATACTGTGGTGAAACTGAGATGAAATAAAAACATGTCCAGTTCTCAGGCTTGCCCCTCGATCTGGGATGTATGGAGAGGGATGCAGCCAACAGGAGCTGCCCTGGGGACAGAGGGGAAGGCTAGTCAACCTCCTGGAGCTACATGTCCATGCCTGGGCTTGTCCAGTGTGTGGGAGTCCAAGGCCCAGAACTATAGCTAGGCAGGGACCGAGGGACTGACATGGATATGAAGGAGCCCTCTCTCATGGGCAGAGTGCTGGATGCCAGGGCAGAGTCTCCTTGGGGACTGCTCGGCCCAGGTTCCAAGCCTGGGGGTGGATGGCAGCCCCCATTGGGAGGACCTGAGGGACCACGCACTGACCTCTGGGGTACTTAAGGCTCCAAGAGACCAGGTGAATACTGAGTCTGCCACTAGCCTGCAAACAGAAGAGGATAAATCTGAAACACAACCAACCAGGGCAGGATAAGCACCCAGACCCAAAAGAAGTGCCCAAAACTCAGCACAGAAAAGACACACAGCTCAGTGGAGAGATGGGCAACAGGCATTTCAGAGAGGAAACCGCATCGGCCAAGGAGGACATGCGGGCACCCGAGAATCTGGGTTGAGCCCGTCCCAGGTCAGTGCTGCCCTCAAACACACAGCAGGAGCAACGTGGAACCCTCACCAAGCCTCAGAGACCCAGGTGGGGTGGGAGGCAGCACTCCCTGTGGCTCAGTCCCCACATCTGGGCACGTGAGGAGAGCTGGGGCCAGCAGCAGGGAAGGGATGGGTGCAGAGAAACACCATGGAGCAGGTCCTCACAGCTGCTCCCATCAGCAGCCACACATCATAGGTCTCCAGTTCACTGGGCAAGGTCTCGTTCAAAACCAGGATTTGGAGGAACAGCAGCAGCCCACAATCTGTTCACAGGACCCTCCCTCATGATCTGAAACCACTACCAGGAGGTTCTGGGGTTTCTGGAGACAGCTGGTAACCACTCTTGGGGCGAGGAGCAGGTTGCCACCATGAGGGAGTTGGGTGTGGTGATCGCTCGGGTTCCTGCAATGCTGAGGCCTCAAATCCAGGAGGCAGCCTCTACCCCTCAACTTGTGCCTGGGAGGCTTCTGCAAGGAGAGAGCAGGCTGCACGCTGGAAGAGAAGACTGCTTTACCACTCAACATTCCCATGGCAGCAGTTGTGTGGGTGCCTGGCTAATGGGAACCAGGGAGACACCGACCTTGCCTTCCTGGAACTTGGTGACCCTTGGGGGGGTCCAGACTCGTGCACAGCAGCCACAGCCTGGGAGGAAGAGAGGGGCAAAGACAGGCAGCAGGAAGATGCAGAGTGCCCCAGAACTCCCAGATGAGAGCATCTGGCACCCGAGTGAACGGAGAAAAGAATGTTACCGTCGTACCTGGAAGGAGGACAATAGGTTGTCAGGACAAGAGGAGCCAGTGGTCCAGGGACAAAACTGCACGAGAAAGTGTGGGGTCCCGGATGTGCTCTGTGCAGAGTGCAGGGCCAGCACAGCTACCCAGAGTGCGGGGTGATGAGGAAGGAGACCTGAGACCACTGGAAGCCTCCCCCCAGGGCACCACAGACAGGTTGGGGCTTAAACAGGAGAGGGCTCAGCTGCACTTTCAATCCGAGGTTGACAAGGACATAGTGTGTGGTGTGACACAGAACCGATGGTGTGCAACTGGAGGAGAAGAGACAAGAGGGGTCTAGGCAGGTGGGGAGACTAGGCTGACAGCACTGGCCCCAGGCCATGAGGCCTGAGCTCAGCTAGTAGCAGTGGGGACAGGAAAAGGAACATTTACTCTGATCAGGCACTTGGGAGGCAAGGAGACAGTAGGGAGGGCGGTGGTCAGGAGCAGAGTCAGGTGGCTGCCCTGGGTGGGCTGAGCCCCCGGATGAGAGCAAGAGTTCAGAAAATAGTTTTGAAGGCGAAGCTGTCTTTCTCTGAGACATCCCAGGTCCCAGGGGCAGCAGGAGACACAGTGAGGATTTTCCTTCTCATCTGCCAAAAAGACAAAGAAAAAACAAACAAACAAACAAAAAAAACAGACTGTTGCTCAGCACTGGGTCAGCAGCCCCAGGGTGGCTTGGAGGAGAGCTGGCCTGGGCTTTAGGCCCTGAGATGGGGGATTCCGCCCAGAGGCCACGCCTCTCACGGCTTCCCTGGCCCCTGGGGTCCAGTCTGAAGCTCAAATGTGATCGCTGTCACTTTGACCCTCGCCAAGTCTCGGGGAGTAGACGCCTATGGCAAGGGCTCCAAAGGGCACGGTCTGGCCTCCTCCAAGAAGCTGGACAGGCCCAGCCTCCATGGGTTCCCCGGGCCCACAGCTCCATCCCTGTCAGCTCGGCCCTGCTCTACCCCAGCCCAGCTCCCCAGGGGCACCACCCCGCCCTACGCCAGCCCTGCCTCCTTCTCCAGAGTCTCCTCCTCACCCTGGTCTTTCCCACACTTCAGCCCAAGACTCCTTGCCCTGCTCCTCCCACCTCCGTCCCTCTCTTCTGCTGGCTGCTCACTTCCTGATCCTCCTCCAGGTCTCTCTCCAGGCTGCTGGTCTCGAGGCTCCTTCAGGCCTAATCTTCCAGGCTCCTCAGAGTATGGAGGCTCCTATTTTGTCTCCTAGCAGACAGGGCGAGCAAGGGAATGTGCTTTGTTCCTACGTGCATGCCTACATGAGTATGGGAAGACATACACACTGGAAATCAAGGGCTTCAGTGTTTGTGGGCAGGACGTGACCAAGGCCAGCTTGCACTTTCACCTGTCAGAGGTCTCAGGTGTTGGTGGCAGATCACTGTCCTGCCTGGTGGCCGCAGCCTGGCCATCCCAAAGCGCCCATGACTCGTTCTGCTTGCAGGAAGGCGGGACCTGCTTCATATGCAGAAGGTACCTCCTGGCAGGCTTTCCAGGCTCTGCGGCCAGGACCGCCTGCCAGGCAGCCAAACTCCACCTTCTGGTCCCCTCCACGGCCACAGTCCCTGCCCACCATCCTTCTAAGTGTGTGTCCTGGCATTGTGTCCTCAACTTCCTTCCAGCCTCCTCCTTGTCCCTGGACTGTGACCTCACGCAAGCGCCACCTGAGCACGGCGAGCCAACCCCACCAGGCCCTGACCCTGTAGGGCTCAGCTGCTTGTCCATGGTTCCCCTCCTGGTGGGGCCTAACCACAAGTCCATGGAGGACGGCGGCCCACTGACTTGGCGGGCCCCCAGATCCTTCCAGAGTGGCAGTGTGAGGGGAGACGTCATTTGCTCTTGTTCCTTGTGGAGTCTCCTGGGCTGTAAATCTCCATCACTCCTGGGGGATGGGTTTCTGTGCTGTGGGCTGAGGCATCATGGGGTCCCTGTCCCAGCCACAGGAGGACAAGCCAGCTGCTGTGATGAGCAGAACCAACCCTGAGGGAACCTGCACGTGTGTTTCACATCAGTTGGGCCCTCCTGGGTCCCCGTGGTCTGAGGCCACTGCCCTGAAGAAAAATGTGGTGGCTTGTTGTCCAACATTGCTGTCTCGTCACAGGTGATTTTCTCCCTGTTCCAAGGGTGCAAGTGAAGACGCCCAGACAAGCAGGAAGAAGAGTGTTTTCTCCTCTGGCCGCCAAACAGGCACCCTCTGCTTTGAAAGGTAGGAGCGCTTGCAGCCCCTTCTTACTCAGGGATCCCACCCACACAGTTGAGATTTGGTGGCACCCAAAAGGAAGGGGTTGGGTTGGTTGAGACACTGAATGGTGGAAACTGGGCAAGCCAGGGATCCAGTCACATACCCGAGTAGAGGACATAGCAATGGCTAAACCCCTGGCAAGAACAGGGAGCGCTCCCTTCACAGACGTTCCTACTCTCCTTCATTCTTTCTCTAGGATCTGGGCAGGGCCCAGGGCATCTGCTGACAGTGGAGTCAGTTGTGTGGGAAGGGCTGGGAGGAAGGTGCCTCCCAAAGGCTTAGGGAAGACACCTGGCAGGGCCGTCCAGTGTGGCCCCAAGGCCAAGGCCAGATTGGTTAGCACAGATCTGCCCTCAGCAGGCCTAGAGTAACATGAGGGATCTTCAGAGCATGGGCAGTGATGGGGCTGGGACCTGAGGGGTGGGGTGAGGGTCAGGGGAAGCCAAGCCCAGGACTGTGCCTGTCTGTGCTGAGAAAGGACCAGAGGCAGGCTATTAGGCTGCAAAGCTAGCGGGACCCTTGCCCCCTCCTCAGTGCTCCCAGAGTTTCAGGACCCTCTGTCTTGGAACTCACCAAGTGCCTCTGTCCACCTGTCCTGCCCTCCTTCCTGACTTCCCCACAGACTGCATGTGATGGACGGGTCCTCTGGGTCACCACGCCCCTGTCAACAGACAGCATGGAGACAGATGGAAAGAGCCAGACCTCTGTGACCCCCTCTTCAGTGTTACCAGGCTTGCAGGATGCTTGGGCACTTGGGCTTATGTCTGGACCAAGGGGTGTGTGTTGGACATGGTACCTAGATCCTAAATACAACTATGAGGGCAGAGCAACAAGGGCTGGTATTCAGCTTGTGGAAATCTTGTACTTGTCTTTGGGTTTGGGGTCATGTGTTTCCAAGGCCCTTGGCAGGTGGAGTGACCCTGCTTTCCAGTGGGCCTCTTGGGCGTGCCCCTAGATTGGGAGCTGAAGACACTCAGCTGCTGATCAGAAACTTGTGGCATTGTCGGCGGACCCAGGAGGATCCCATTCTGCTTCAGGGTGCATGACTCATGGAAGTTGACACTCCCATCATCAGGAGCAGGACTGGGTCTTCTGCTGTGTGAAAGGCAAGGCCCAGGGTCCCACCTGTCCTAGGCTGGCCTCAGCGCATGGCTCGGGAGCCACACTCTTGGCCAAACGTGTGAAATGCTGCTGCTTCAGATGAAAAGGGACCATGGGGACCAGACTGAGGCCTGCTTGGGGTGTGGGCTTCCAGCCTCATCGGGCTCACCCAGTGCTGTGTGTGAATAGCATAGACAGACAGAACACAGACTCACACTTCTCATTCAATTCTTTATTTACTCCCGTCGAGTTTTGCTGTACTTTATTAGAGCTAGAAATAGATTTTTGCTTACAAGAGAATGCTTTTGAGTGTCCCTAGGGACCTGGCAGCTCAGGGATTGGGATTGTCCTTGAACTGCTCACAGAGGGCACACGTGTAATCTGAGGACTCCTCCTCCTCCTCGTCCACCTCAGGGGCCTCATTTGGGGCCACAACTGAAATGGCCACCTTCACGATGGAATCATAGGTGTTGTACCTATGTCATCACCAAACCATAATCTGGGTACCTTGGGGGACTCTTGGGCAGTTGCCCTGCGCTGTCCCTTCCAGCAGTAGCCGGGGATACAGACATGGAATTGCTGGACATGCCCTCTCCACTGGGGCCACCCAGCTCACTGGGGAGATGGTTTTCCCTGGCCTGCCCGGCTATACTGCCTATAAACCAAAGGCCACAAAACAGAAATGAGCACTGGCGGAGGATTCTGTGAACCGTTGGGGTTCCCTTCTGGACCTTCTTGTCAGCCTCTTGGGTGGACTCATTGTGATGAAATCGAGGAGAGTGTCTGGTCATCACCACTTGCTTCTTTCTCTTTGGGGACACTGTTGAGCTGGTGGTGGGCTGAGCAGTTGTTTTGGGGTCGCCTTTCCTCTAGATGTTCTGCAGGAGCAAAGGCTTGTCTCTCTGAAACTTGGAATTGCGATAGATCTGAAAGGAAATGAATCACTTTAGCCACCGTGGGGGAGAATGGCCATTCCTCGCCGCCCTCCTCCCCACCACTGTCCTAGCCTTGCTTAAGTACGGAGATAAGGTCTCTTCATTCCTGGCAGGTTATGAGGCCCTAGCAAGTGCACTCCCTAGAACTCCCCCAGTGCTGGCCACACTCGATGTGTTACCGGCACTCCCTGACATCAAGCGGCCCCTCAGGGGCTGGAGTCACCCCTGTGGATCCTGTCTAGGGGATGGTGGAACACGACAGGCCCTATTTTCTCTTCTTTCCTTAACCACCCTCTCATGAGAAAAAAATCTCTCCTGGGAAATGAAACCTGTCTAGCACTCAGCTCCTCGAGTCTAGTCTCCCCAGGGCTTTCTACATTACCATCATCCTCTTCTTCCCCGCAGAGCGGCCTGAAGGGCAGATTTTATTGAACATACAGGTTCAGTTTGTGAATGAAAGTCTTAATGCTGTCTGTCTCGAAGATCCTGTCTGCACCTCTGTGCTGGAAGACCTCCGTCTGGAAGAGATCTGCCTTGATGACCACCGTGTCTCCCTCATCGTTCCAGTGCACAGGGGTGAAGGCTGCATTCTCCATGATCATCCAGAGCTTTCTTGGGAAGGACAGCCTGAGGAAGGCATTGTTCTCTTCCTCATTGGCTGTTTCTGGATTCAGGCCCTGTCGGGGCGGGTTGTTGGGGGCCCAGATCTGGACTTTCAGGTTGGTCCCATAGCTTCTCCAAAGCCTCCCCTGAATCCACGTTTGGATCTGGGGAGACCTGCTGTGGCCTCTCCACCAGTTGATGGGGCCAGCGGGGCTGCGCATGTCTCATCAGAACTCTGACTAACCGTGAAGCCAGTCTAGCTCAGGAGCATTCACTACCTAAGCAGTGAACACTCATGGCAGAAGGGCCTCAGACCACGGTCAGGGTGCCCAATAAACACTGTCTGGAGATTCTAGAATCTCGGCTGTGGGCCATGCAGCCAATTAAGTGGTCAGCTTCCTTAATTCCTTCCTGATATCACAGAGGTGATGCGGAGAGGCAGCCCTGGCCCAGTGTGGGGGAGGGGGAGGGGAAAGGAGATGGGATCCCTAGCTTGTCTCTTCACTGAAAGTACAGAAAAGTATGTTTCAGGTTGCCTGAAAAGGCTTCCATCTGCTGCCAGGCGCCTTGTTTCAGGAGGCCAGGCCCTGGATGGGTTGACAAATGTGCTCCTGGCTTCACTCCCTCCCTAGTAATGGGCAGGCCTGTGGCTGGCTTTTCTTGAAGAGCCCTGATGAGTCCTAGCTCGGCTAACACCAAGAGAGACCCCAGGAGTCAGATGGGACCCTGGCAGCTGTCCCTCCCAGAAGATGGGGTCCGTAGTGTCCTGGTTGGCCTAGCCTGAGTTGGTGGCCCCCCCATCCTCGCTCCTCTTCTGGCTTTGGCCTCCTCCATTTGGCGCTGCTGGTTGGCAGGTTGTGTTCAGATGGCCCCAAAGTCAAGAGTCCTGTTGTCTTGCCCCCACTGCCCCTCAGGTTGAATTCTCCCCAGAGTAGGGCTGTGCTCAAGCACAGTGGGAGCGACCTCACGTTCCATTTGACTGTTCCCAAGCACCTGAAACACAGACTCCCAAGGAGGCCGTGTGGGAGGGCATAGCCAGGCACTCCGCTTAGCTTGCAGCCTCCCGGGCTCTGCCCACCGCCAGACCTCATCCTGCTGCAGATCACAGGCTGTTGTCTTCAGTTTCCATTTGTTCTCATAAAGACTGCTCTTGTGGCCCTAGAGTGCTCAATATGGGAAAACCTGTGTGTGTGCTTTCCCCATCCCTTTCCCAGAGTCTTGGATTCAGCCTCCCTTGAGGCTGCCTCAAAAGCCCTATTTCCTTTTGTCAATGGGGTGGTTGGGCTTCTGCTACCCCCAGTCCTGGCCTCTCATGTACAACTTGGGTCTCCATGGGTACTTGCCCTTTGAAGGACTTGATTGGGGGCTCAGGGTACAGCCTGTTCTGTTGAAAACAAGCATTTCACTGGTCCTCTTCTCTGCCCCTGCCCCTGTCCCCACCACCACTGTGGACCTGTTCTCCCTTACGCAGATCCAGGTCCATCAAGTGATTTTGCTGGCTCTTGGGTTAGGCGCTTTTCAATGGGCCTCCTTTACATACACTCACTCTCAGGGACATGTGTGACTTGTTGAGTTAGATGTGACCAAAGGAAACCCGTCTACCTGTATTTGAAAATGGATGAGAGTCTGGGTGTGGGACTGGAGGAAACCCTCATGAGAGTCACCTGTCTTCACTGTAAGTGGACAGTTGAGCAGTGGGTTTGGAGATGCGTGTTCTCTGGCCTTTGTGGGCCACTGTTGTTCAACGTCACCATGTAGGGGACAGACTGGCACCTTGGAAAGGCCTATGTGCAAGGACCCTAGGGCACTGTCCCTCAGTTCTTCCACTCAGCAGGCTCTTTTGTCCTGTGTGAGGGCCACAGCCTGGTATCTAAAAGGGGACTGCTAAGAGGGTGTGAAAGAGGCTCTCCCAGGGGTCATTTGGGCTAAGGACTGGCAGCGTGGATGGAGCTCCAGGCCTTGACTTGGGCTTGCTCCCTGGCCTTCTTGCTTCTAAACAGGCTTACAAAGCATTCCTTCAGGTTGGTTACTCCGGTTGGGACATGACCCTGGAGGCTGTCAATATCAGTGGGGGCCCCTGGTGGCTCCTCAGAAGGGGACGGAAGGCCATGGCATCTGTGGGCAGCCTGGCTAGGTGGCCTTTCCTGCCGCTGCACCATCCCACCCCCACACTCGGGGCCCCTCCTTGCCCCCTGGGTCCTGAGGGAGCTGCCTTTCCTGGTTTCCCTCCCCAAGGCACCACCCAGACCCTCGCAGTGGGTTTGTGTGTCACCAAGGGGTCTTTGTCAGCCATGGCTCAGGACACTTGTGTTGTGCACACACAAGCCCTCGTGACGTTCAATACCTGCCTTTCTCAGCCTGGATTTCCTGCCCTTGTGCTTGGTGGCCCAGCCCCGGTGTCCCCAGCCCAGAGGCCCTCCAGCTGTTCCCCTCCCTCACTGCAGCTGGGGAGACCTGGAGCCTCAGGGGTCCACCCGTGTTACCTTCCCTCCCGTATTGGAGGAGGCTCCTGTAGGGGCCTTATCCAAGTGGGCACTGGGACCATAGAGTCAGATCTTCCCTTCCTCCTGCTCAGTGAGGAGCTGGCCAGCCTGGCAGGTTCAGTTGGGCAGGAGGCACCATGGCAGCAGCAGGGACAGGGCACCGCCCTCACGTGTGAGGTGCTGGGACTGGACAGACGCCGGCCCCCGGCACAGTCAGTTCTCAACAAACCCCAGAGCAGCCCCACGGTGCTTCTGATTCTCCTTGTCCCCTTCCTTCCCTGGGCCAGCTTTTGTCACCTCAGAGGCATCATGTGGCACTGAGAAGAGGAAAGCGTGAGAAGTCGGAAGGTCAGGCCTTGGCATGGGGTGGGCGGGAAGGGCAGGGGCTCCAGAGGAATTAAGACCAGGGCTCTGAGCCCACCCCAGCCGTCACTAGCACGTGATCCTGCAAAGAAGCCCAAGCCCCAAGGCCTCAGTTCTTCATCTTGGAGGTGAGCAGGTGTGAGGAGCCCTGTGTGTTCGGCTGCAGGATGTGCTCGAGGGATGCGACTGAGCTCACAGGGCCTGAAGGCCATAGACACTGTGATGGTGGGGCAGGAATCTCTCACACTGTTGCCCCCAGACACTCCTCCACTCTCAACTGGATGGGGTTGGCATCTTTGTGATCCAGGGCGTGTCAAACAATATGAACCTCAATAGGATGTGGAATAGCTAATCAGCCAAACAAGATGTTTCATAGATAAAACTATGTAACTTTTCCAGTTAGACCATTGTGGACCATAGTGCTAGTCCCTCGGTCGTGTCTGACTCTCTGTGACTCTGTGGACTGTAGCCCACCAGGCTCCTCTGTCCATGGAATTCTCCAGGCAAGAATACTGGATTGTCTGCCCTCCTCCAGGGGATCTTCCTGACCCAGGGATTGAACCCAGGTCTCCACATTGTGACCAGATTCTTTATTGTTTCAGCTACCAGGGAATGCCCATTTGCATTTAGAGGACCTGTTAAATTTGAGTGTGGAAGAATGTTCCAGCAGGACATGACAAGATGCTCCAGGAAATAGAACAAGAACCTCTCCTTGCCTCTATCCCCACTGATTTCCCATCCAAACCCTTACTTTCCATAACTTCAGCCCCAACCAATGTCAAGTCCTTGATTACAATGGCCAGTTACAGTCTAAAATTAAAAACTAATTAACACCTTGGGTTCTGGCTCCCTGGAACCAGGAAAGAGAGGGTCAGTCTATGGATTTCTGGGCATCACTTCAAGGGAGTGTGACCGGAGTTCTGCAGGTTTCCTAGCAGAAAGGGGGTACAGAAAACTCCTACTTTGCCCCTGTGGTCAACAGCAATGTGATAAGAGCCAGGACCCCTTCCTCCCCCAGAACGAGATCCCTCTGGGGTTTAACCAAGGCACAAAAGGACGCCACACAGCAGTGTCCAATTTCGGTTTCTCCTCACCCCTAAGACACACTGCACATGATTTTGGCTCCTAGACAAACATCTCTCTAGGTGTGGGGGGTCTTCTGATTCCCCTAGGGTCCCCACTGCTAACACAAGGCCTTTCACGGAGAAGAGGCTCCATGAAGGTCTTGGGAATTAAGGAGCCAAGGAACAGGGGCTATTTGACTCAAATTAATTGTCTGCTATTTCCTTAGATATCCCAGGCAAATCCAAATAAACAGAGATCCCTTAGCTTTACAACATGACATGCAAAAAGTCTAAGAAGCAAGAATTCCAACTATCACTTTTTATTTTCTAATTCTTCCAACAACCAATGTGCTAAGTAAGTTCACATTTCCAAAACTGTTCTAATTCTAATTACATACTATGCTGTGCAGGACCATGAAATAAAATCAAGAGTCCCCAGTCTCTTTTATAAAACAGCAAAAACTCTTGTTCTTGAACTGGCTAAGTACAAACACACTGTGATCAACGTCACTGAATTGTTAGATACTGGAACGCACTGTATTCTATTAAAAGCAATAACATTTGAAAAATTCCTAAGAAAACAGAGATGAGTCTCCATGTCATTGTAGAGAACAGGAACACAAAGACGCCACACACTGAGTTCCCCCAATGGGCTTGGGCTCTCACTGCTGAGAAGGCTGACTGGTCCCTCTTCAATCATGGAGGAAAGGATAAGCCTCCTTTCTTGTCCCCTAGGACAAGCTGCTGGACATGGGCCTGGAAGGAGCCTGGCTTCTGCTCTGGCTCAGGGTCCCTCTTCCTCCACCTTCAAGCCTCTGTGGGTGGGGTGGGTGGAAGGAGCTGACCCTTTCAACCCACTCTTTCCAGATACTCCAATACCTTAAACTTGCTGGTCTCCACATTGGCCTGGGGACCCCACAGGAACTTGTAGTGAGCAGGGTCGCTGTCAGGCACCTGCTGGTACTCCAGGTACACCTCCTGCACCCACACATGGGTCCGCAGCTTCGTGGGCTCCCCATAGATGTAGTGGTCCCTCCCAGGACACAATCCCATCCAGCAGAGTTCTGCCCAGACCTCCTCAGGGGCACAGTCTTCATACATGACGATCAGGCACAAGATCACCACCAGGAAACTGGCCTTGGGCAACCTCTGCCCATCCCGCAGCATCTCATTGAGGGTGAGACCCAGGGTGGGGACCAGGACATATCTGTGCTCATTGGGGTCCACCTCCTTCACCTCCAAGCCAAAGACCACCTGCAGGCTCTGCCCGGTTTGAAAGATTACCAGAGGGAAGTGGTCCTGGTAATCTTTAAGGACACTATTCAGCACTTTTGCCTTTGAGATCGGCTCCTTGGTGATATACCTGCTGAGCAGGAATCACACCAGCTCATTCATCTTCACCGTAGTGTATCTTGGAGTGAGGACCTGGCACATTCCTGGTCACGCAAGGTGCCTGGCACTTCATCTTGCCTGCTGAGACTGTGCTCTTCGGATTGGCTCTCCAGAGTGGCAGCCAAGGCATGGAAGACGGGCAGACACCCAGAGAGCTCTGGGGGAGACTGGCTGTTGCAGCAGCAGCCACCTCCCCCAGGGTGCCCCGGACCAGGAGAGAGGAGAAGGAGGAAGCTGCATCTCCTTCCTCTACCTGCTCCTCCTCCTCCTCCATCTACTCCTCCTCCACCACCTCCACCTCCACCTCCACCTCCTCCACCTCCACCTCCTCCACCTCCACCTCCTCCACCTCCTCCTCCACCTCCTCCACCTCCTCCTCCACCTCCTCCTCCTCCTCCTCCTCCAGCTCCACGTCCTCCACCACCTCCTCCTCCTCCTCCAGCTCCACCTCCACCTCCGCCACCTCCACCTCCGCCACCTCCTCCTCTACCTCCTCCTCCACCTCCTCCTCCACCTCCTCCTCCTCCAGCTCCACGTCCTCCACCACCTCCTCCTCCTCCTCCTCCTCCTCCAGCTCCACCTCCACCTCCGCCACCTCCTCCTCCGCCTCCTCCACCTGATCCAGCTCCACCTCAACCTCCAGCTCCACCTCCACCTCCACCTCCTCCCTCACCTCCACCTCCTCCTCCACCTCCACCTCCTCCAGCTCCAGCTCCAGCTCCACCTCCATCTTCACCTCCACAACGTCCTCCACCTTCACCTCCTGCACCTCCACCTCCTGCACCTCCACCTCCTGCACCTCCTCCTCCTGCACCTCCACCTCCTGCACCTCCACCTCCTGCACCTCCTCCTCCTGCACCTCCACCTCCTGCACCTCCTCCTCCTCCACCTCCACCTCCTGCACCTCCTCCTCCTGCACCTCCACCACCTCCACCTCCACCACCTCCACCTCCCCTTCCTCCTCCACTTGCTCCTCCTCCTCCACCTCCTCCACCTCCTCTTCTTCCTCCTCCACCTCCTCCACCTCCTCTTCTTCCTCCTCCACCTCCTCCACCTCCTCTTCTTCCTCCTCCTCCTCTTCACCCCAAAATAATTGTGCCTGTATCAGGTCCTCATTTGCTCTTGGATTCTGAAAGACTCTCTCAGGCTGGCGGAGCTCATGCATCCCAGGCATGATGACTAGGATCAAACCACAGAGAGGAGTGAGGCAGGGGGACAGATGGGGACCACGGGCCTGCAGGAGAGAGTGGGTGAGAATGGCCTTAACTGAGAAATGCACCCTGGGCGGTCTGATACAGGTCTCCTCTTAAGGGGTGCTCTTGGGCCTCACAGGGGTGCTCCTCCTGGGCAGGCTGTCCCCTGGCTACCCCAAGGAGGAAGGGCGGTGGCTCCCTAGGGCGCAGTCAGCAGAGCCCTGAGTTCTGGGGCTGACACGGTGGAGGGATTTGGGCTTTGTGGGGTCCCCTCTATTCTGGGATGGGGTAACCCTGGTGCATGATCACGGCACCCTTCTCACCTTGACTTCTGGCACTGCCTGGACCTCCTCTGCTCTCTGACCTCAAGACAAGGGCCTCAGAACTCCACCTTTGCCTCCTCGTTCCCGAAGCTCCTATGAGAGAAATGGAGGGATCACCTAGGATGCACACTGTGGCAAAGCCCTAGGTCTTCTGTGCTTGTTGGAGGGATAGATTCTCTGAAGTCCCCCAGCTGTGGGGTGAGAGGTTCCCTAGGGGCTCCCTTGTAGTGCTCCCCTTTTCCCTGGCATGGCCTGGACCCTCCCCTTTGGGGGCTGCCCAGGGCCTCCTGTGGGTCCTAGGCAGGGGAGATGCTCCGTCTTCAGCTCCTCCTCACATCCTGCCTGGCCTCCCAGCACTGACCACAGGGGCGGATTCTGCTCAAGCCAGGGAGTCCAGCCTCTGCCGACCTGAAGCTTCTGCTGTCCACCTGAAAACCTCACCTCCCGAGGCCCCAACACTATAGGTGAATAAACTACTCACCCTGCTCACCCTGCTCTGGGGCCTCTGAGACCCCCAACAAGGGCTAGCAAATCTCCCTGCCTTGGGGTCCAATCGCCTCAGTCCTTTTTCGTGTGGAGTCTGGACTCCAGGCAGGACCAGGAATTTTCCTGTCCGCCACTTTGAGGCCCCGTCACTCTCACAAGGTCCCGAGTTGAGGCCCAGATGTCAGGATATGCTGCACGTGGTCTTCCCTCCTGGGGACAACCCGGGTCCCCTGTGTTCTGGGGTCCAGCTCCACTCACTCCTCCCTCAGGATCCTTACCTTCACTCCCGCTAGGACCTCGGCTCCATCCTCTCCCCAACTGAGGCCCTGCTCCTCACACCAGGGCCCCAGTCTCTCTGAGACCCAGATGTCAGGAACTCCGCCTCCTGTACCAGGACCCCAGTCTGAGACGCGGGTGTCAGGAACTCCGCCTCCTGTACCAGGACCCCAGTCTGAGACGCGGGTGTCAGGAACTCCGCCTCCTGTACCAGGACCCCAGTCCGAGACGCGGGTGTCAGGATCTCCGCCCCCTGTACCAAGACCCCAGTCTGAGACCCGGATGTCAGGAACTCCGCCCCCTGTACCATGACCCCAGTCTGAGACCCGGATGTCAGGAACTCCGCCCACTGCACCGGGACCCCAGTCTGAGACCCGGATGTCAGGAACTCCGCCCCCTGTACCGGGACCCCAGTCTGAGACCAGGGTGTCAGGAAGTCAGACCATGCCTGTTGCGGTCATCATATCCCAGGGTCTCTCAGGACCGACAGCAGGATGGGCTTTTCTGAGGTCTTTTCTCATTGGGGTCCAGGGTCCCCTCAGTCCTCCCTCAGGCACCTCACTTTGCCTCTAGTTAGGACCTGGGATTCTCTCCTCTCCCCAGACGAGGCCCTGTTCCTCTTAACCGGGGCCACAGTCTCTCTGAGACCCGAATTCCGAAAGTCAGGACCAGCCTAGAACACTAATTCCATACCAAGACCTCCCAGACCACCCGAATGTAGGGGGTGGGGGTCTGTGGGGTCCCCTCAGATTGGGGTCCAGGATCCCCCAAATATATCAGTGTATGCCCTTTGAGTCCCATGAGGACCTGCACCCTTCCCTCTGCCCACATGAGACCCCACCCCTTATCCTAGGTCCCCAGTCTCTCTGAGACCCTGATGTGGAAGTCAGGACACGCTGCCAAGTGCTCATCCCAACGCCAGGGATGCCCAGGGCTGGCAGCAGCAGCGTGAACTGTGGGGTCACCTGTGATCTCCCTCTGGGTCCTCATCCTGAGCCCTGGCAGGTCCTGGGATGCCAAACTCCTCGGCAGAGGCCAGACCCTCACACCAAGGGCCTCACTGCCCTGAGGCCCCAGGAGGAGGCTATGGACATTGCAGCAGGGCTCCAAGCCCAGGGCTTCTTAGTGGTTGAGGACGCCATGGGCTGAGATGATGTCCCGGGAGTCACTCAGCCTTCCCCGTGTTCTTCACCTTGACTCTCAGCTAGTCTGGGCACCACCCTCTGCCCACCTGACTTTGTTTCGCTTGAGACCCAGGCCCTGTCGAGCCAGCACACCTGAGAGGGAAACCGGGGTGGGGGACTCATTCCCACAACCCTGCCAGGGTCTCCCAAGGCTGAGAGCAGTGATGACCTGTATGTCCTGGGGCCTCAGAGCCCCTTGTCCCCAGGGTTCTACCTTAACTCCTAGCATGGCTGGGCTCGTTCACTCTGCTGACCTGAACCCGAAGTCTGTGACCCAGGCCCTCACTTCTCTCTCAGAGGAATCAGTAACGTCACATCCGGACGCCATGCCCCATGGTCCCCTATGGCTGTCAGGAAGGCAGCACATGCATTCCCTGGGAACCCTCAGTCTCCTCTGGTCCACACCTCGAGTCTCCGCAGGACGTGGGGCCCTCCCTCTGCCCATCTGAGACTGCACCCCACAGACCAAACCTGTGGCTCCCCGAGTTCACTGAGGAAGTGGGCTTGGTGGAGGGGTTCTTAGACTGACAGCCTGCCTGGCCCGGGGTCCCCAGTAATGGTGGAGTTGCATTCTATGAGACCCTCTGTTCCGGGGTGTTGTCCTCACTCAGGAGGGGGCCTCCTTCTCCCTTGAGAGAAGGCTGCAGTCCCAGCACAGATGCTGGATGGAAGGCAGCTGCACCCATAGTAAACACGTGAAAGTGAAAGTGAAGTCGCTCAGTCGTGTCCGACTCTTTGTGACCCCATGGACTGTAGCCTACCAGGCTCCTCTTTCCATGGGATTTCCCAGGCAAGAGTACTGGAGTGGATTGCCATTTCCTTCTCCAGGGGATCTTCCCGACCCAGGGATCGAACCCAGGTCTCCCGCATTATAGACAGACGCTCTACCGTCTGAGCCACCAGGGGAGCCGTGGTGTTTACTAAACTTGATTGTGTGGTGGTTATTGTCAAAGCTGGGAAATGGACTCACATTGTGCTTTGCGTGTGGGGGGAGAGGTGACGCTTTGTGAGTAATAAATCGTTGAACCAGGAAAGAATTCTTAATCTGTAGGTGTCCTCTAGTCCCATTAGGTGTTCCTACTTTTCAGTCAGGGAAAGCAAGGGAATTTGAAATTAGAAAAGTACGACAATATATAGATGCCAACTTTATTTTTTTTAATTTATTTTAATTGGAGGCTAATTACTTTACAATATCATATTGGTTTTGCCATACATCAACATGAATCCAACTTCAAAAAACTGAAACAAGCAGAAAAGGATTCTGAGCTGCAGAATGGTTTCCAGAGTGTCATGTGGATGCTGTATCTGAGCCAGAAGAGACAGCATCGCCCATGGGATGTTTAAAATTTCACTCACACTGAAAACTGTTTCTTCCTGAAATCTGGAAGCATCACATGGGTGAATGACACTACAATTGCAGTGAGGTTTACTCCACTAGAAGAGAAGCCTCACTAGCAAGAAGGGATGGAGTTCAAACAAAAATCTTGCCATGTTGATATGATACATTTATAAATGGTGAAATGATTACTGACACAGTATTAGCTACCACCTCCATCCTATCACATTTCTTTTCTGTGGTGAGAATGTAGAAGTTCTACTCTCTTTGCAACAATCAAGTATTTGACAAAGAATTGTGAGCTATAAGAATCCTGCTGTACAGTGGATCCCAAAACTTGTTAGTAGTATAAGTGGGGGCTAGTACCCTATGAACAATCTCTCCCTATTTCCCCATCCCCTAATTCTTGGTGAACACCACTCTCTTCTCTGTTTATCTGACCATTTTACTTTTTAAATTTATTTTTATTTATTTTTTAATTTTTGGCCTTGCTGCTCAGCATGTGGGATCTTAACTCCCCAACCAGGGATCAAATCCATGCTCCCTGCATTGGAAGTGCAGAGTCTTAGCCACTGGACTGCCAGGGAAGTCCCAGTTTGTCCTTTTTAGACTCCACATATAAGTGATAACAAATCGTATTTATCTTTTTCTGTCTCCCTTATTTTACTTAGCATAATGCCCTCAAACTCTTTCCAAGTTGTTGTAAATGGCAGGATTTCCTTCTCTCACATGGCTGTACATTGAATACGTCGCATCTTCTTAATCCATTCATCCGACAGACACTTAGGTTGTATCCATATTTTGTATATTGCGACCAATGCTGCAATAAATGTAGGGGTGAAGATATATCTTTTCCATATTCTATTTTCATTTCCTTCTGAATATACACTCAGAAGTGGAATTCCTGGATCATATGGTAGCTTTCTTGATTGTATTCTTTGATGCACATAGGTTTTTGTTTTTTTAATGAGGTCCAATTTATCTATTTTTTTATTTTTATTTTTTGGCTCTGTTTTTGGTGTCATATCCATGAAATCATTACCATCAAAGTATTTCTAGAGATATAAATAAACACAGGATAGGAAGTACACATATAATTCTTTGCTCTGACCACCAAGAGGTCCGAGAATCAATGACCCTTCAGTACCAGTGAACACACTTAGTGTACAGATGTAGTTTTGTCAATATCATACGACAATAAAAGGAACAAGGGCTCCATGGAAAAATTGATGATTCTAGAATTGGGACGGGAAAGATGGAAAATGAGCCTGGAGCATCTTTGTAGGGTGTGGGAAAAAAGTGCTCAAAAAATTTCAAAAAAGGAAGCAAGGTTTTCAGGGGTATGACAAAGGTATATACAAAGGGAGCTGACACGAAGAGCTCCCAATGGCCAATCTGAACAATTTTAAAATAAAAATATATAAAGTTGTATTGGATTTTAACCCAAAGTGTAATATAAATACCATGAGTCCATACTGAGAAAAATAAATGATTTCTTAATTACACAAACAAGGATGGACAAATCTCCCACCGAGAAAGATTCCAGTTTATGCAGACACTCCCACTTCTAGAAAGTGGAGCACAACTCCCCACCCCTGAAGCAAGACTTTCTTCCAAAGAGGACAGGATGGAAAGGGGGCATAAAACAATCACTTTATTGCACAGACACATGACAAGCACTACCTCAGCCAGATGATCAATGAGAGTGTCATCAGTGATCAATTGTGCTAATAGTATATGCACTTGATATGATGTGATGAGAATGGGATTTAACATCTGTAATATTCCTCCCCCAAACTCATAATCCCAGACTAGGCACCAGTAAAATATCAGACAAATGCTAATCAAGGGACATTGTACAAAACATCTACTGAGTACTCCTCAAAACTGTCAAGATCATCGAAAATAAAGAAATGTTAAAGCTAAGAGGAACCCAAGGAGACATTACAACTAAATGTTAGGATCCTGGAGCAGGTAAAACCTATAGAAATCTGAATAAAGCATGGGCTTTAGTTCACAATAAATAATGCATCAATACTTACTCATTAATTGTAATAAGTGTATTGTATTAAGGTAAGATACTAGGAACAGCAGAAACGGGGTGAGGGCATATGATTCTGCTATTTTCACAAATATTATTCAAATCTTAAAGGGTCACAAAGGAAAAGGTCAAAATAAAGTCTATTGACAGTGTCAATGAAAAAGACAAGGAAACTCTGGGCAAAACATGCTGAGTACGTTAAAAAGGAAACAAAAAGGAAACCAAACACAAGCACACAGAACCTGTAAGTGTGAAACAACCCTTGCTAAATTAGCTTCAGCTTTTCCTCTCCCTTAACCTCCAATCCCATATAATATACTAACCGGGCCTCTTCCACCACAGAAACATCTCTAGATCCACTTTTTCTCAAGCCCCACAAACACTGCCCTGATCCAACCTCATAGATGTTTTGCCTGGATGTGGCAAAAGCCACCAACCAAGGCCAGGTGTAGACCTGGAACCCTGTACTTGCTCAAAAACTGCTTTAAGACGTCTGCCAGTATTATTTGCCACAGAAGTCTGTCAAGATCCAGGCAGGGGTAAGTGTCTTGCCAAGGATACAAGGGTCCAGAGCAAACTTTTACCTTGGTGTACGTCTCAGCGTGCTCAAGTCGCTCAGTCGTGTCTGACTCTTTGCAACCCCATGGACTGTAGACCCCCTCCAGGCTCCTCTGTCTATGGGATTTCCCAGGCAAGAATACTGGAATGGGCTGCCATTTCCTCCTCCAGAGTATCTTCCCACCCAGGGGTCGAACTTGCATCTCCCACATTGCAGGCAGATTCTTTAACGCTGAGCCTCCAGGGAAGCCGTGAGGAAACACAGGGGCTTCACAAAGGAGCAGAACATTCACTGAGAATCATTAAGCCAGGGGTGGCACCTGTCCAATCTGTGATGCCCTGGGCAAGATCAGCTTGGGAACATGGTCGTGTGTTTCTACACAGAGGCTACTGCTGAAGATGCTGGATACTGGAAATGACCTCCATATAAGTTGGTTGTGGGGAGCAGTTTGGGCACCCTAGCAGCCAAAGGCCTGAGGTTCTTATGTACCCAGAGCAAGATCCCAACCACACCTAGCAGTCATATCCAATAAGGTGCATGAGGAGTACCTGTTATGAAGGTGTCATGTATCCATCCTGGAGTGGCCCCCGGGGCTGTGGTCCTGGAATTGGCCCCAGAGCACGGATGTCCTCATGGAGACCGAGGCAGCAGCTCACCTGCAGAGGCATCTGCTCCCCCTCCCTCTCCCAGCCAGGTCAGATGGGATCTCTAGAGGCTTGCTGCTTCCACCTCTATGGGGCGGCTGACCCTCTTTGCAGCCTGCACTCCTGGGACCTGGTTACTTTCCAAATCCTCATTGGAGTCTGGGGCCTCTTGCACCTAGGAGAGCATCCAGGATACCAACCCTGCCATCTGCTAGAGCCTGTCCTCTGCTCAAACAGCCTGACTAGCTCCTAGCTGGCTCTGTGGATGGCTCATAAGATACCCCTCTGTCTCTCACACTCAGGCTCAAAAGCTAGGACCTCACAGTCACATTCACAAGACCCCGAGTTTCCTCCAACACGTGGGATTCCACAAGGAATGGTCTAATACACCTCAGGATCATAGACATGTGCCCTGCACTTCTATGGCAATGAATACTACTGACCCACCACAAGGAGATCACCCAGACACTGTGTCAGGTCCTGTTGGCTCCACCTGAAGCACTGTGGAAGGGGATGCTGCCCTGGGACTTCCAGATAAAGATACACACATGAGGTCATCAGGACCAGGGCCTAAGCGGCTCTGAGTGGGGGGCAGGCAGGACAAATCCCAAGCCCAGGTTCTGGGGAAGGGGGGTGCTGTGGGCAGCAGAAGTGGGTGGCCTCGGGCTGGACCTCACAAGGAGGATGCCCCCAACCCCAACAGGGAACTTTGGCAGCTGGCTGCTGCCCTCCTGATGGAGACTGAGCACAGCCCCAAGGGGGCTGACAGTGTGGTTCAGGGGGGGCAGCAGGGGTGTGACTGTGGGTGTGGTGGGAGGAATTCCTGCAGCCAGCTCCCTGTGGGGCAGCCTCTCTCAAAGGTCAGAGGTGCAGGACTTTAGTCTCTGGGAGAGGAACCACACTCGGAGTGGTTTGTGTCTGTGTGTTGCCCTAGCTTGAGGATTAACCCCTGGGTGCCTATGTTCCTTCAACACAAATGGTCCTGACAAAAATACTTCTGCTTAAAATTCATTGGCCATGGTTCATCACATGACCCTTCCTAAGTGAAGAGGCCTGGCAAGGTCGTGTCCCCATGTGTGCAGGGAGAGAGGAAGACAAAGGTGACTGAGCACCTGACATCTCTTCAATCCCACACTTCCAAGCAAATGCTCAACAAAGAACAGTGGTTAGAATTTATGACGACAAAATCTCCTTTGTTTGGGGGAGGAGAGTCTGAGCAGGTCACATGGGTCTTGAAATTCTCCACCTTTTCCAAGTGTCCACTGACTATCTGGCAGGTGCCACATATGTGAGCAGAATCACATCTCCTGTTCCCATTGTTTCTGGCACTCAGCACGGAAAGCTGCCCCTTCAGCCCCCTGCACCCATCTGCACCCCCTACCACAGTGACCTCACCACCTCATTAGGCCTGGAAGTCGCTCCTGCCTTTTGATGCCAGGCACAGCCTTAACCTGTAAATCCTCTGCTGCCTCCACACTTCTCAACCTGCCTGAACCCAGGGACGCTGGCAGATGTTACATCTTTACTGGCGCGTACTTATTTCTAGTGTTATTCAGATCCAGAGTCTGTCCCTCTCTCCACAGGAAACTGTTTTGTTTTCAAGACACCTCAGAAAATCGGCAGGTCAATAGGAAACAGAATAGAAAACCAGTCAAAATTGCTGCTCTGAGTGTTTTCCTCTTGGAGGATATATTATTCAATTTGGGCATTGTGTGTGTTTGGGGGTGGGGAGCAGTGTCTTTCCCAGCTGTGAAACTTATTCCCAGGATTCCAGACACCCAGCATGTCCTGTCCACATTTGCAGCTTCTCCTCACACATTTCTTCCCACTGAAATCTAGACCATGCTCACAAGTGGCTGAAATACAGTCCAGATGACCAAATAAATTGTCATTTCAGTATACTTGGTAATCAGCTTTCCCAGGGCAGAGAGATTGGCTAGCCAAGGGAATACAGGGAAATACTTCAAAGAGCAAGATTCGCATTTCTTCAGGATTTGTAGCAGATGGGGGTGGTAGAAAACACCTCCTTTGCCCCTGTGGTCAACAGCAACGCTTCAGGAGCCAGGAAGGACCCCTTCCTTCCTGCCTCAGAAAGAGATTTCTCTGGGCTTTATCCAAGATGCAAAAGGACACCTCACAGCAATGATCCATTTCAGACTTTCCCATCAACCTCATGGCACACTGCCTGTAAGTCTGAGGGCTGCCACCAACCAGCCTCATCACAATCACCTCCCACAGAAGGAACCCAGTTTCTCAAAGCCCCAAACCACCCTGGCTCAGGCACTGACACTTGAGTGCTCCTCCTGGAGCCCCACCACCCCTTCCGGTGTTGCCTTGTTCCGTGGGACTAGGGGACATCTCTCCACCTTCCTTGTGTGACTGCGGCTCTGAGACCATTGCTCGAGGTGGGGGTGTCCTGCTTCTCCTAGTGTCCCCACTGCTAACATGGCCTTTCATGGAGCAGAAGCTCCATAAAGGTCTTCGGAATAAATGAGCCAGTGAGCAGGGGGCTCAGATGAACTGTCTGCTACTTCCTTAAATAACCCAGGCAAATCCAAATAAACAGAGATAATTTAGTTTTTGAGAATGATACACAAGAAGGACAGAAGCATGAATTCACTATGATTACTTTTATCATCTAATTCTTCCCCCATCAATACGACTGCTCAGTAAGTTCACATTTCCAAAACAGTCCTAATTCCAATTCCACTGTATCCTGTTCAGGACCACAAAACAAGATGGAAGAGTTCCCAACTGCTTTTACAAAATAGCAAAACTCTTGTTCTTGAACTGGGTAAGCACAAACACATTGTGATCAACTTCATTCACAAAGCTGAGACACTGAACTTTATTTAGCCTTCCATTACAACAATTCAAGTTTGACAATTTTCTAAAGGAAACAGAGATGAATCTGCCTGTCATCATAAAGAACAGGAACCCAAAGACGCTACACAATGGCTCCCCCAACTGGCCCAGGCCCTCAGTTCTGAGAAGGCTGAATGCTCCCTCTTCAATCGCAAAGGGAAGGATTACCCTGGCTGCCGCTCTGGCTCAGGCCTCCTTGTCCTTCTCCTTTACAGCCTCTGTAGACTGGAGTGGGAAGGCCCTCCAAGCCCTTTGTCTGACCCTGAGCACAAATGCCATGACTTGCTGTTTGCTGGTCTCCGCATAGGCCCGGGGACCCCACAGGAACTCGTAGTGAGCAGGGTCACTGTCAGGCACCTGCCGGTACTCCAGGTACCCCTCCCGCACCCACACTTGGGTCAGCAGCTCCCTGGGCTCCCCAAAGATGGAGTGCTCCCTCCCAACACACACCCCCATCCTGCTGAGTGCTCCCCAGACCACTTCCTCAGGGGCGGGGTCTCCATTCCTCATGATCAGGCTGAGGACCAGCACCAGGAGACCAGTCTTGGGCAGGCCCCGCCCATTGCTCTGCATTGCATCACAGGTGAGGCCCAGGGCAGGGATCATACCATAGGTGTCCTTCCTGGGGTATACCCCCTCACCTCCACACCAAAGACCAGCTGCAGGCACTCCAAGGCTAGTCTGAAGACCACCGGGAAGTGCTCCTGGTTGTCCTTGAGGACCTTCTTCAGCATTTCTGCCTGGGAGGTCAGCTCCTTGGCTCGATACTTGAGGAGCAGGAAGTTCATCAGGTTAGTTATCATCTCCTTCAGAGCTTGCAGGGGCAAGGCCTCCCCAGGGGCTGAGGAGGACACTGTGGAAGAGGAGGCCGAGGGGGATGCAGCCTTCCCCACCTCAGCCCCCAAGAGCTGCACCTCCACCGGGCCCTGGGCCTCGCCTGGGTCTTGAAGGTCTTCTTTGAGTTTGCTCAGCTCACTCATCTCCACCAAGAGCACGATGCCTGTGATCAAACCCCAGACAGGCGTGAGACAGGGGGACAGATGGGGACCACGGGGCTTAGGGGAGGAGGGGGTGGGAATGGCCTGGGCTGAGAACCCCACTGCCCCTGTGGTCAGTGCACAGAGGCCAGACGGGACATGAGGAGCAGCTGAGGACCAAGCATCTCCCCAGCCCAGAACCCACGGGAGGCCTTGGGCGGTCTGATACAGGCCACTTACAGGTCTCCCCTTGAGGGTTCACTCAGACCTCACAGGGGCACTCATCCTGGGCGGCCAGTCCCTTGGCTACCTGAAGGAAGAAGTGAAGTGGCTCCCCAGGGTGCAGTCAGCACAGCCTGAGATTTCTGGCACTGACAAAGCAGGGCGATTAGGGCCTTCTGGGGTCTCCTCTGTTCTGGGATAGGGAACCCCACTCAGGAAACCCTCCTCACCTTCACTCCTGGTACTGCCTGGACCTCCTCTGCTCTCTGACCTCAGGACACGGGCCTCAGACTTCCGCCCCAGCCTCCTGGTTCCTGGAGCTCCTGTGAGAGAAATGATCGGGACACCTTGTGGGTAGAGTGTGGCACAGCCCTGGGCCTTTTGTGCTTGGAGGAGTGGATTCTGTGAGGTCTCCCCAGTTGTGGCGTGGGAGGTCCCCTCAGGGCTCCCTTGTGGTTCTCCCCTTTCCCTTGGCACGGCCTGGACCTTCCCCTTTGGGGGCCTGTAGGGTAACTCAGAACAAGACCCGAGTCTGTACAGAAAGTGCTGAGGGGCCCCACATTTGGCCACACCTGCTCAGGGCCTCCCGGGGGTTCTAGGCTGGGGAGATGCTTGGTCCTCAGCTGCTCCTCATGTCCCGCCTGGCCTCCAAGAACTGACCACGGGGCAGGCATCTGCTCAGTCCGGGCAGTCCAGCCTCTGCCAACCTGAAGCCTCCACCCTCCACCCGAAAACCTCACATCCTGAGGTCCCTAAGCCAGACAGAGGTCAAGAAACTGCTCACCCCACTCTGGGCCCTCCAAAACCCTCTTGCAATGGTCAAGATCCCTCCCCGTTGGGGTCTAACAGCCTCAGTCCATCCTCACATGGAGCCTGGACTCCAGGCAGCACCCAGGGCTGTCCCATCTGCCATTTTGAGACCTCGCCACTTTCACAAGGCCTCCAGTCTCTCTGAGACCCTATTGTTAGGAAGTCAGACAGGCCAAGTGTGCTCTCCCCGCAGTCTCCCAGGGCCAACTACAGGGGCAGGGATTTGTGGGGTTCTGTCGGTCCTCACTCAGGGTCCCCCCAGTCCTCCTGCAGGTACCTCACCTTGCCTCCGCACAGAACCTGGATTCTCACCTCTCCGCAACTGAAGCCCCACCCCTTATTCCAAGACCCCAGTCTCTTGAGGACCCGGATGTCAGGAGGTCAGCGCATGCCTGTTGCGCTCATCCTGACCCAACGGTTGCCCTGGACTGACAACAGAGATGGGCTTCTCTGAGGTCTCCTCTGATTGGGGACCAGGGTCCTCTAGTCCCTCCTCAGGGTCCTCAATTTGACACCCCGCAGGACCTGGGAATCGGCCCCCCTGAGGCCCTGCCCCATATGCGAGGTCCCCAGTCTGAGACCCAGATGTCAGGAAGTGCGACCCTGCATGTTGGGCTCATCCTACCCCAGGGTCTCCAAGGGCCAATAGCAGCTACAGGTTTCTTTGAGGTCTCCTCTGACTGGGGTCCAGGATCCTCTCAGTCGTCCCTGAGGGTCTTCATCTTGAAACCCTGGAGGAGCTGGACTTCTTCCCTCTGCTTACCTGAGGCTACATCCCTTTTCCCAGGTCCCCAGTTTCTCTGAGACCCAGATGTCAGGAAATGCAGCATGTGCTCATACACCGTCTGTGCTCCCTGAGCCTTGATGTGAGGGTCCCGCCTCTGTTCAACACAAAGGGCATCCCCGGATCTGCCAGGGCTCAAGATGAGGTCCTTGAGGGAGGATATAAGGAACCCCACAGATCCCTGACCCTGCTGTCAGCCCTGGGCCGCCCTGGTGGTAAGATGAGCACTTGGCAGCCTGTTCTGACTTCGCATCTGTGTATCAGAGACATTAGGCAACTGTTAGAAGGGGCAGGGCCTCAGATGGGCAGAGGGAAAGATCTTAGTTCTTTTGAGAGTCAAGGTAAGGACTCTGAGGAAGGACTGAGCGGACCTTGGGCCCAAGAGCAGGGTGGCCTCTGGGAGGACATAGGGCGGATGAGCACATGCTGTATTTCCTGACATTCGGGTCTCAGAGAGACTGGGGTACTGTTGGAGGGAGTGAAAATCTTGACATTCCGGGTCTCAGAGAGACTGAGGTCCTGGTATAAGGGCTGGGGCCTTAGTAGGGGACAGGAGAGAATCCGAAGTCCTACCTGGAGACAAGGTGAGGTCCTGAGGGAGGACTGAGGGGACCCCAAGGGAGGACTGACAGAAGCCCACAGATCCCCGCCCCTGTTGTCCGCGCTGGGAGCCCCTGGGGTGAGAAAGCACACTAGGCCTGTCCTGACTTCCTGACATCAAGGTCTATGAGAGACTGGGGACCTGGTGTGAGGAGCAGTGGCTCAGGTGGGGAGAGGACAAAGCCCAGGTGAGTTGGCTCTTCCCATCAGGTGGCCAAAGTATTGGAGCCTCAGCTTTAGCATCAGTCCTTCCAATGGATATTCAGGGTTGATTTCCTTTAGGGTTGACTGGCTTGATCTCCTTGCTGTCCAAGGGGCTCTCAAGAGTCTTCTCCAGTGCTACAGTAGTACTATTTTATACATAGTAGTGTGCATCTGTTAATCCCAAACTCCTAATTTATCCCTTTCCCTGCTTTTCCCCTTTGGTAACCATAATTTTGTTTTCAGTCTTTCTGATTTGTAAATAATTTCATTTGCATCACCTTTTTAGATTGCACCTATAAGTCTTACCATAGAATATTTGTCTTTCTCTTTCTGACTTATTTCACTTAATATGATACTCTCTAGGTCCATCCTCAGAGAAGGCAATGGCAACCCACTCCAGTACTCTTGCCTGGAAAATCCCATGGGCACAGGAGCCCGGTAGGCTGCAGTCCATGGGGTCATGAAGTCAGACATGACTGAGCCATTTCAGTTTCACTTTTCACTTTCATGCATTGGAGAAGGAAATGGCAACCCACTCCAGTGTTCTTGCCTGGAGAATCCTGGGGATGGGGGAGCCTGGTGGGCTGCCGTCTCTGGGGTTGCACAGAGTCGGACACGACTGAAGAGACTTAGCAGCAGCAGCAGGTCCATTCATGTTGCCACAAACGGTATTACTTCGTTATTTTTCATGGCTGAGTAGTATTCCTGTGTTGTGTGTGTGTGTGTGTGTCTGTGTGTGTGTGTGTGTCTGTGTCTGTGTCTGTGTGTGGGTGTATACCACATCTTCTTTATACAGTCATCTGTCAATGGACATTTAGGTTGCTTCCATATCTTGTCTGTTGTAAATAATGCTACAATGAATGTTGGTGTGCATGTATCTTTTCACATTAGAGTTCCTGTCTATCTAGGTATATATTCAGGAATGGGATTGCTGGATCATATGGTAGTTCGTTTTGTAGTTGTTTAAGGAACCTCCATACTGTTCTTCATATTGAGTGTACCAACTTACATTTCCACCAACAGTGTACGAGGGTTCCCTTTTCTCTGCTCCCTCTCCAACATTTATTCTTCATAGGATTTTTGATGATGACCATTCTGACCAGTATAAGGTGATACTTCATTGGAGTTTTGATTTGCATTTGTCTAATAATTAAGAATGTTGAGCATCTTTTCATGTGCCTGTTGGCATTCTGTGTCATCTTTAGAGAAAGGGTCTTCTTTGGAGAAAAGTTTTCATGTCAGGGTCACACAGGCTGGGTGGCTCAAACTACAAACCATGTTGGTTCAGGAGGCCAGCAGCCAATGTGGAGGTGTCAACTGACATTGGCTTTTGTGAGGGCTGTGGAGAGAGTCTGTCCCATCTCTCCCCTCTCACTTCCGGGGCATTGCTGGCCATGGTGGGTGTGCCTGGGCTTGGGCTTCCTCTTCACCTGGAGTTGTCTTGTGTGCCTGTCTGTCTCTAAATGTGTCATTTGTATGGGGACAGCCATTCTGTTAGAGGAGGGTCCATCCTAATGAACTCACTGGACTTCCATCAGCTCTGTGAAGACCTTTCCTTTGTCTGTAAGGTCACGCGGAGGTACTTGGGATTGAGGCTCCAGCACCTGAACTTGAGGGGACACAATGTGACTCCTCACACCCTACAAACACTCTGAGGTAGGAACACACTGGAATGTTCCAAGGATGGAAGGATGGCCTTCATAGCTATTGTGGGTGAATCCAGGGGCAAGGAGAGCAGGCTGCCAGGGTAGGAGGCAGATCATGTGGGACCTCGTGGGCCTGTGAGAACTGTGGCTCTGCTGTGCTTGGGGAAGAGAAGGCCCAGGATGCCCTATGCTGGGTGCCTCTGAGACTACGTCCCCATCCTCATAGTCTCGTGGAAACGGAAGCTCCCTGCTAGAGGTGCTGAGAATCTACTGAGGTTCAGGCCAGCGGCTCTGCTCCCCTGCCATCACCCCACTCCAGTAAACAGGGACGCCCTTCCAGGTACAAGGAAAGAAGTGAGGAAGGAGGTGCATGTGATCAAGTCCCCTGCAGTAATGGGCTATCTCTCTATCCCTGGCACCTCCTCAGCCATGGAAAGATGTGAGAGTAACATAGTGGGTTATTTGAGGTTTGAATTCTGTAATCCCTGCATGGTGCCATTCCAGGCCTTAGCAGTGACACAGAGTGCACCCGTCCCAGTAGTTCCTGCTCTCCTTCGTTCTTTCTCTAGGCTCTAGGTGGGGGCTGGGGCATCTGCTGACAGTGGAGGCAGTGGTGTGGGAAGGGCTGCAAGGAACGTGGTTCCCAAAGGCATGGGGAAGACACCTGGCAGGGCCGTCCAGGGCCAAGGCCAGATTGGTTTGCACGGATCTGTGCTCAGCAGGCCTGGGCTAAGATGGGGATTCTGCAGAGCATGGGCAGGGATGGGGCCAGGGAGTTGAGGGGTGGGGTGGGGGCAGTGTTTGGGCCGGGGAAGCCAAGCCCAGGACTGTGTCTGTCTGTGCTGAAAGAGGACCACAGCCCTGCCACTGGGCTGTGAAGCCTAGGGGCTTGCCCTCCTGCCTCACTGCTCCCAGGGTTTAAGGGCCCTCTGTCTTGGAACTCACCACATGCCTCTCTCCCACTGCCCCGCCCTCCTTCTTGACCTCCCCACAGACTGCATGTGATGGATGGGTCCTCTGGGTTGCCAACCCCTGTCAACGGACAGTGTGGAGATGGATGGAAGGAGCCAGCCCTCTGTGACCCATCCCCTCCCCCATATTCTGTATTAGCAGGCTTGGAGGATGCTCGGACATGTGGAGCTGATGTCTGGCCCAGGGCTGTGAGCTTGGAGGCTGCTGTGTCAGGCTCCTGGCCTTTGTGGTTCTGTGTTTCCACACCCACGTGAGGTCCTGGGAGCCCTGGGAGATGAAGTTCGGCTGTCTGTCCTTCCGACAGCCTTACGGTGTCAAGACCGTGGAGATGTGGTGGTGGCCCGTGCTATGTGGACCCAGCACTCTACCCTGGCTGTCCACATTGGGCACTGGGACTGGGAGGATGTGGACTGGCAAGAGCTGCTAGAGCAGAGGCTGGGGATGAGCCCTGTCCAGATCCAGGCCTTGCTGCGAGATAGGGAAAAGTTCGGCCACGGAGTGATCGCTGGCAAGTGACACCCTGCCCCGCGCTGCCCACATGGCCCCTGGTGCTGCCCTGGATCTCAGCCAGCTTGTGGTCATTTGTTTTCTGTTGAACCGGTTGGTAGGGGGAGGAGGGGTGGGGCTGAGGTTTCTTCAGAGGGGCAGCGAGGGTCCCTGGGCTTGGAAATGGTGGCCCGAGGTGTCTGACCCCCACTCTGGGCCTCAGTCCCCATTTGTGCTCTGAAAGGCAGAGGCATATCCGGGTCTGCCTGTGGCACTTGCCTCTGTGTGTGTGTGGGGGGGGTGGGGGGAGGGTGTGCCCAGCAGAGACCATAAGAGGTAGAACAGCACCCAGTCTGGGTTCCCCAGCCCTAATGCCTGCAGCCGGGCCTGAGCAAGTCCCCTGACTCCACAGGAGTGAGGCCCCACAGCAACTCCTGTCTGCTGGTGAATCGCTTGGGGACCTGATGTCTGTAGGCTCCCCGCTGGTGCCCCCCTGTTCTGTCCCTGAAGCCTGCAGTGGGCAGACTGAGAGGTGCCCATGGCCTGGTGGGTTCATGGAGCACCAGGCCTCTCCCTTTCATTTCACTCCCTCCCTTGCTTGGCCTTACCCCGAGTTCCCTTTGCTGAGGTGAACCCGCCTGAAATGCTCAGCCAGAGGACCCAGTTCACTCTGGGTCTCTTCTGTGATGCAGTCTTAGTCTCTAGCAGGCATGACTTTGAATCGCCTTGTTCTCCTTCTGTGTCCTGTCTTTGCACACAGGTCTCGTGGATGGGGGTCACTTTGCTGTGCCCAGAAAACCTAGGTTGTGATGAGGTGGAGGAGCTGGAGAATCAAGCCATGCTGCCCGACCTGCAATGGAAGTGCCTGACTGCGCTCGCCGACCCTCGCTGGCTGCTACAGCCCGTCCTGGGGAGGGCCAGGAAGGACATCTTCCAGGTGGACATCCCAAGCACCTGAGCCACTTTGGTCAGGAGGCCTCTCCAGACTGGGCTCTCGAGAGGAAGGTGACCGAGAGACCAGCTCATGGTGACACCATCTGGTCGCCACCATGCCCTGGACATGCTGGTCTGGTTCGGTCTGAATCCGCCCCACCCTGCAGTGAGCTGCCCACTTGGTGCAGGGCTGGGGGCCAGGACTCTGGGCTCAGCAAGAGTCTCCAGGACTGTACCTTTACAAAAAGATGTCACCACTCGTTTTGGCCCTGCTGGGTCTTTGTGCTTGAGAGAAATGTGTTGTTAAGAAACCGGTTAGTGCTTTCCCCTCTCTGTTCTGGTCCAAATTCCCCGATATTGGAACAGTGTCCAGGGGACCGATGGGGGAATGCCGGGGGTGAGGCTGCGTGTCAGCAGCTGGCTAGGCCTCCAGCACATGGAGAGGCCCGCAGGCCCAGAAACCAGCCGTGGTTTGTCCTTGCAGGTGACCCTTGCCCTACTGTAAAGTGTCCCTTGGCTCACAAAGCATGTGTGTTGGACACAGTGCCTGGCTGCTCCATATCCAAAGTTAGGCTCCTAAATACAGCTGTGGGGGCAGAGCAACAAGGGCTGGTGTTCACCTTGTGGAAACTTGTACTTGTGTTTGGATTTGAAGTCATGTTTTTGCAAGGCCCTTGGTGAGTGGGGTGACCCTGCTTTCCAGCAGGCCTCTTGCGGTTGCCCCTGGATCAGGGTCTGGAGAGGCTCAGCTGCTGATCAGAAACTTGTGGCATCATCAGCGGACCCAGGAGGAGCCCATTCTGCTTCAGGGTGCATGACTCATGGAAGGTGACACCCCCATGGTCAGGAGCCAGACCGGGTCTTCTGCTGTGTGGCAGGCAAGGAGCAGGGACCAGCCCATCTTGGGCTGGCCTCAGCGCATGGCTCCGGAGCCACACTCTTGGCCGAATGTGTGAAATGCTACTGCTTCAGATGAAAAGGTACCATGGGGACTGGACTGAGGCCTGCCTGGGGCGTGGGCTTCCAGCCTCATCGGGCTCACCCAGTGCCATGTGTGAGTAGCATGGACAGACAGAAAGAACACAGACTTGCAGTTCTCATTCAATACTTTATTTATTCCCATGGAGTTTTGCTGTACTTTATTAGAGCTAGAAATACATATTTTTATTACAAGAGAGTGCTTTTGAGTGTCACTAGGGACCTGGCGGCTCAGGGATTGGGATTGTCCTTAAACTGCTTACAGAGGGCACACTTGTAAACTGAGGAATCCTCCTGCTCATCCACCTCAGGGGCCTCATTTGGGGCCACAACTGAAATGACAACCATCACAATGGAATAATAGATGTACATAGTCATCACCAAACCATAACCTGGGTACTCTGTGGGGCTCTAGGGCAGTTCCCCTGCGCCATCCCTTCCTGCAGTAGCTGGGGTACAGACGTGGCATTGCTGGACATGCCCTCTCCACTGGGCCCACCCTGCTCGCTAGGGAGATGGTTTGCCCTGGCCCCCTCAGCTACACTGCTCATAGACCAAAGGCCACAGAACACAAATGAGCACCAGCCAAGCGTTCTGTGAGCTGTTTGGATTCCTTTCTGGGCCTTCTTGTCAGCCTCTTGGGTGGACTCATTGTGATGGAATTTAGGAGTCTGGTCACCACAGCTTGCTTCTTTCTCTTTGGGGTCGCTGTTGCGCTGGTGGAGGGCTAAGCACTTATTCTGGGGTCACCTTTCCTCCAGATGTCCTGCAGGAGGAGAGGTGTCTCTCTGAAACTTGGAGTTCCGATAGATCTGAAAGGAAATGAATCACTTTAGCCACTGTGTGGGAGAATAGCAATTCCTCACTGCCCTCCTCCCCACCACGTCTTGACCTTGCCTAAATATGGAGATAAAGTCTCTTCATTCCTGGCAGCTTATGAGGCCTTAGTGAGTGTGCTCCCTAGAGGTCCCTCAGGGTCAGCCTTCCTTGAAGTGTTACTGGCTCTCCCTGATTTCAAGTGGGCCCTCAGGGTCTGGAGTCACCCCTATGGACCCTTTGTAAGGGGGTTGGTGGAACATGACAGGTCCTGCTTTCTCCTCTTTCCTTAACCACCCTCTCACGAGAAAAAGTTCTCCTGGGAAATGAAACCAGTCCAGCACTCAGCTTGTCTAGTCTAGTCTCCCCAGAAGGGCTTTCTACATTACCATCATCCTCTTCTTCCCCACAGAGTGACCCGAAGGTCAGATTTTCCTGAACCCATCCAGGTTCAGTTCGCAGATGAAAGTCTTGATGCTGTCTGTCTTGAAGATCCTGTCTGCGCCCCTGCACTGCAGGACCTCTGTCTGGAAGAGATCTGCTTTGATGACCACCATGTCTCCCTCGTCATTCCAGTGCAGAGGTGACGGCCGCATCCTCCACCATCACCCAGAGCTTCTAGGGAAGGACAGCCTGAGGACGGCATTGTTCTCATCCTCGTTGGCCGTTTCTGGGTTTGGGCCCTGTGGTGGCAGGTTGTCTTGGGCTCTCGGGTTGGTCACCCTTCTTCTCCAAAGCCACCCCTGAGAATCCACGTTTGGATCCAGGGAGGAATCATGGCGGTCCCCTGCTGTGGGCTCCCCATCAGTTGATGGGGCCAGTGGGGCTGCAAGCGCCTCGTGGGAAGCCAGTCTACCTCAGGAGCATTCTCTACCCAAGCAGTGAATGCTCAGGGCAGAAGGGCCTCAGACCAGGGTCTCAGTTTCCAATATTGTCTGGAGATTCTAGAATCTGGGTCGTGGGCCAGGCAGCCAATTAAGTAGTCCCTTCCTTACTTGTTTCGTGATGTCACAGAGGTCATGTGGAGAGGCAGCTCTGGCCCAGTGTAGGGGAGGGGAAAGGGGATGGAGATGGGATCCATAGCTTGTCTCTTATCTGAAAGTACAGAAAAGTATGTTTCAGGTTGCCTGTAAAGGCTCCCATCTGCTGCCAGGTGCTTGCTTCAGGGGGCCAGGCCTTGGATGGGTTGACACACCTGCCCCTGGCTCCACTCCCCTCCATACCAACCGGCAGGCCTGTGGTTGGCTTCTGCTGAAAGGCCAGGCCCTGGTGAGTCCTGGTTCAGCTACCACTGAGAGAGACCGCAGGGGTCAGATGGGCCCCTAATGACTGTCCCTTCCATAAGATGGGGTCCATAGCAGGCTGATTGGCCTAGCCTGATTTGGTGGTTCTATCCCTTCACCCCCTGTACCCGGCCTTGCCCCTCTTCTGGCTTTGGTCTCTTGCAGCTGGTGCTGCCGATGGTAGGTCCTACTCAGATGACCCCAAAGTAAAGTCCCGATGGGACTACCTACCCCAGATCTGGGGGGACCTCACAGAGTCAACCCCTCATACCAGCACTGAAGGCCGAGGTCTGTGCCACAGTCTACCCCGGGGTGCCCCCTCCATTTGTCTCACGGGGGCTCCAGGAACCAGGAGGCAAAAGTGGAGGTCTGAGGTCTGTGTTCTGAGGTCACAGGAGTGCCAAGGTGAGGTGGGTGTCCTGAGTGTGCACAGGGGCTCCCCATCCCAGAACAGAGAGGACCTCAAAAGGCCCTAATCCCCCCACCTTGTCAGGCCCAGAACCTCAGGCTGTACTGGCTGCAGCCTGAGCCGGAATTTCTCTTTCTCGTTTGACAGGGGACTGACCACCAAGGAGGAGCGCCCCTGTAACGCCCAAGAGCAGCCCTCAAGGAAGACCAGTAAGTGGACTCAGTCAAAGCCACCCATGGAGCATCTCAAAACTGAGACCATTTACACTCTCTCTCTTTCCCAGGTCAGTGGTCTCCATTTGCCCCCTGCCACAGCCACACTGGGCACAAGACCCCAGTCATCATGCCTGTGGTCCCGACGAATGAGCTCTGCACTTCTGAGGAAGACCTTCAGGGCCAAATCCAGGCCGAGGGCCCAGTGGAGGCGCAGCTCCTGGGGGCTGAGGCGGAGGATGCCTCAACCCCTCTGGCCTCCTTCCCTCCAGTCTCATTTTCCTCTGCCGCTGGAGATGCGGAGATCTTGCTCAAGCAGGCTCTGAATGGGATGACGACTCAGCTACTGGAGTTCCTGCTCCTCAAGTATGGCACCAAGGAGCCGATTTTCCAGGCTGAAATGCTGAATACAGTCCTCAGGGATAACCAGGCCCACTTCCCAGTGGTCTTCCGTAAAGCCACACAGTGCCTGCGGCTGGCCTTTGGCCTGGATATGAAAGAGGTGGACCACAGAGAGCACATCTATGTCATGGTCCCCGTCCTGGGCCTCACCCTCAATGAGATGCAGACGGATGAGCAGAGCATACCAAAGGCTGGCCTCCTGGTGACGGTCCTGAGCCTGATTCTCCTAGCAGGGGACCGGGTCAGTGAGGAGAACATCTGGGGAGCACTCAGCAGGATGGGGGTATTTGCTGGGATAAAGCACTGCATCTATGGGGAGCCCAAGGAGCTGCTGACCCAGGTGTGGGTGCGGGCGGGGTACCTGCAGTACCGGCAGGTGCGTTACAGCCACCCTGCTCGTTACGAGTTCCTGTGGGGTCCCCGGGCCTATGCAGAGACCAGCAAGAAGAAAGTCAAGGACTATCTGCACAGGGTCAATGGAAGGGGTCCCAGGTTCTTCCCACCCCGGTGGGCATAGGTGTGAGGGAGGAGGAAGAGGGGCCCTGAGCCAGAACAGCAGCCAGGCTCCTTTCAGGCCCACATCCAGCAGCTTGTCCTGGGGGTAGGAAGGGAGGCTGATGCTTCCCTCTGTGTTTGAAGAGGGAGCATTCAGCCTTCTCAGTCGTGACGGCTGGGAGAGTTGGGGGAACTGTTGTGTAGCATCTTTGGCTTCCTGTTCTCTACAGTAACATGGAGATCCACTTCTGTTTCCTTTAGAAATTTTTCAAATGTTATTCCTTTTAAAAGAAGGCCTAACGAGCTTCAGTGTCCAATTATGTTAGTAGCGTTGATCACAGTGTGTTTGTGCTCACCAGTTCAAGAACACGAGTTTTGCTGTTTTGTAAAAGTGATTGTGAACTCTTTATTTTATTTTGTGATCCAGAACAAGATTACATGGACTTGGAATATAACTATTTTGGAAATATGATATTACTTAGTAAGAATTAGGAAATAAAATGTATTTGAGGTGAGTTCCTCTGTACTTCTTGTCTGTCATTTTATACAGCTAAACTATCTCTGTTCAACTGGATTTTTTCAAGTAATTTTTTAAGAAAGCACAAAAAGCCTGATCCGACTTAATAAGTGCCCCGCTCTGGCTCACTTATTCCACAAACCTTCATGGAACTTGTCCTCTCTGGAAGGCCCTGTGTTCGCAGTGGGGACACTAGAAGCAGGACACCCCAACACCTAGAGTGATGATCCAAGAGCTGCAGTCACATGAGGAAGGTGGAGAAACGTCCCCTAATTCCACAGAAGACGGCAACTCGGTGCATGGCAGTGAGGTCCAGGAGGAGCACTTGAGTGTTGATACTTAAGGGCGGTTTGGGGATTTGGGAAGTTGGGTTCATCCTGTGAGAGCTGATGGTAATGAACCTGGGTGGTGGCAGCAGCCAGAGTTATACACAGTGTTTTATGGGTGAGAAGAAAATCTGAAATGGGACATACACATTAGAAGATCGTCTTCTGTCCTAGATAAAATTCCTGGGGCAGGAAGGGATGTTACACTGTGGTCAGAAACAGTTAGACACCTGTTTATGCTGCTTGATCTAGGTACACCAAAAATTTGCAAAATGGGGAGTGGTGAGTGGACTTTGGTTTGCTGCACAATCTACTCAGTCTTGGAGAATATAGTTGAAGACGTCCTGTTAAGCACCCACAAACTTTTGATAGGCTTTTAATGGAGTGTCTTCTTTGAAACTGGTGGCTGTGCACTTAACCTAATGGATGAGCTTATCCAGGTGGTCAGGCCCTAAAGCCATAGATGAGGATGGGTTATGGAAACCACAGTGGCAAAATCTGCACTGAACTTGAATTCACACACCTCAGCATTCTCCTTGGAGGTGAAAAGTGTGACACTGTGTGTATCCTAGCTAGATTTTATGAATAAAACTCCCACTGCCCTTGTTCTCTCACTGTTGCTTGCCTGATACCTGCCCTCATGAAGCTCATGGCTGTCGGGGACCCTAAGGGCACCTTGCAGGTGCTCAGGCAAGTCCCATCGTGTGGAGGCAGCCGGCCTCCCAGGGGAGACTGTGTCTGGCATCAGGAGGCAGGGGCACATCCTCAGCTCACTGAGACTGTGGGCAGCATCACTGCAGAGGGAAGGGCAGAAAGAGCACTGGAGGGAGCTGGGGGGACCCCTCCCTGACGTTCACAAGAGCCTTGGAAACTAAATCAGATCTTGCATTTGAAAGTGGCAACACAGAGTAGTGACTAGAAACAGTTGGAGAGATTCAAGTCACGTTTGGCTTTCTCAAAAACTCCTCAACACATGAAGGGAATCGTCTTCATCGCAGGCTACACCTACTGGCTGCTGTCTGTTGAGCACCGAGCACACTGCAGGGCAGGCGAGAGACTCCAGGTCCTTGTTCACGTCTCTTCTCCCTCTGCTTCCTGGAAGCTGCCTGCAGGGAACATGGGATCCTAGGTAAACCTCCAACAGTTTGGGAATAAATACCTGATCAACTCACCAATTTAAATACAAAGAAAAACACTTTCTATATAAGTAACAATAGCACGTTGTTTGGGAAAAAAGCATCCCATTTGTGCTGCTATCTGGGGTGGAAAGATATTCTGGAGGAAGGTGGTGCCACATCCATGGGGCTGAGGTCCCAAGAAGCAGGAAAGGGTCCTTCCTGAGTGACTGATGGAAGCTCTGTCCAGGAGCCGTCCATGCAGGGCCAAGGTGAGGACTTGGGCTCCTCCCAGTGGCACTGATCTCGTGAGGCAGCAGTGAGAGGTTGAGTGAAGTGACGTCTTAATTCCCTGCCCAGGAATTGAACCTGGGTAGCCTGGATGAGAGCCCGGAATCCTAGCCACCAGACTAGCAAGAGCTAGAGGCCAAAAGCTATTGTTTCATGGATCATTGCCTCCAGTGAAAAATGCATTTATCACAGAGGCAGAAACTGTGAATGCAGGCACAAAGTTTATTATTAGAAACATAGCACGACAAGTGGGAGAGCACATAAAGAAATGGCTTAGTTGAGACAGAAGCAGGCAGAGATGCAATCCTGGAGAGAAAGAGTGTGGATGTCACACCTGGTGAGCAGGAGCACAGTCAAGAGGCGGTAAAACCATTTATATGAGGCAGTCCTGGATTTTTGTCTCCCTTCAGGCCTATCATCTGGTTTCTTTCTCTACACCTGACCTCCCTGGGACACTCCCCTGCGTTTGTACACACCCCTCAGCCAAGATGGACCTCGAAGTGAAGGTTTCCATGAGGAGCAAGACTCATTATGGTCTGGCATTATCCCTTGACTTTTGAGCCACAAGGAGCCTTCCTTCACATGTCTGGTGTTTCCTTTGTCCCAAAAGATGGGGGAGTGGAGATCCCTTTGTCCTTTACTCAAACAAGGTTTTGCCCCTCTTTGTCCTTGCCATGACTGTTGCATTTAGGTATTTATAAGAGACAAACACTGGCTATTTACGCTGTCTGTATTGTTTTACTCATTTCAGAGAGCAAACAGGAGGCTGATTGTAAGTGCCTCAACTGTAGCTGACCTATCCCTTGTCACAGGGGATACTAACATTTGTAAGTACCCAGCCTGGAGCCCCTTCCTTGTGCCCCATGAAATGCAAACAGGAGGACCGTTGAAAACATCTAACTTGGAGTCCATCCATCCATACTCCTCTGCCTTACTGTGTGATGTATAAATACTTTAACCATAATAGTAGTGGTTGCTGCTGCTGCTGCTGCTAAGTCACTTCAGTCGTGTCCAACTCTGTGCAACTCCGTGGATGGCAGCCCACCAGGCTCCCCCGTCCCTGGGATTCTCCAGGCAAGAACACTGGAGTGGGGTGCCATTGCCTTCTCCAATCGCAGTGGTAAATGGTTACTAATTCTGTTCCATTTATTCACTGGGACAACAACATGATCTGACTTGCCAAAATAACCATCAGGGCACAGAAGCCTTGAGATATAGCTTTCTGATTGAGTCCAACACAAATACATGGGAGTCATACTCCTGGAATTTTCTGACAGGGCACAGAGATTGCCCCTGCCCGTGACTTCAACCTCCAAAGGCTAAGTCTCTGTGTCTAACTTGCATTTCATTCTGTTATTCACTTTTGGTTCCATTTCAGAGCACGGTGGTCATAGTAATTTTCAGAAAGCAGACATTAAAAGGGAAGACCCTGCAGAGATCAGCTTAATCCAGTCGAGGGGGTCATGCCACTGTATCCTCCCCACACTGATCCTGTGAGTAGTCTCTCACAACGAGCTGCCCCCAGGGAGGCAGCCCCTTCAGTGGAGGGCAATTCTGGAAAAGAATTTTGCTTTGAGTCCTCATCCACCAACTCCAGTGGCCCTGGGCAAATGAGTGGGCTAGTCACAAGGAGGAGATCTGGGTGGTACCATAGCATCCACTATAATCCACCCCTCCCAACACTGACATACACTCCCTTCATCTGGAGAGATCACCTCATCTGAGGACAGCTCCTTGAGGATTCTGGTTGGTTTCCTCTCCTCCTAAAGAAGCTCAGAGAGAGAGACTGGACAAATGCTGGGCCCTCACAGATGCAGCAGCTGCTGCACCACAATTGATGGTCACTCTCTCTTGCCCGAGATCCGTCCTAAATCCCCTGTGCTCTCAGCCAGGACCTCGGCCATTTCCAGTGGCTTCCCTGGTGAGGTAATACAGATTTTGTCCCTCAGGGTTCTGAAGCCCTGGGCCCGATGCCCTTCTCAGACCCTTGCTCTTGGACTTGTCAATTCACCACTGAAACACAAGAGAAGATTCTTGTCTTCACTGCAGGAACACAAGACACATCACCTGGCTGTTAGAGATGTTTCCTCGCTGTTCCCCCTGTGCCAGAGTAACCCGCACACTCCTTAGGATCAAGGTCAGCACTGCCTGCCAGGATGGGGACAATTCTCTGTGTGTGCTGGTCCCCTAGCAGGAGGAGCCCAAAGTGCCCAGATGGGTACCACGGCTCATGGGTCAGTAGGACTGCTATCGTGCCTCCTGGGGGAAACTTCTAGCTTTGGGAACAGCCTGTCGTGTGTCACCACTGTCAATAGGGTAACCGGTAGCCACATGAGGCTGGGTATTGTGTACTCAAATGTGCTTAGTGTGTCCCAGGGCCCGGCCTTCTACATTAATATAATGTGAAGTCAAATGTAAATAGCTAGATGTGGCTAATGAGGAGAGTCCTGCTGTGGAAATATGGAACCTACTCTTGGGAGACTGGAAGTACAAGTTCTCTGTGGGTCCCTGGGAGTGATGGATGGTAGGTGGCGTCATGGGTCAGTGGGAGTGGTGATCAGTGGGGTCACTCTACATGCTGGTTCAAGGACCATGTATCTTACTTCGTGGGGGAACTAAGGATGACAGATGTGGAGTGTGTCTGATCCCTGGAGAGTGACAACCCAGCACCATGGGCTCCCATATCCCAGTGTGCACATCACATGTGCTTTGTAGAGGTCATTCCATTGCTCCAGAACAGCAGCAGCTTCTGGAATGTGGGGGCTGAGATAGCGACTTTGAATCTCACAGCCACTTGCCCTCTGAGCCCCTGGTATGCTATTAGAGGATCTCTTGGTCCTGCATAGTTTTGTGAAATATTCTGTGTCACTCAGTCCTGCATTCTGTGAGCCCTCAAATACTGGCACCAGACAATGTGCTGCTGCAAGCAGGAAAGTGAAACCCACATCGAGAATGTGTACCTATCAATTTCAGCAAAGATAGTCCTCTCCTCCTTCAAGGATGGAAGTGAGATATTGTGATCAACTCACCATTGATAGCTCAATGGTTTTCTTGAGGAACAGTATGGCACTGAGGATTCAGCAGTACTCTGTGATGAAAATAATATAATTATATATATAGAAATATATATATATGTATATATTTATAATTTAATGTGTCTAGAATTACGTATTTATATACATAAACACATTTTTATATATACTATAGAAAGGCAACCACATCAGGATGGGTAAGCTGGGAAGACTCATGGTATAGTCAAGAGCCGTACCCTGTGTGGGCAATGCACGCAGAGTAGGATAATCACCACTGCAGATGTTCTTCCCAGGAAGTGAGGGGTCCGAGCCCCACGCTGGGCACCTAGCCTGTAGGTCAGGCACCAGAACAATAGGCCCACAAAACATTGGTTTGAAGGAAAGTGGGTCTTACTCTAAGGAGAGCCAGGCAGCTTTAGCAGCTAGAGACTCTGCTTTTCAAGTACATACAGAAAATCTCAGCCACTCCAAGACTCTGTGTGAATGCAGAAATTTAAAAGAGCCTGCGTGAGACCTACCTGCTCATCTCTGAGAGCTCCTGGAGAGGCAGTAGGTAAATGGAGCTCACCCTGGGGCAGAGCTACTGGTGGCAGCCACTTGAGGGCGCTCGTTCTACCAAAGGACACGGGTGCTGGCAAGTGCCATTTTGAAGTCCTCCCTGTCACTTATTAGGAAGACGTCTCAGCCCCACCAGGCAGCTTGTTGGCATCAGTACTGGGAAGACTCAGACCAAACAGATAGGTGAGCATGGCCACAGCTCCACCCATCAGCACGCCAGTTGCATTAGGATCCTTGGAGTCCCCTGCCCACACAGGACCTGGCCCTGCCACCAGGGTGCCCAGGATGGTGCTCCACCCACCAGTGTGCCCATATAAGCCCAGGGATCCTCAGCTCTGCAGCCAGAGGCCCAAGCCCTGCCCCATCCACCAGTAGGCTGGCACCAACTTCAGCAAACCAAGGCAGGCAGTCAGAAACCCTGGGACCAGCTCCGCCTACCAGATGGCTGGCACCCATTCCAGGAACACATGCTCTGTAGCCGGGGTCCCCAGGGTTGGGCTGCACCCAACAGTGAAAAAGCAGCAGCCCCAGGTCCACTGTAGCCCTACAGCCTGCCATGTCAGGTCCAAGCCCACCCGCTAGCAGGCAAGCAGCAGACCCGGGACCCCATAGGAGCTGGATTTCTAGATAAGAAGGAGGATACTTGACTCAGGACACCCTGCACCCTGAAACCAGCTGTGTCAGGAATGAGCCCCACACAACAGCAGGCTAGCACTAGATCTGGGAACCCTTGGCTGTGTAACCATCCACCCCAGAACACTGCTCCACCCACCAGTGGGCTGGCACTAGACCTGGGACCACCCAGGTCTCAGCAGCCAGACACCTCATGACCCAACCGCACCCACCAGTGATCATCAGCCTCTGCACAGGCAAGGCCTGGCAACCAAGCAGACCAGGGGTCAGCAATGCCTACCAGGCTGCCCAAACCAATCAGCCTGCCTCAAGAGAGGGGACCATGCAGTCCTCACAGGGGCAACACTAGAGCATATATCTCTGGTGACAAGAGGGCAGGGGACTGCTGGAATACATAGGCTGTCTCCTTCTAAAGACCACTACTCCAAGATCAAGAAATAAAACCAACCTGCCAAAGATATAGAAATAAAAATAACCAATGAGGAAAAATGAGGGAACAGAAGAATATGTTCCAATTGAAGGAATGAGATAAAAACCCCAGGAGAAAAAGTAAGTGAGATGGAGAAAGCAATTGACCAAACACAGAGTTCACGGTAATGATCATAAAGATGCTGAAAGAATTTGAGAGAAGAACAGATGTACATAGTGAGAAGTTACATAGTGAAAGTAGGGAAAACCACCAGACCACTGAGGTATGACCTAAATCTAATCCCTTACAATTATACAGTGGAAGTGACAAATAGATTCAAGGGATTAGATCTGATAGACAGAGTGCCTGAAGAACTATGGACAGAGGTTTGTGACATTGTAAAGGAGGCAGTGATCAAGACCATGCCCAAGAAAAAAGAAATGCTAATGGGCAAAATGGTTGTCTGAGGAGGCCTTACAAATAGCTGAGAAAAGAAGCAAAAGGCAAAGGAGAAAAGAAAGGATATACCCATCTGAATGCAGAGTTCCAAAGAATAGCAAGGAGAGATAAGAAAGCCTCCTCAGTGATCAATGCCAAGAAATAGAGGAAAACAATAGAATGGGAAAGACTAGAGATCTCTTCAAGAAATTTAGAGATACCAAGGGAACATTTCATGCAAAGATGGGCACAATAAAGGACAGCAACAGAATGGACCTAGTGGAAGCAGAAGAGATTAAGAAGAGGTGGCAAGAATACACAGAAGAACTATACAAAAAAGATCTCATGACTCAGATAAGCACGATGGTGTGATCACTGACCTAGAGCCAGCCATCCTGGAATGTGAAGTCAAGGGGGCCTTAGGAAGCACCACTATGAACAAAGCTAGTGAAGGTGTTGGAATTCCAGTTGAGCTATTTCAAATCCTAAAAATGATGCTGTGAAAGTGTTGCATTCAGCATGCCAGCAAATGTGGAAAACTCAGCAGTGGCCACAGGAATGGAAAAGGTCACTTTTCATTCCCATCCCAAGGAAAGGCAATGAAAAAGAATGTTCAAACTACTGCACATGCACAATTGCACTCATCTCACACGCTAGCAAAGTAGTGCTCTAAATTCTCCAAGCCGGACTCCAACATTTCATGAACCGTGAAACTCCAGATGTTCAAGCTGCATTTAGAAAAGGCAGAGAACCAGAGATCAAATTGCCAACATCTGTTGGATCATCGAAAATGCAGGAGAATTCCAGAAAAGCATCTACTTCTGCTATGTTGACTACGCTAAAGCCTTTGACTGTGTGGATCACAACAAACTGTGGAAAATTCTTCAAGAGATAGGAATGCCAGACCACCTGACCTGCCTCCTGAAAAATCTGTATGCAGGTCAAGAAGCAACAGTTAGAACTGGACATGGAACAACAGACTGGTTCCAAATCAGGAAAGGAGTATATTGTCACCCTGCTGATTTAACTTATATGCAGAGTAATCATGAGAAATGCTGGACTGGCTGAAGCACAAGCTGGAATCAAGATTGCCATGAGAAATATCAATAACCTCAGATTTGCAGATGACACCACCCTTATGGCAGAAAGTGAAGAAGAACTAAAGAGCCTCAATATAAGTGAAAGAGGAGAGTGAAAATGTTGGCTTAAAACTCAACATTCAAGAAATTAAGATCATGGCATCCAGTCCCATCACTTCATGGCGAATAGATGGGGAAACAGTGGAAACAGTGACAGACGTATTTTTCTGGCCTCCAAAATCACTGCAGAGGGTGACTGCAGCCATGAAATTAAAAGACGTTTGCTCCTGGGAAGGAAAACTATGATCAAACCAGAAAGCATATTAAAAAGCAGAGACGTTACTTTGCCAACAAACATCTAGTCAAAGCTAAGGTTTTTCCAGTAGTATGTATGGCTGTGAGAGTTGGACTATAAAGAAAGCTGAGTGCCAAAGAATTGATGCTTTTGAACTGTGGTGTTGGAGAAGTCTCTTGAGAGTCCCCTGGTCTGCAAGGAGATCAAACTCATCCATCCTAAAGGAATTCAGTCCTGAATATTCCTTGGAAGGACTGATGCTGAAGCTGAAACTCCAGTACTTTGGCCACCTGATGCGAAGGACTGACTCACTGGAAAAGACCCTGATGCTGAGAAAGATTGAAGGAGGGAGAAGAAGGGGACTGCAGAGGATGAGATGGTTGCATGGCATCACTGACTCGATGGACATGAGTTTGAGTAAGCCCCAGGAGTTGCTGATGGACAGGGAAGCTTGGGGTGTTGCCGTCCATGGGGTCGCAAAGAGTCGGACACGACTGAGTGACTGACTGAAGTGAAGTGAGAAGTTTAATGAACCTGAGAAAACAAAACAAAGAACCAAACAGAGCTGAAGAATGGCACAGCTGAAATTAAAGTTACACTAATAAGGATCGAGAGTGTATTAGATGATCCTGAGGAACAGGTCAGAAAACTTGAAGAGTGAGTAGTGGAAATCACCCAAGCTGAACAGATAAAAGAAGCTTTAAAAACGAGGACCATTTAAGAGACCTCTGAGACAACAACATCACACACTCTCACCTTTGCATTATACGGGTCCCAGAAAGAGAAGAGAGAGAGAGAGAGAGAGAGAGAGAGAGAGAGAGAGAGAAATGGTTAGATAATATAATGGAAGATGCAATACCTGAAAAGATACCTATCCTGGGAAAGGAAACAGACCTCCAGTTTCAGGAAGCACCTAGAACCCCAAGCAGGATCAACCCCCAGAGGGCCACCTCAACGACACATTGTAATTAAAATGTCCAAAATAAAAGATAAAGTGGGGATACTGCAGCAGCAAGAGAAATGCAGTAAGTTACCTGCAAGAGAAATTCAATTAGGCTATCAACTGACGTCTCAGCAGGCATGCTGCAGGCCACAAGGAGGGGCACCTTGCTTTTAAAATGCTGAAAGGAAAAAAAAAAAAAAAACTGCATTCCAGAGTGTTCTATCCAGAAAGCCTATTGTTCAGAGTTGAAGGAGAGTTCAAAAGTTCTGCAGCAAAGCAAACTAAAAGAGTTCAGCACCATGAAACCAATTTTACAAGAAATTTTAACAGGACTTCTCAAAGTTGAAAAGAACAGGCCACAGCTACAACTATGAAAATTACAAAGGGAAATCTCATTGGAAAAAGCAAGGAAACAGTGACAGCAATAATCAACCACATATAAGCGTGGAGGAAGGACAAATGATAAAATGAAAATCATCTATATCCACAAAAAGTAGGTGAGGGATAGATAAAGCAAAAGGACCTATGATGCCCAACCCGTTAAACATGGGGCAGAGAGTACAATGCAGTGTTGTTAAAATGCATTTGATTTACTAAATCAGCAACTGAAAATAACTATAAATACATAACCATATATACACATATATGTGTGTGCACACACACATATAAACATACAGCATGCATGAATCATGTATATGTATACATATATACACATATGTAAACATATAGCGATGTGAAATGTTAGAGGTGTTCTTGCTAGGGACAAGTCCTAGAAGTGTGTTATCTATCCCGTCTAATTTTTGAAGCTGCCCTGAAACAGAAAACCAGAGCTATATAAATATAATATCTTTATATTTTGCAATATAAATTTATACTGAAAAAATAATATTTAATATTACAATGTGAACATCTATCTAGCAAATTCAAAGGAATGAGCCCTTGGAATAGTCAAATGAATAAGAGACTTCAGAAAAATAAGGGATGGACTATTACCACAGCCAAATCAAGTGCTTTGCCCAGCAAGAGCAAGAGCAGTGTAGAATGTGTAATAGAAAATGCCTCATTTTAAAACTGCAATAAATTGCCAAAGTTATCTAAAAAGAATCCTAACAAATATGTAGACAAGATCCCTATGGAGGCATTACACAAGCTTACTGGTAGACGCAAGTTCAAGAGCTCCCCAATAAGTAGAGCAGTAGAGCAGATCCAATGATGGGAAACAGAATTCTGTGACGATACCAATGTTCCTTTTTTTTTTTTTTTCACAGATTTACAAGATTAGTGCTATAAACTTATCTACCAATAGGACAGTGAATCTTGAGCTTCTGTCCTCCGTTCCCAAAAGAACTCTCGAGAAACTAAGATGGGAGAGTGAATGAAATTAAATGTATTTATATCTATATAGCTGTAGCCTGCATAGAAGCAGGTGACAGGATGGGTAACAGGAAAGTTTAAGCTTCTGCCCATATTTCATTGTGTAAATTGGGAGACAATGTCTCAGGCCACAGATGCCAGAAGCCACAGGGTAAGATCAGGACAGCACCAAGAATGGGGCGATTGAGCCTGTAGGGCTGCAGTGTCTGTGCTAATAACCACTTGAAATCACCTCACCTTAGGGTGAGGACTGGCCTTTCCGAGACGTACGCTTTAAATAGCAGATGAAGATTGGACTAGAAATAAGAGAATAGCATTGAGCATCAGAGTGAATCAGGCAGCGTAAGAGTGGATGCTCTTTTCTGAAATTTGGCAAGATGGAAAATATATTTCTGACTCTGAATGCGGCTTAAGAGAGTGAAAATCAGGGCTCTGAACTACGAAAAGTTAGAAAACTTGATTCAAAAGACCTCCCCAGACCGCGCTGCTCAGCCTCTTCCATGCAGAGAAGGACTCTTAGAACAAACGAAGTCTGGCTGCGGGCAGGGAGGCAACACTGGAAGGTGTGCTTTCTCGGGGACCCTCCTCTGCAGTCAGGGGTGCTGCAGCCCCCACCCAGCTTCCAGTCTGGGACGCAGAGTCACTCTGAGCTCGGGGTGCAGCTGGACGGAGTCGCAGACCCGACTGGGAGGGAGCCCGTTGCAGCCAGCATTTCCTCAAGGTCTCCCAAGTGACGACCCTCAGGAGTGAGTTCTGGGGAGGGGGCATCTGCCCAGGGGGTCCAGAGAATCCAGCTCCACTCCCAGCTCAGCCCTGGCAGTCCCTGAGCCACGGGTCCCAATGTGATGTCACCCAACTTCTGTCCGCCTCAGAGGTCTGAGAAAGTGTGGGCCTGGGTCTGGGAGGAGGGTCCAGTCTGGCAGAGAGGAAGCCAGCCCTATGGGGGGGTCACGGGAAGAGCCTGAGAGAGGACTAAGACCCCACAGGATCCGTGTCCTCCCTGGGAGACCCTGAGCAGGCGCTTCAGAATTCAGACCAGATGGGGAGGGCTTGGTCTCAGGGCAGAAAATTCAAGTGGGCAGAGGGAGGAGCCCAGGTCCTGAAGGGAGCCAAGATGAGGAGCAGAGGCAGGAGTGAAGGGCTCTTGGAGCCCTGAAAAGTGTGGCAGTAGGAAAGTGGGGTGTCCAGGGAAGCCCACCCCTGCCGTCAGGCCTGGGAGGCCCCAGGCGGATGGGCACGTGGCAGGGTGTCCTGACATTCGCATCAGGTCTCAGCCAGACTGGGACTTGTTGCAATGGGGGTGGGAGTGGGGGCTCAGGTGGGCAGATGAGAAGCCTAGGGACTACTGGGACAGAAAGTGAGGACCCTGAGGGTGCACTGAGGGGACCCTGGACTCCAGAATATGGGTGAGGGTGGAGTATCCCAGAGAAACTGGCCCTGCGCTCAGCTGTGGGAGGCCCAGCCCGAGATAAGCAGCCTGTGTTGACTTCTTCATCTGGGTCCCAGAGAGACTGGGAGCCTGGGATAGGGGTGGGCACTCAGGTGGGCAGAGGGGAGGGTTACATGGGACCCAAGTGAAAGTGAGGATGCTGAGGGGGATTTAGGGGGCCCCGGGCCCCAGAACAGAGGCGACCCCAGCAAAACCCGCCCCTGCCTCCAAGCATGGGAGACCCCCAGGTGAGAGGAGCAAATGTGGTGTGTCCCAACTTCCGCATCTGGGTCTTAGAGAGGCTGGGGTCCTGGTGTGAGGAGTGGGCTGTCTGCATGAAGATGGGCCACCCAGGACCTGCAGGGACACTAGGTGGAGACCCTGAGGGAGAGTCGGCCCTGGACCCCAGAACCCAGCGTCCCCCTCTCCGCCTCTGCTGTCACCCTGGAGCCTGGGCGTGTGGCTCCAGGTGCTGCCCCCTGAGGGCAGCCTCTCCATTTGGACCAGCTGCAGGTCTGGGTTGAGGGGTCAGGAGGCTGCAGGTGGGCAGAGGGAGGGGCCCGGGCTCCATCAGACAGTGAGGGAGGACCCGGAGGAGGTCACCTAGGAAGGTCCTTAGGAAACATCCCCCTCCCAACTGTAGCACCTTGGGGTTCAGTGGGATGCGGCTGAGTTTGAGGGGCCCCAGGGTGAGCCTGGGCAGGAAAGGCCTGAGGCTGCCCTTGGGGAGGACTGCCGTGTCCCCTGCTCAGAAAGAAGGGAATCCACCTGCAGGGCGGTCCTCTGTACCCCCGCGGGAGCCCAGCACGGAGGCCAGGGTGATGCACTCTTCCTGCCAAGGTGCTTGAGGTGGAGCTTGGTGGTGGGCGGCGGGGTGGGGGGGCTCTGGAGGGCTCAGGCTTCGGGGGGAATCGGTCAGCATGGGTCAGGCCAAGCTGCACGGCAATCAGAGCAAAGGTCCTGAGGATGGACTGAGGATCAGCTTCCCCAAGAACAGTGGGGACCCCGTGTGGTGGGGGTGGGGGAGCGCCTGTGGTGGAGGCGGACCCAGAGGGGGAAGACTGTGTTGGGGCAGCCATCTGCGGAGCATGTCTGCTCGGCAGCAGGAGGAGTCCCAGAGTCACCAGGAGTCAAGGTGAGGACCCTGAGGAGAAGTGGGGAACCCCAACTCCCAGCACAAAGAGGGGGCCACAGAAATCCCTCCTTCATGCCCTAGAAACCATCGGAACCCTGAGGCCCACCTTCTCAGCCAGATGGTTGGTCAAGGCCAGGGGGCCTTCCTCTGAGGGTCTGGACTCCGGCCCTCGCAGAGGTCAGGGGGAGCACTGGGGAGACCCCCTCCTCACACACAGTACTTGGAGCCCAGCCTGCCGTGCCCCTTTGGTGACACTGGGGTCGCCCAGAATAGGTGGGTGCATTGGTGCTCTCACTTGCGGTGTCATGCATGTTAAGGCCTTTGCTTATGGAGATGGGTCACAGTCAACAGAGGGCACTGCCCCCGTCCTTCCAGGGTGTCAAGGAGGAGACTGAGCCACCTGCCCGTCATCCCAGCAGAGGGACTCCATAGAGTTTGGCCGCCCCTTGTTGTCCCTTGCGAGCCCTGTTAGCCCTGGGCAGGCGTGCAGTATTCAGGGCCCCTCTCTCATCTCATACTGAAATTTCCTTTCAGTACAGGGAATTTGTCTTGAGAATGTTGCCTCAGGACCACTGCCAGGAGGAAGTGGAGGGCCCTCTGTAAGCACAGGGGGAACCACTGACCTCAGGACAAGTGGAACCTCACCGAGTACAGCCCAGGCCTCCGTCAGCACCAAGGGCCCCAGTGCCATGCCACAGTCTACGGCCGAGGTGCCCCCTTGTTTCCTCTCACAGGGGCTCCAGGAACCCAGAGGTGAAAGCACAGGTCTGAAGCTCGTGTCCACAGGTTGCAGAGCAGAGGCGGTCCAGGCAGTGCCAGGAGTCTAGGTGAGGTGGGTGCCCTGAGTGTGCATCAGAGGCTTCCCATCCCAGAACAGACGGGACCTCACAAGGCCCAATTCCCCCCATCGTATCAGCCCCAGAACCTCGGGCTGTGCTGACTGCACCCCTGGGTGCCACCTCACTTCCTCCATCGGGTTAGCAGAAGACAGCCTGCCCAGGAGGAGCGTCCCTGTGAGGCCCGAGAGTACCCCTCAAGAGGAGACCTGTCAGTGGCCTGTGTCAGTCCACCCAGGGTGGACTGAAACCCTGGATTCAAACCCTGGACTCAAACTCAAACAGCCAAGGCGGCTCAAACCCCCTCTCTCCCGCAGGCCCGTGGTCCCCATCTGTCCCCCTGCCTCACTTCTGTCTGTGGTTTGATGCCTGGGATGAGCGAGCTCCATGAGGAGAGTGAGACCAACCTTCAGGACCCAAGGGAGGCTGAGAGCCCAGTGGAGGGACTGTTTATTTAGGGGGAGGAGGAGGAGGAGGAGGAGGAGGAGGAGGAGGAGGTTGCATACGTTTCTCCCTCCTCCTCGCTTTCCTCCTCCTCCTCTGTCCTGTTCCTGGGCACCCGGCAGGAGCTGGAGCTGGCTGATGCTGAAGCCCCCATCCCCCCTGACCTCGAGCCCTCAAGGTGCCTTTCTCTCCCCAGTGCCATGGCTGCCGCTCCATGGAGCCAATCCAAAGATGAGGCCTCCAGCAGCCAAGACTAGGTGGGGCCGAGAGCACCCAGTGGGAAGGTGCCACGTCCACGCACCCAGACCCACTGCACTGCTGGTGGTGGAGCTCATGCACTTCCTGCTCCTCAAGTGTCACAGCAAGGAGCCAACCACGAAGGAAGAAATCCTGAACATGGTCCTCAGAGAGGACGGGCACCACTTCCCTGAGGCCCTCCGCCAAGCCTCGGAGTGCCTGCAGCTGGTTTTCGGCGTGGATGTGAGGGAGGTGGACCACACGAAGCACACCTACATGCTAGTGAGCGATGGGCACAGCATGCCCAAGGCCGGCCTCCTGGTGGTGCTTCTAGGCGTGACCCTCCTGGAGGGCAACTGCGCCCACGAGGAGGAGATCTGGGAAACCCTGAACGACATGGGCGTATACACCTGGAGGGAGCACTACATCTATAGGGACCCCAGGGAGTGCTGACCCAAGTGGGTTCAGGAGGGGTTCCTGGAATATCAGTAGGTGCCCCGCGGTGACCCTGCTCGCTACCAGTTCCTGTGGGGTCCCCAGGCCTATGTGGAGAGCAGCAAGCGGCATGTCCTAGAGCATCTGCTCAAAATCAATCCAGGGGCTTCCAGGTCCTTCCCACTCCCACCTGCAGAGGCTGAGAGGGAGGAGGAAGAGGGGCCCTGAGCCAGAGCAGCAGCCAGACTCCTTCCAGGTCCACGTCCAACAGCGTGTCCTGGGGGCAGGAAGGGGGGCTGATCCTTCCCTCCGTGACTGAAGAGGGAGCGGTCAGCCTTCTCAGTCTTGAGGGCCTGGGCCAGTAGCGGGGACTCGGTGTGTAGCATCTTTGGGTTCCTTCTTTCCACAGTGACTTGGAGATTCATCTCTGCTTTCTTTACGAATTTTTCAAATGTTTTTTTCAGCTGAAGGCTTAATAAACTTCAGTATCTAACTTTGTGAATGACAATGGTCACACACGTATTGGTACTTACCAAGTTTAAGGACAGGAGTTTTGCTCTTTCATAAGAGAGCCTCCTACTTTATTTTGTGACCCTGAGGAAGCTAACATTTCATTGGAATAGGAATTTTCTTGGAAATGGGAAATAACAATAAAATTGATGGAGTCAAGAAATAGAGAAATTGGGAATTCTCTGACAGTGCAGTGGTTAGGACTCAGTACTTTCATTGCTGGGGCCCAGGTTCAATCCCTGGTTGGGGAACTAAGATCCCCAAAATTGCTGGGCATGGGGAAAAAAATAAAAGGAAATAGAGAATAAAAAATAAAAGTTCTAAAACCTTTTGTCATCTGTTAATCTATAAAACTAAAAGATCTATGTTTATTTGGATTTGCATTAGTTATTAAAGACAGTAGGGTAAAATTGGTCAGAGTTAATATGTACCTTGTTCACTGGCTTATTCTCAGCCAGAGTCTCACGGAGCCTCTGCTCTGCGAAGGCCGTGTTAGCAGAGGGTTCAGTAGAAGAAGCAGAACACCCCCACGCCTAGAGCGATGGTGTAGGAGCTGCAGTCACATGAGGACGGTGGAGAGACGTACCCTAGTCCCACACAACAAGGCAACACAGTGTGAGGTGGTGGGGCTCCAGAAGGAGCACTCGGTGCCTGAGGCCGGGTGGTTTGGGGCTTTGGGAAGCTGGGTTCCTTCTGTGGGAGATGATTTTGATGAGGCTGGGTGGTAGTGTTGCAGTGAAGATGAAAACTAGAAGAATGAGTTGTTGTTGTTGTTGTTTTCCCCCTTTCCTGAGAAGAAAGAATGTAAAAAGAACAGTGAGCCCGCCTGAACATTCGTTGGTTTTTTGTTTTTGTTTTTTAAATTTAACTGCTCCTAACTCTGCATATCTGTAACTAAGGTTTGCCTTTCTGCACCCTAACTGTACAGGAGCTATGAAAGTGTTAGAGTCATAGATGGTAAAGTCCATGGAATTCTCCAGGCCAGAGTACTGGAGAGGCTAGCCGTTCCCTTCTCCAGGGGAGCTTCAGGGTCTCCCGCGTTGCAGGTGGATTCTTAACCAGCTGAGCCACAAGGGAAGCCCAAGAATACTGGAGTGGGTAGCCTATCCCTTCTCCAGTGGGTCTTCCCAACCCAGGAATTGAAGTGCAGTCTCCTGCATTGCATGTGGATTCTTTACCAGCAGAGCTACCAGGGAAGCCCACAGGAGCTATACTTCACATCTGTTTTTCTTTGACTCTATGCTAAATACATCGTGTAGCAGGTGTTTACCCCTTACAACACCCTTCCCCTTGTAGTTACATATCAGAAAATAGGCCAGAGAGTCACCAAACTGCCAGGATCAATTACTGGGTTATTGGCACCAGTCTATGACTGACTTTGAAACAATGCAAGACGAAGAAATCAAGATCCTAACACCTTTGTTCCTCATCACTGACTCCTGACTGGGAGCCCTCATCTTATATCAGCCCCTAGATTCCTCATGGACAGGGGGCTCAGTTTTTGAGGCATGAGCCTACTTTGTTCCCCTCTCTGCTGGCTGAGAATTAAAGCCACCTGTCTGTTGCCTCCACACTTTGTCTCCATGTTTTTTATTTGTCTTCAGTGGACAGAGAAAGCCAAGGTTTTGGCCAGCTACAGTGGCAGCCCTCACACCTGCAGACGGTGTGTCTCAGGGATGAGGGAAAATCTGAAAGGGGACATTGCTGAGCAGCATCCTTTTGGATCCTGGGTAAAGCTAGAGAGTTCTCTTCCTGGGGAAAGAAAGGAAGTCATCGTGGGTGCCTGTCGCATTGCATTTGAGTGGGGTAGGGAGCTAGGTGTTCTATACCCACATCTCCAAGTGTTTCCTCAGAGGAAGAGTGACTCTCCCCTGATGTGACGCCCAGAACCTGCTGGAAGAAGGTCTTCTTCCATGTCTCAGAGAGCCCAGGGTCGACTCCAGGAAATTGACCAGATAGTTGTTACCTTGAGTGTTACTTGAAAATAGTGAAAATAGTTATTTGGATGGAAGAGGAGCTGCCAAAGAGGGAAGTTGATTAAAAAAATCTGAGTGGAAAGAAGCCCTGTTCAACTTCATTGAAGTGTAATTTGCATACCATGGAATTCACCCATGGAAAAGGTACAGTTCAGTGATTGCTAGTCAGTTTCCTAAGTCATGTAGCCTTCATCACAGTCCAGTTTTGGGACATTTCCATCACTCAGGAAGATTACCTCTGCCCACCTACAGTTAATCCCTGATTGCCCAGCCCACTCCCATGCAGTCATTGCTCTTCTTCCCATCTCTATTGATTTGCCTTTCCTGGAAATTGCATAGAAAAGGAGTCACATGACTTATTTCCTTGATCCATACTATACCACAGATTTGTCGTTCTTTTCTGTTTATTCCTAACCAGAATTCCATTGCAAGGATATGTGAAAACAGTTTTAATTTTCGATTAATTACACTGTATTGATTTTTGTTTTCCTTTCACGGTTTGGGCTTTAGTGTTATATTTGGGAAAATATCGTCGAAAGGTAAAGTCATGAACATTATCTTGGATGACTTAGTTTTTGTGTATGTTCTGAGGAAGTGGTGTAAACTCACATTTTTTGCAGGTGGATCTCCCACTTGTTGAAAAGTGGATTTATCCTTTCCATGTGGATTTAGCACCTTGAAAAACTAATCCATGAACCATAAATAAATGAGCTTATTTATGAACTCTCAATGCTGTCCCTTTGAGCTCTACATCTACAATTACAACAAAACTGTATTGTCATGATGTCTCTATCATAACTCTGGGTTTTGAAATCACGAAGGGCAAGTAAGTCTTCCATCGTTCCCCCACCCCCACCACATTTTGTGTCTATTCTGGGTCTTTTGCATCGTCATTTTTTAATCAGCTTATCCATTTTTACAGAAAAGTCTCTGGGCATTTGGGGAAGGACTGAAGAGAATCACATCACACTGGAAGGAACCACCATCTGACAGCATCGCACCTCCTGACTCATGAACAGAGAGACCCTCTCTCTTACAGATGTTTGTAAACTCCGCTCAGCAAAGTTTTGTACTTTTCAGTGTGCAAGTCACATACGTCTTTTGTTTGTCTATTAGTCTTATTCTGAAGAATTTCCTTCCTTTGGATGCTATGCTGAACAGAATTGTTCTCTTGATTTCACTTTGGGATAATTCATTGCTGCTATACAGAAATGTAATCGGGTTTTTAAAACATTGATCTCATATCCTGCGTACTGGCTGAACTCATTAACTGGTTCTTATATGTTTTATTTATTTATTTATTTTTGGTGGGTTCACTAGAATTTTTGCTATGCAAGTTCATATTGTCTCTCAGTAATACTAGTTTTCCTGTTTCCTTAGGAATAGTGTAAAGAGTAAAAGTTAAATTTCACCAGTTTCTCTCAGTCCTCCCTGATATGGAATCACCATCCTCTTAAAGTCACGACAGGGTTGATTGGTCGAAATCCCCAAGCTGCCTCATGCGTGTTCACAACTAGTGCCCGAGTGACATTTGGTTTGTCAGACCCTGGAAAGCCAAAGGAGGACAGTGCCCACAGCAGACCCTGTGGGCAGAAAATTCTGGCATTATTCCTGTGCAGGTGTCGACTCCAGAGACAGTGTTTCTTGTAATTCTACACACACACACACACAAAAAAACCTGGAAGTTTTGGATCACATCCCCTTCAATTCAGCAGGTGGCACTTAAATTTCAAAAGGAATGTGGTCTCTATTATTGTAAAAGCAGCAAAACTGATGTGGCAGAAAGAGGCTATGATCTGCAAAGGGGTATAGAGCTTGCTAACAGGACACGGTGTTCTTAGGGTCAAGAGAGATGGGCTGTCCACAAATCCATGACTTAATTAGCATAAGTGAAAATGTTCATCGCTCAGTCATATCTGACTCTTTGTGACCTCATTAACTGTAGCCCACCAGGCTCCTCTGTCCATGGAATTCTCCAGGCAAGAATAGTGGAGTGGGTTGCCATTTCCTTCTCCAGAGGATCTTCCCCACCCAGGGATCAAACCCAGGTCTCCTGCATTACAGGCAGATTCCTTACTGTCTGATAGACAACAAAGTTGAGTGAGCAGGAGAATGCAGGGGAGTGCTCCAAAAGAGTCAGGACGTCTTCCCCACTTCCCAGACCTGAGTCAGTTGTCAGACACAGAATCCATTGACCAAAGGAAGGAGGGATCCTCATGTGTAAAGACTCTGCAACACCCTGGCAGATGTATGCAGCCATCATTCCCCAAATCTGTCCCGCAAAGAGACCCACATCGTTCACCTTGGTGACTGGACATGGGAGAGAGAGGAAAGACGCAAACATTGTAAGGACGTCTAGAAGCGGGATGCTGTGGGAAGTGATAGTCAGGCCTTCACTCCGTCAGTGTCCGCAGTGGAGGGGGAGCATGTGTGCACCAGGAACATATGGAGGTCTGGCCTAGATCTGACCCAGAGAGCTCCTGCCTGCCACCTCCAAATGATGATGGGCACAAGCCCTGAATGCACACAAGCCCATTAGTATAGAAGCTATCAGAGCGGGGAGACCAAGTGCACTCCCTGCACCTTGACTGTGACAGTAAATACAAACCAAGATTCCCTCTGGTTTGGGAGATGTGAAACATTAATGACACCCTTAACACCAAAAGGATGCAGGGAGGTGGTCCCCACCGAACCTCCTCAGCGGTCTGGACCCTACTCAAACCTCTAGGCTCCTGAGGAGGACACTGGACCACCACCCACTCGATAGCAACTGCTTTGCCAGGTTTGTTATCTTTTCTGGAACACATGGCCACCTCCTCGGCATACAGCATGCAGCCATTGGTCCTCATGAGCTAGGTTCTGTCAGACCCACAAAGGGAGGCGACTGCAACAGTAGTCCACCGCAAAACAGAAGTGGCTTCTCTGAGGAGATCAGACCCAAGCAGGGCCATAGATTACAAAAAGGTGAGCTAAACCCCAATATGACCTGCAAATGTGTCACAAGCACCTCTGCCGCCGTTTATTCCTGGAGATTAATGGGCCAGGAAGTTCTTTTCTGACCAGCTGCTGGGGGTGTAGAAATGCTGAGCATAGATGAGGGGTGGGTTGGCTGAACTGAAACTGCAGGTGGAAATGGACTCCTGCTGCAGTACCACCTCCACCACATGTGGCCATAGAGACAGGGGCGAGCGGAAATCCGCTCCCAGTGGATGCAACTTCTGATGGTGCCTCTAGGGATCCACTATTTATGGATAAAGAAAATGGCCCATGTCAAGAATAGACATGGGCTTAAAGATGATGGAAAATGGATTAGCCAGCCAGTCAGGTACTTAGAATGAGACATTTTGGTAGATTGCCACAAGTAGGTTTGGAGAAGGGGTACATCAATGAACCTATAGGAAGGGACACCAAAAAGGAAGATATCTGCATTGCCTCTTGCTACTCACAAAAGCATGCAGCACACAAGAGGCAAGAAACATCACTGAAGACCCAGTGCCTGAAGAACTGAGAGCGCCCAGCCTCTGTCAGTGGTCCCTCAGGGCTGCACAGTGCTCTCATGCGAGGAGGAGCCCTGGGGCCAAGGATGATGCTGCATCTGGGCTCAGCAGCACAGGCGCCACCAGCAGGCCGGATGAGCTATGGCACCTACCAGGTGTTTGCCCCACCATGACAGAGAGTGATGCCGATCCCTCAGTGGCACCCTCCCTCCAGATCATTGAGCCACTAATCTCACTTCCATCCTTGAAGGAGGAGAGGTTCATCTTTACTGAAATCGATAGGTACACATTGTAGATGTGGGTTTCTCTTTCCCGCTTGCAGCACCTTGTCTGGCACCACTATTTGAGGGCTCACAGAAAGCAGAACTGACTGACACAGGGTATTTCACAAAACCATCCAAGACCAAGAGACCCTCTAACAGCACACCAGGGGCTCAGAGGGCAAGTGGCCATGGGATCCAAAGTCGCTATCTCAGCCCCCACCATCCAGAAGCTGCTGGTCTTCTGGAACAGTGGATTGGCCTCTACAAAGCACACGTGGGGTGCACACTGGGATATGAGAGCCCGTGGTACTGGGGTGTCACCCTCCAGGGACTGGACATGCTCCACATCTGCCATCCTTAGTTCCCCACGAGGTAAGATGCATGGTCCTTGAACCAGAGGGTAGAGTGACCCCGCTGATCACCATTTCCACTGACCCATGACCCCACCTACAACCCAACTCCCAGAGATTTATAACTCCCCGTACGACCACTCCCAGTGACTCATGGCCCCACCTGCCACCACTCCCAGTGACCCACAAGGGAAGTTGTGCTTCCAGTTCTTAAGAGTAAGTTCTGCAGTTCCACAGCAGGGAAGTTCACAGTAGCCACATCTAGCTATTTACATTGATTTCACATTATGTTAAGGTGGAAGTGAACAACAGAATGAAATGCAAGTTAGATACAGAGTCTTAGCCTCTGGAGGTTTAAGTTATGGGCAGGGGCGATCCCTGCACCCTGTCAGAAGTTCCCAGTGTATGACTCACACGTATTTGTGTTGGACTCAATCACAAAGCTATATCTCAAGGCTTCTGTGCCCTGATGGTTATTTTGGCAAGTCAGATCATCTTCTTGTCCCAGTGAATAAACGGAACAGAACTAGTGAGTATTTACCATGGCTATTATGATTACAATATTTGTGCATTGCACAGTAATGTAGAGGAGAATGAACAACCACTACATTCTGGATTTCAAATGCCAGGGTTCCTTTATTGCTCCAGTGAGGAAATGCCCGTGACCCACACGTGGACAAACAAGACTGTGACGAAGCCAGCTACTTCCCACCCTCATTTGAGCCTGGGGATGATGGGGTCTGGGGAGCAGGCTGGTGACTGCACCTGTCATCTGCTACAGCCTTTCATCTGCTCCAACTGCCTGTTTGTGGACACTGAGGTCCTCTCTGGCTCTGTGGTGGCTGACACACCATCCTGGCAACACGCTGCTGGCTAAACCTCAGAAAGGATAGTCTTCTACTACCCAGGCTCACTGATCACTTTCATCAAAGATTGGGGATTTAGGAATCATTTGAATAGTCATTCATAATCATAGCCTTTTGTCATTATTCACATTGCACAGGGTTGTTATTTACTAGCCGTCATGACACTCAGCAAAAGCGACCTCGACTGTCCCTTTATCTGAATCACAACAATTGTGACAGGGGACTATTATCTGGGGACCTTCATATATGACTTGTAAGGGAATGCCAACCCTGCGGCCATCTTGGGCTGGGAGGTTGTCTGGACAGGAACAGGAAGAGTAGAGCTCCGAGATGCAGAGAGTGAGGCCAGATTGGAGACAGTGGGGGCAAGGGGTCCACAGTAGGGGTGATGCGAGCTCTGGGCTGGACGCCAGGGACAGGGTGCCCCCGAGCTTAGAGGTCCACTTGGGCTGCTGCCTCCAACGCACCATCAGGAGGACCGAAGAGCTCTGAGACAATGGAAGGGTGCTGCTCTGAGAGCTAAAGTGAGCAGGTGACAGGAAGGAATTCCTGGACTTTGTTTCCTGAAGGGTGGCCCCTTGTATGAAGTCCACCACCCCCGCTACCATCAGGAGACATGCAGAGTGTGACATTTCATGAAAAAGGAACAAATACACAGGACCGTAGCTCATCCTGGTGTGCAAACATAGTGGTATGTTTCACGACTGTGCTGGTTAGAGAAGGAACCCGAGATTCCGGAGGCTGCTTCGGTATAAACGGCCTTCATAGTCTCGTGTACCCCAGCTGCTTTCTCACCATCCCCAGAGGCTCTTAGGCCAGTCCCCCATCTACGTGTCTCCTCTCTCCTGGCCTGGCCCTGCCACGTAGGGAAGGGAAGGGGAGAGAAGAATGGATACCAGAATGAGGGCAGAGGGCGAGGACTGTGTGGTCCTCACGTGGTTCTGGCTTGAAGCTCAGCTCCAGACTCCTAGGCTGCATCCTGATAGCTTATGGTCAATTGTGTTGGATTCATGATCTCCGAAGAAGATTTAGCTTCGGGACCAGGGACCAGGTTTGATCACTCAAGAGCTTTTGTGTAGAGGAGTTTCACTAAAGTAAGAAAAGGGACAGAGAAAGCTTCTGACATAGACATCAGAAGGGGGACTGAGACTGCGCCCCTTGCTGGTGTTAGCCAGGGAGTTATATACTTTTTTATAATTGGTTATTACAATTAATCAAAAGACTGTCTCAGGGTTGTATAAATCTTACCAGACCCACTCTCACAATTTACATTTTAGGATAACAGGACTAGAACTTAAAAATAGAAAGATCCTACCAGACCCACTCCCATAATATACATTCTAAAATACCAGGACTAGTCAGAAGGTTTTCAGGTAGGAGAAACTGTCCTCAAGCAGGATACATTGTTGCTATATAATCCCTAGTACAGAGTTGAAGCTGAGTTGTTGGTTGTGTAATCATCAGTTTGAGGCTTAAAGGAAAAAACATTTTATGTGACTAAGACTAAGAAATGTAGAGGGGAAAAACATTTGTCCCTTCTTCCTCCTTGAGAATTCGAGACCCCTATCTCCTCCTTGAGAGCCCCAGACCCCTTTCTCCTCCTCAGGGAACCTAGAGGTGTTATCAACCTGCCTAGGAATTGACTCACTCAATCCCTGCCCCTTGGCTCAGGGCTCTCCACCATCCTCAGTCCCTCTGGCTGTACCACCCCCAGGATACCATCTGCAGTGCCCAGAGTCCAAAATGCTCCTTCCTCTTCCACCCTGTCTACATCACAACTGCCCTGGAGGGTTTTAGGAGGACAGCAGTCCTTGGAAAAACACCCACCTTCTGACTGCGCCTGCTGACTTCCCTGGTGGATTTCCCTGGTGGCTCAGATGGTAAAGCGTCTGCCTGCAGTGCAGGAGACCCAGGTTCGATCCCTGGGTTGGGAAGATCTCCTGGAGAAGGAAATGGCAACCAACTCCAGTATTCCTGCCTGGAGAATCCCAGGGACAGAGGAGCCTGGTAGGCTACAGTCCACGGGGTCGCAAAGAGTCGGACACAACTGAGCGACTTCACTTCTGACTGTGCCACTGGGAGGAACCCAGGTCCTCCCCCTTGGCCCTGAACGGATGGTGCCTGGACAGCTCTTCCATCAGTCAGTCAGTCAGGAGCCTTTCCTGCTTCTTGGGAGCTCAGGCCCATGGATGTGGCACCACCGGCCTCCAAAATACATTTCCACCTCACCCCAGGCAAAGTGCAAATGGTATGCTTTTCCCCCCAAACAACGTGCAAATATTATTTAGATAAAACCTTTATCTATATTTAAAACAGTGAATTTGTTGTTGTTCAGTCACATCCCATTCTTTGCCATCCTATGGACTGCAGCATGTCAGGCTTCCCTGTCCTTCACTGTCTCCCAGAGTTTGACAAAATTCATGTCCACTGAATAGATGACACCATCCAACCATTTCTTGCCTTGGTCACCCTTCTTCTCCTGCCCTTAACCTTTCCCAGCACAATGGTCTTTTCCAATGAATTGGCTCTTCACATCAGATGGACAACATATTGGAGCTACAGCTTCAGCATCAGTCCTTCCAATGAATTACTTTAAAAAGCATTGAATTAATCACATATTTATTTCCAAATTTTGGTAGGTTTACATAAGGATCCCATGTTCCCTGCTAACATGCCCCCACTGCTAACACAGGGCCTTCCACAGAGCAGAAGCTCCATGAAGTAATAAATGTGGAATAAATGAGCCAGTGAGCAGGGGACTTATTAAGTTGGATCAGATTTCTTTTTTACTTCCTTAAATAATAGCCCCAAAAGGTCCAACTGAACAGGGATAGCTTAGCTGTATTAAATGACAGACAAGAAATATAAGAAGCAAGAACTCACCTCAATTACATTTTCTCTCTTAATTCTTCCCCAATGATATTACTGTTAAGTCTTTTCACATTTCCAAAATAGTTCTATTCCAATTCCATTTCATCTTGTTCAGGGTCACAGAACAAAATGGAAGAGTTCCCAATCACTTTTAAAAAACAGCAGAACTCTTGTTCTCGAACTGGGTAAGCACAAACACGCTGTGATCAGCATCATCCACAAAGCTAAGACACTGAAGTTTATTTAGCCTTCTATGAAAACAGCCAAAGTTTGAAAAATTCCTAAAGAAAAGAGAGATGAATCTGCATGTCATCGGAGAGAAGAGGAACACAAAGATGCTTCACACTGGTTCCCCCAACTGGCCCGGGCCCTCACTTCTGAGAAGGCCGGCTGCTTCCTCCTCAATCACAGAGGGAAGGATCAGCCTGGCTGCTGCTCTGGCTCAGGCCCCCTCTTCCTCCTCCCCTCAGCCTCTGCAGACAGCGGTGGGAAGGCCCTCAGAGCCCTTTGTTTGACCCTGAGCAGAAATGCCCTGACTTGCCACTTTCTGGTCTCCACATAGGCCCGGGGACTCCACAGGAACTCAGTGAGCGGGGTCATTGTCAGGCACCTGCTGGCACTCCAGGTACCCATCCCACACCCACACTTGGGTCAGTACCTCCCTGGGCTCCCCAAAGATGAAGTGCTCACTCCAGACACACCCTCCCATCCTGCTAAGTGTTCCCCAGACTTCCTCCTCAGTGTCAGGTCCCCTGCTAGAAGGATCAGGCTCAGGGCCGTCACCAGGAGGCCAGCCTTGAGCATGTTCTGCCCATCCCTCTGCATCTCATTGAGGGTGAGGCCCAGGATGGGGACCAGGAAGTAGATGTGCTCTCTGGGATCTACCTCCTTCACCTACACGCTAAAGACCGGGGCAGGCACTGTGGGGCTTTACGGAAGACCACCGGGAAGTGAGCCTGGTTATCCCTGAGAACCGTACTCTGCATTTCAGCCTGGGAGATTGGCTCCTTGGTGCTATACTTGAGCAGCAGGAACCCCAGTAGTTCAGCTGTCATCACATTCAGAGCCTTTAGCAAGGACTCTGCATGGGTGACGCAGAGGAAGAGGAGACTGGGCAGGAGGAGGTCATAGGGGATGAGGCCTCCTCTGCCTCAGCCCCCCTAAGTTGCACCTCCACTGGGTCCTGGGCCTGGTTTTGGCATTGAAGGTCTTCCTTGGGCTTGCTGAGTTCACTCATCTCAACCATGAGCATGATGACTGGGATCGAACCATTGAGAGGAGTGATGCAGGGGACAGACGGGGACCTCGGGCCTGGCGGGGGTGGGGGCGGGGGCTGGGCCCGGAAGGGCGGTGAATGGTCAGTTGAGAGACATGCTCTGGACTGCTCTGACTCAGGCCACTTACAGATCCCCTTCTGAGGGCTGCTCTTGGGCCTCACAAGGGCGTTCCTCCTTGGTTGACTTTCCAGCATCAAGTGAGGAAGTGAGATGGCTCCTGAGGGTGCAGCCAGCACAGCCAGTACTTCATGGGATGACAGGGGAAGTGACTTGCGGTGTGTTAGGTCCCATCTAATCTGGGATGGGGAGCCCTTGGTGCACACCAAGGGCATCCGCCTCGCCTTGACTCCTCACACTGCCTGGACCTTGTACTCTGTGACCTCAGGACACATTCTCAGACCTAGGTCTTCACCTCGAGGTTCCTGAAGTCCTTGTGAGAAGTAACAAAGGCTCATATCCAGTGTCGACTGTAGCACAGCCCTAGGCCTTCTGTGCTGGAAAGTGGGGTGAACTCTGTGAGGTCCCCCCGGTTCTGGGGTGTGTTGTCCTCTCAGGGCTCACTTGTAGTGCTCATTTTTCCCCTGGAAAATTAAGAAGAGATGGCAAAAATACGCAGAACTGTACAAAAAAGATCTTAATGACCTGGATATCAACAGTGGTAGAATCACTCACATAGAGCCAGACATCCTAGAGTGTCTTTGCAGAGGAACCAGAGATCAAATTGCTAACATTCTTTTGATCATAGAGACAGCAAGGGAATTTCAGAGGGACATCTACCTCTGTTTCATTGACAACGCTAAAGCCTTTGACTGTGTGAAGTGAAAGTTGCTCAGTCATGTCCGACTCTTTGCGAACCCATGGACTATACAGTACATGGAATTCTCCAGGCCAGAATACTGAAGTGGGTAGCCTTTCCCTTCTCCAGGGGATCTTCCCAACCCAGGGATCGAACCCAGGTCTCCAGAACTGCAGGTGGACTCTTTAACAGGTGAGCCACAAGGGAAGCCCAAGAACACTGGGGTGGGTAGCCTAGCCCTTCTCTAGGGGATCTACCTAACCCAGGAATCAAACCGGGGTCTCCTGCATTGCAGGCACATTCTTTACCAACTGAGTTACCAGGGAATCCCAAATGTATGGATCATAAGAAACTTTGGAAAATTCTTAAGGAGATAGGAATCTCTGACCATCTTACCTATCTCCTGAGAAACCTGTATGCATGTCAAGAAGCAACAATTCAGTTAAGTTCAGTTCAGTCACTCAGTCATGTCCGACTCTTTGCGACCCCATGAATTGCAGCACGCCAGGCCTCCCTGTCCATCACCAACTCCTGGAGTTCACTCAAACTCATGTCCATTGAGTCGGTGATGCCATCCAGCCATCTCATCCTCTGTCCTCCCCTTCTCCTCCTGCCCCCAATCCCTCCCAGCATCAGGGTCTTTTCCAATGAGTCATATTTTGGCATCAGGTGGCCAATGTATTGGAGTTTCAGCTTCAACATCAGTCCTTCCAATGAATATTCAGGACTGATTTCCTTTAGGATGGACGGGTTGGATTTCCTTGCAGTCCAAAGGACTCCCGAGAGTCTTCTCCAACACCACAGTTCAAAAGCATTAATTCTTCGGTGCTCAGCTTTCTTCACAGTCCAACTCTCACATCCATACATGACCACTGGAAAAACCATAGCCTTGACTAGATGGACCTTTGTTGGCAAAGTAATGTCTCTGCTTTTCAATATTCTATCTAGGTTGGTCATGACTTTCCTTCCAAGGAGTAAGCGTCTTTTAATTTCATGGCTGCAGTCACCATCTGCAGTGATTTTGGATCCCCCCAAAAATAAAGTCTGACACTATTTCCACTGTTTTCCCATCTATTTCCCATGAAGTGATGGGACCAGATGCCATAATCTTAGTTTTCTGAATGTTGAGCTTTAAGCCAACTTTTTCACTCTCCTCTTTCACTTTCATCAAGAGGCTTTTTAGTTCCTCGTCACTTTCTGCCATAAGGGTGGTGTCATCTGCATTTCTGAGGTTATTGATCTTTCTCCTGGCAATCTTGGTTCCAGCTTGTTCTTCTTTCAGCCCAGCGTTTCTCATGATGTACTCTGCACATAAGTTAAATAAGCAGGGTGACAATATACAGCCTTGACGTACTCCTTTTCCTATTTGGAACCAGTCTATTGTTCCATGTCCATATTAAAGTGTTATGACCAGGTTTCCTTGTCAATCACAAAAGAATCAGATTTTAATCATGTCTTCTATGAATTTATTCTCATGCATTTAGAAGAATACTGCTAGTTCTTCAAGATTTGTGTAAAAGACTTTCTAAGATTAAACAGATAAACAAATTTTGTTATTAACAGTAAGCTGGTACCAGACTGGAATTTAGTCTTCTCTCTGTTTAGAGAACAAAGTTTTCTTAAAAATTCAGCTTTCGATAACAGATTATAAATTTATTTGCCTTTAAGTGATTCTTATTTGTTTTAAAAATCTTTTTGTTACTTTGGTAATGTAAATAAACATTATTTAAGATTATGGTACATGTAGACAAAGCTCATTCTGCTTCAACAAAAAATAACCCTTCAAGGTTAGACTTTTGCTATCTTGATGTCCTTAAAACATGGTGACAGTCTGATTTTATATCAGGAAATTAAAAATAAATAAACAGTAGCTAAAAATCAAAGCTCTAGGGCTATGGGAAATCCAAGATGGCTGCTTAGCTTTTCCCGGCTCCCTGACAGACCTCATTTTTATTTGATGGGTTAAAGCCTTACCTGGCTACAGTGTTAATGCCCTCACATGAATTCTCAAAAAAGAAAATCATGTTTCATTAAATATTAAGTTCTAGTTTTGTTAATTAAGGTCTGTGCTACTAACACTCACTTCTGTGGTAGTTCCTTGTTATGTTGTATTGCTAAAAGTTTTAATTCAATTATTAAAAAGGACACTCTTAAGATTATTTCTAAAGCTTACCTCAGCAGCCAGTCTTTGGATAAAGGTCAGATGCTCCATGATGTACAACCAGGAGATTAACACTTGGCTATAATCATTTAACTGAGACAGGTGACCTGGGGTATACCGGGCTATCCCCAGTGAAAGTTCTTGACTTAAATTTCTGCTTGTGACCTTACTAATAACCGCTAGCTATCTTATTTTCTATGTAGCTTGTTTCAGAAGATTATTTTTTATATTACCAAATGTGTGATAGAGCCTGTGATAAAATGCTAATATGCAGTTCCATATGAGATCAGTAACTGTAATAATGTAAATTTAGATATGGGAAGAAGCAACAAGAGGAAACATTTTCCTGGACCAAGAAGCTAGTAAGACAGGTATGGTCCAGAAACTTTTGCTACTTACAAGGCCTGATCTAGTGACAACACATTGAGTGGCCTGTCAATGGAATCTTTGTTAGACCTGGGAATGAGCCTTCCCAGCACTGCGGGACACAATAACTGTGAAATGCCCCCCAAACATGGTCAAATATGACTATGAAGGGGCCCTGCTGACTGGAAGTTGGCCCTTGCCAGCTGCCTCTACAAAGACTGAATCATGACCACTACAAGATGCTGACCTTCAACACCCCCTTGAAAGGAGTTCAGGGTGGAGACAAAAAATAAGGCACTCTGTGCTCTGGGAAAAACCCAGGAAAACAGGCCTTAAGATAGTCAGATATTTTCAGGTAAAGATTTTTATGTGTCCAACTTCTTGCATCTTCTCACACATAGAGAAACACTAATGTCACGAACCAATGTCTGGACCTGGTTCTCCTAGTTGCACCTCAGCAGCTTTCCTACTTCTATTAAACTTTGGGCCATATATCTTTAACTTTCTCGTTAAGTTTGTTTCTCCAAGTAGTAGTATGACAAAAATATCCCCTGGCCAATGCTCAGACAACACTAGAACAAGCTGCCTTAGCCTGTGGATTCTCATTGTCCTCTGTAAATGCACCCTGAGGACCTCAGGCTATTCTCCTTTTGATATCTTATACAGGAGACCACCCCCAGTGATAAGAAAGCTCAAAGGAGACCACCAACAACCAGCTGACCTGGAGATGTCCCAACACCTCCAGGCCCTGGAAAGTCTTCCGCCATATTGCCTAAGAAACTTGAGAAAGGACACGCATTTCACGGGGCAATTGGGTTCACCCCTGTCAGCCAGGAGATGAGGTATGGGTTAAAGACTGGAAAAAAGAACCACTTCAGCCAGTTTGCACAGGCCCTCACACGGTCATTCTGGCAACCCCTACTACTGTTAACGTTATAGGTATCATCCCTTGGATCCACCACACCAGAGTCAAGAAGGCAGTGGCTTCCTGTAATGAGGACACCTGGAAAGCAGTTCAGGACCCCAAAAAGCTCCTCAAGGTCTATTTCAGAAACAAGGACCGCCACCCATAAAGGATGCTGAGCTCTGCTCTAGTCACTCCGGAAGCTGACTAAGTACATGCACAGCAGAAGCTTGAGGATTCTTCAGCCTTGCTCCAGCCACACTCCGGCAGCTGGCTGCTCAACACATGGTGGGAGCTTGAGGATCCGGCTATCAAAATATCAATGGATTTTCATTGTCAACCCTGGACTCTACCCCTGATTGCTATTATTTCTGTGCCCTTCGCCACAGGACTAGCTTCTGTCCCACCCCAGGACTAGGATTTGGGTCAGAATCTACAGTTTACTGTCTGTTATCTCACTGTAATGGGAAGCCTCATTCTTACTAGAAGTCTCTTATGATCGATTCTCCCTACTAACTGAATTGCTCCACAGTATAACTGATGCCCCTTCACGATAGGCTCAGTTGCTATAGCCATGACAACACAAAGATGGGGAGAAAACCTTCTGCAAGTCTTCAGTTATCTGTTATGTGCAGGCTGCTTTGCAGTCGTTTGGTGTCCCTTGCTGTTATAGATGGTGCCGCCCCCATCAAGGCCTTTTCTTTGTTTGTGGGACAGATACTTATGTCTACCTGTCAATTAGGTGGGTATCTGCACCTTAGTTTTCCTCACTCCCCAGATGTATATTGTCCCTAACAACCAGACTCTCACCGTACCTCTGGCAGCACATATGCGGTCAAAAAGAGTCATCCAGTTTATACCCCTACTAGCTAGTCTGGGAATCACGGCTGGGATAGGTATGGGAATAGGAGGAATTGCTTCATCAACCACCTCTTATCATACACTGTCCAAAGACTTCACAGACGACATTGAGAGAGTGGCCAAATCTTTAGTGGCCTTACAGGACCAACTAGACTCCCTGGCTGAGGTGGTTTTGCAAAATAAGAGAGGTCTAGACCTACTGACCAGAGAAGGCAATGACAACCCACTCGAGTACTCTTGCCTGGAAAATCCCATGGACGGAGGAGCCTGGCAGGCTGCAGTCCATGGGGGCGCACAGAGTTGGACACGACTGAAGTGACTTAGCAGCAGCAGCAGCAGACCTACTGACAGTTGAAAAGTGTCTGCCTTTTCAGATGCCTCTTCTTTTACTGCCTCTTCTTGAATGAAGAATGCTGCTTTTATATACACCAGTCAGAAACAGTCAGGAACATGGCCCAGCATCAAAGAGAACAAATCATAAAAAGAGAGAAAAACTAGCTAATTCTTGGGGTAATTGGAGCAATATCTGGAGCTGGGCATCATGGCTTCTCCCTTTAACAGGTCCTCTCTTCATGCTCTTTGCAGCAATCTTGTTTGGCCCTTGTATTCTCAATCCAGTTCATAAACTCTTGGATTGAAGCCACAAAGTTACAAACGGCAATAGTTCAATACACCTCCCTAAATGATGGGGAGCCTGGAATGTCCTACCAAAAACATGGGACGATGCTTTCTACAGCGAGTGATAGACGCATCAAGAGTGGGGAATGAAGAGGAAAAGTTAAAATTTTACATAACCTCCTTCTCCTTCTGCCTCTGTAACTCAGCTTACCCCTTGCAAAGTCTAGATGACCTAGGTCCTGTAGTCTCAGAAAACGGGAACTTGCAATGCTAGAAACTGGAGTTTATCTCACTCACCCTTGTCCTGCTCTTTGCCCCTGCAAACCTGCTTAATCATGCCTGTCCAGGTCAGGCATCCTCCTCCCCATCTTGACCACTGTTCCCACGTGTGAGAAACCCCTTAGTTTAAAACAGCCTATTAACAGCTAGTGTTGCCCACTACAGTCTGTCTATAAAAACTCTGCAATCCCTTTGATCGGGGCTCAGAGCTTGGAGTGTTGACTCCTCTGGGCCCACCAGCATAATAAACCTGAGTTCTCCAACCCTCTGAGTGTTGTGCTTGGATTCTCGAGTACCGGTTTCTGCAACATGGTAACTGAAATGTCTTCAGCTATAAACCCGGAGACTGAGAAGATTGTGTGCCAACCCAAATTCACTCATGTCTCATTTGGAACCTTTCGAGTGTATTTACACTCAGGCAGAAAAACCAGGCGTCTACTTGATCCTGATCAAAGTGCACTTTCTCTTTTGGACCCAGGAGATTCATCTCCGAGTTAGGAGGAACTTCTAATGTATATGTCCTATCTCAGATTTTCTTCTCACCCATAAGACATCGTCGAGAGGTCTGGTACTGCCACCACCCAGCCTCATCACGATCACCTCCCACAGAAGGAACCTAGCTTCCCGAAGCCCAAACTGCCCTGGCTCAGGCACTGACACTTGAGGGATCCTCCTGGAACCCCACCGCCCTGGCCCATGTTGCCTTGTTCTGTGGGACTAGGGGACGCCTCTCCACCTTCCTCATGTGGCTGCAGCTCTTAGGCTATCACTCCCGGTGTGGGGGGTGTCCTGCTTTTCCTAGTGTCCCCACTGCTAACACGGCCTGTCACAGCGCACAAGCTCCCTGAAGTTCTGTGGAATAAATGAGCCAGGAGCAGGGGCTTATTTAGTTGGATTAGTTTTCTCCTACTTTATTAAATAATAACCTGGGAAAACCCAAATAAACTGAGATAGCTGAGCTGTATAAAATGACAGACAAAAAGTATGAGAAGCAAGATTTTGCTATAATCACATTTTATTTTCTAATTCTTTCACCAAGTACATTACTGCTAGGTAAGTTCATATTTCCAAAATAGTTATAAGTCATATTTCATGTTACCATGTTCAGGGTCACAAAATAAAATTGGAGAGTTCCCAGACTTTTAAAAACTAGCAAAACTCTTGTCCTTAAATTGGGTAAGTACAAATACATGTGTGATCAATGTCATTCACAAAGTTGGATACTGAAGTTTATTAAGCCTTATGCTGAAAGGCACATTTGAAAAATTCCTAAGGAAAACAGAGATCAGTCTCCATGTCATCGCAGAGAACAGGAACCTAAAAATGCTGCACACGGGGTTCCCCAAGTGGCCCAGGCCATCACTCCTGAGAAGGCTGACCACTCCCTTTTCAATTACAGAGGGAAGGATCAGCCTGGCTGCTGCTCTGGCTCAGGACCCCTCTTCCTCCTCCCTCACAGCCTCTGCAGAAGGGAGTGGGAAGGACCTAAAAGCCCTTCGGTTGACCCTGAGCAGATACTCCGTGAATTTCTCCTTGCTGGTCTCCGCGAAGGCCCGGGGACCCCATAGGAACTCGAAGCGAGCAGGGTCGCTGTCAGGCACCTGCCGGTACTCCAGGTACCCCTCGCGCACCCACACTTGGGTCAGCAGCTCCCTGGGCTCCCCAAAGATGGGGTGCTCCCTCAAAACACACACCCCCATCTTGCTGAGTGCTCGCCAGATCTCCTCCTCAGGGCTGCGATCCCTATTCTGGAGGATCAGGCTGAGGACCACCACCAGGAGGCCGGCCTTGGGCAGCCCCTGCCCACTTCCCTGTATCGTATCATAGGTGAGGCCCAGGGAGGGAACCATGATGTAGATGGGTGCAGTGTCTACCTGCCTCACATCTACACCAAAGACCAGCAGAACGCACTCAACCGCTTGGCGGAAGACCACTGGGTAGTACTTCTGGTTATCCCCGAGGACCGTATTCATCAATTCGGCATCGGTGGTTGGCTCCTTGGCTCGATACTTGCAGAGCAGGAACTTCACCATGTTAGCCACCATTTTATTCAGAGCTTCCTGGGTCAAGGCCTCCTCAGCAGAGCACGAAGAGACTGGGCGGGAGGAGGCCGAAGGGGTTGCAGCCTCCCCTCCCTCAGCCCCCAAGAGCTGTGCTTCCTCTGGGCCCTGGGTGTCGCCTAGGTCCTGAAGGTCTTTCTTGGGCTTCCTCTGCTCACTCATCTCGACCACGAGCACGATGCCTGGGATCAAAGCACAGACAGGAGTGAGGCAGGGGACATTGTGGACCATGGGCCTCAGCTAAGAAATACACCCTGGGTGGTCAACACAGGCCACTTATAGGTCTCCTCTTGAGGGGTGCTCTCGGCCTCACACGGGCCCTCCTCCTGGGCAGTCTGACCCCCTGCTACCCAAAGGAGGAAGGGCAGTGGCTCTCCTGGGTGCAGCCAACACAGCCAGAGGTTCTGGGGCTGACACGGTGGGGGGATTAGGGATTTGTGGGGTCCCCTCTGTTCTGGGATGGGGAGCCCCTGGTGCTCATTCATGACACCCTCCTCACCTTGACTCCTGGTACTGCCTGGACCTCCTCTTTTCTCTGATGTCTGGACACAGGCCTCAGACCTCTGCTCCTGGTTCCTGGAACCCCTGTGAGAAAAACGGAGGGGGCCCCTTGGGGGTAGATTGTGGCACAGCCCTGGACTCTGAGGCTCCCCCAACAAACTGTGGGGGAAGTGGTCCCCTTGTAGCTCCCTTGTAGCGCCCACCTTTCCCCTGCCACAGCCTGGACCCTGCCCTTTGGGGGCCTGCAGAGTAACTCAGAACAAGACCCGAGTTTGAAGGGAAAGCGCTAAGGGGCCCCACATGTGGTCGCACCTGCCCAGGGCCTTCTGCGGGTCCTAGGCTGGGGAGATGCTCGGTCCCCACCTCACGTCCAGCCTGGACTCCCAGCACTGACCACAAGGGTGGGTTCGGCTCTGTCCGAGGAGTCCACCCTCTGTGGATCTGAAGCCTCCACCCTCCGCCCGAGCACCTCATCTCCTGAAGCCCCTAAGCCAGAGGTCGACAAACTGCTCATCCTGCTCAACCCGCTCTGGGACATCTAAGACCCCCATCAAAGGCAAGGATCCCACCCTGTGTTGGGGTCTAACTGCCTCAGTCCTTCCCCGCCTGGAGCCTGGATTCCAGGCAGGACCTGGAATTGGCCCGTCCTCCATTTTGAGGCCCGCTGCTCTGACCCGGTCCCGTCTCTCTGAGACCCCATGTCAGGAAATGCGGCACGAGGTCGTCCTGCCTGGGGACTACTAGGGTCCCCTCTGTTCTGGGGTCCCGCTCCCCTCACTCCCCCATCAGGATCCTCACATTGACTCCCGGTAGGACCGGGGCTCTGTCCTCCCCCAGTTTGAGGCCCGGCTCCTCACACCAGGGCCCCAGTCCCTCTTGAGACCCGGATGTCAGAAAGTCAGGACAGGGGTAGTGTGCTTTTCTCACCCCAGGGTCTCGCAGGGCAGATGACAGGGGCAGGGATCTGTGGGGCTCCATCAGTCCTCCTTGGGGGTCCCCTTAGTCCTGCCTCAGGGCCTTACCTTGTCTCGGAGTAGAGATCCTCGTCTCTCCCCAACTGAGGCCCCGCCCCTTATATCACGTGCCCCATCTCTCTGAGACCCGGATGTCAGGAAGTCAGACCATGCCTGTTGTTCTCATCCTACCTCACGGTCTCCAAGGACCGACAACAGAGACAGCTTTCTTTGAGGTCAAGGGTCTCCTAGTCCCCCTTCAGGGACCTCAACTGGTTACCGCACAGGACCTGGAATTCTCCTCTCTGCCCGCCTGAGGCCCCGCCGCCTATAGCGGGTCCCCAGTCTCTCTGAGACCTGGATGTCAGGAAATGAGGCATGTGCTCATCCCACCCTATGTGCTCCCTGAGCCCACTGTGATGGGATCCAGGTTCCCCTCAGTCTTTTCTCAGGGTCCTCACCCAGACTTCTTCAGAACCTAAGATCCTCCCCTTCTCCTTCTAAGGCCCGTCCCTTAAAGCAGGGCCCCAACCTGTCAGAGACAGGGATGCCAAAGGTAGGACCCGCTGCCAAGTGCTCATGTCGCCACCAGGGATGCCTAGGGCTGACAGCAGGGGTGGGATCTGAGGGGCCCTGTGTCCTCCTCAGGGTCCTCATCTTGAGCTCTGGAAGGTACAAGATGTCCCTGAGTTTACCCAAGGCTGGACCGTTACACCAAAGCCCTCACTGCCCTGAGACCACAGCTTCCACAGCTGCTGGTCTCCTGGGGCAGTGGAATGGCCTCTACGAAGCACATGTGAGGTGCACACTGGGATATGAGAGCCCGTGGTGCTGGGGTTTCACCCTCCAGGGACTGGGCAAACTCCACATCTGTCGTCATTAGTTCCCCCACTAAGTAAGATACATGGCCCTGGAACCAGAGGAAACAGTGACCCCACCTACCACCACTCCCGGTGACCCACAAGGAAAGTTGTGCTTCTGGTCCTCCATGTAGCTTCTGCAGTTCCTCAGCGGAGCTATCTAGCCGTTACCCACTTCTAGCTATTTACATTTGATTCCACATTTTATAAGGCAGACGGCCAGGCCGTGGGACACACTAAGCACATTTGAGTTCACAATACCCAGCCTCATGTGGCTACTGGTTACTCTATTAATGGTGGTGACAGGACATGCTCTTCCCAAAGGAAGATGGTTCCCACGGGAGATATCATAACAGTCCTACTGACCTGTGAGCCATGGTTCCCACCTGGCACTTTGCGCTCCTCTCCGTAGAGGTTCGGGCACCAGTTCCCCATCCAAATGTCTCCTCTTCTCCTGACCCAGCCCTGCCATGTGACAAAGGGAAAGGGAGAGAAGGATGGACCCCAGAAGGAGGCCAGAGGGCGAGGACTGTGTGGTCCTCATGTGACTCTGGCTTGAAGCTCAGCTCCAGACTCCTAGGCTGGATCCCTGCCCCTTGCTCCCAGGGCTCTCCACCCTCCTCCGTCCCTCTGGCTGTACTACCCCCAGGATACCCTCTGCAGTGCCCAGAATCCAAAATGCACCATCCTCTTCCACCTGTCTACATCACAACTGTCCTGGAAGGCTCTAGGAAGAGAGTAGTTCTCCTAAAAACACCCACCTTCTGACTGTGCCACTGGGAGGAGCCCAAGTCCTCACCCTTGGCCCTGAATGGATGGCGCCTGGACAGAGCTTCCATCAGCCAGTCAGACAGGAGCCCTTCCTGCTTCTTGGGAGCTCAGCCCCATGGATGTGGCACCACCTGCATCCAAAATACCTTTCCATCCCACCCCAGGCATCAACACAAAGGGGATGCTTTTCCCTCAAACAACATGCTATTGTTATTTAGATGAACCATTTTTTTCTGTCTTTGTATTAAAATTGGCGAATTAATCATATATTTATTTCCAAATTGTTGTAGGTTTACATAAGGATCCCATGTTCCCTGCAGGCAGCTTCCAGGAAGCAGAGGGAGAAGAGATGTGGGCAAGGACCTGGAGTCTCTCCCCTGCCCTGCAGTGTGCTCGATGCTCAACAGACAGCAGCTGGTAGGTGTACTTGTGATGAAGACAATGCCCTTCGTGTGTTGAGGAGTTTCTGAGAAAGCCAAAGATGCCTTGAATCCCCAACTATTTCTCGTCACTACTCTGTACTGGCACTTTCAAATGCAAGATCTGATTAAGTTTTCAAGGCTCTTGGGAATCTCAGGGAGGGGATCCCCCTCCCTCCACTCCCTCCAGTGCTCTTTCTGCCCTACCGTCTGCAGTGATGCCCGGCCACAGTCTCAGCAGAGTGAATATGTGCCCCTACTTTCTGATGCCAGGGAGTGTAGCCTGGGAGACTCAGCTGCCTCCACAGGATAGAACTTGCCTGAGCACGTGCACAGGTGCCCATAGGCTCCCCAACAGCCATGACCTTCATGAGGGGCAGGTATCAGACAAGCGACAATGGGAGAAAAAGTGCAGTGGGAGTTTCCTTTACAAAATCCAGCAAGGATATGCACAATGCACCACCCTTCACCTGCAAGGAGGATTCTACTGCTGCTGCTGCTGCTGCATCACTTCAGTCGTGTCTGACTCCGTGCGACCCCAGAGATGGCAGCCCACCAGGCTCCCTCGTCCCTGGAATTCTCCAGGCAAGAACACTGAAGTGGGTTGCCATTTCCTTCTCCAATGCATGAAAGTGAAAAGTGAAAGTGAAGTCACTCAGTCCTATCCGACTCTTCATGACCCCATGGACTGCAGCCTACCAGGCTCCTTCATCCATGGGATTTTCCAGGCAAGAGTACTGAAGTGGGGTGCCGTCGCCTTCTCCAGGAGGATTCTGAGGTGTGTGAATTCAAGTTCAGTACAGTTTTTATTGTTGTAGCCATGCGTTCCAGGAAACAAACTCACTCAGAAGGACAATGCAGCTAGTGGAGTGCAGTTTATTACACCAGCGGGCCCAAGGGCAGAGTCTCCTCTTAGCCAAGGACCCGACCAGTTTTGTGAAAACCTTATATACCCTAAGTGTATAAGGTTCCCTGAAACTAGTCTGAACAAAGGAAAAAGAAAGGTCCAATCAAAGTTAACCAGTGATCATATGCCTTACACCTAGGTAGTTAACAGTGGACAATTATTAATAAGCCTGTGGTCATACCCCAGTAAGCATAATGGAATGTATGATTCTCTTCAGTTACACAGATAATTAGGGTATTCTTTTAGGCGATGGAGAGCCCTGGGGCTCTTCCTCCCAGGGCCTGGTTTTCCAGTTGGTATGTCGGTTCCATATATACTGGGCATATAGCTCAAAGTCCATAGTCCGGCCCAAGATGGAGTCCTACTTTCAAGATAGAGCCTGTTCTGTTTCCTCCTTCATTATGGCTTGGGGTCTGACCACCTAGGAAAGCTGACCCATGAGTTCAAGTGTCCAATTGTCAGTTTCAAAGAAGAACCCCATTAAAATCTTACCAGAAGACTGAGGGTGGTAATTGAAATGTCTTCAACTATATTCCCCAAGACTGAGTAGACTGTGTGCCAAACCAAATTCACTCATTTCCCATTTGGAAACTTTCGAGTATATTTAGACTCAAGCAGAAAAACCAGGTGTCTACCTGCTCTGACCAAAGTGCATTTTCTTTTTCAGACCCAGGAGATTTATTGGAGAGAAGATGCACTTCTAACACGCATGTCTGATTCCAGACTTTCCTATAACTCGTAAGACACTATCTACAGTCTGGCTGTTGACACCACTCAGGTTGATTACCATCATCTCCCACAGAAGGAACCCAGCTTCCCAAAGCCCCAAACTGCCCTGGCTCAGGCACCAACACTCGAGTGCTCCTCCTGGATCCCCACCTCCATGCCCCGTATTGCCTGTTCTGTGGGACTATGGAACGTCTCTCCACCTTCCTTGTGTGACTGTGGCTCCTAGACCATTGCTCTGGGTATGGGGTGTCCCGCTTCTCCTAGTGTCCCCACTGCTAACACAGGGCCTTCCACAGAGCAGAGGCTCCGTGAAGTTCTGTGGACTAAATGAACCAGTGAGAAGGGGGGCTATTAATCTCATCAATTTTCTCCTACTTTCTTAAATAATAACCTGGCAAAATCCGAGTAAACAGATATGGATTAGCTGTAGAAAAGGACAGTCAAAAAACCTATAAGAAGGGAGAATTCACTACAATCTTTTTTTTATTTTCCAATTCTTCCACCAACTATATACTGCTAAGTTCACATATCCAAAATAGTTGTAATTCCAATTCCATGTGATCTTGCTCATGGTCACAAAATAAAATGGGAGAGTTCCCAATCTCTTTTACAAAACAGCAAAACTCTGGTCCTTTAACTGGTTAAGTACAAATACATGTGTGATCGATGTCATTCACAAAGTTAGATACTGAAGTTTATTAAGGCTTAAGCTGAAAAAACACACTTGAATAATTCCTTTAAAAAACAGAGATGAATTTCCATGTCATCACAGAGAAAAGGAACAGAAAGATGCTACACCCCAGGTTCCCCCAAGTGGCCCAGGCCATCACTACTGAGAAGGCTGACCACTCCCTCTTCAATCACAGAGGTAAGGATCAGCTTGGCTGCTTCTCTGGGTCAGGGCTCCTCTTCCTCCTTCCTCACAGCCTCTGCAGATGGGGCTGGGAAGGCCATGCAAAACCATTGGTTGATTCTGAGTGGATACTCCATGAGTTCCTACTTGCTGGTCTCTGTACAGGCCTGGTCACCACACAGGAACTCGAAGCAAGCAGGGTCGTTGTCAGACACCTGCCAGTACTCCAGGTACCCCTCATGCACCCACACTTGGGTCAGCAGCTCTCTGGGTTCCCCAAAACACAGTGCTCCCTCCTGACAAACATCCTCATTTGCTGAATGTTCCCCAGACTTCCTCTTCAGGCTGAGGACCAGCACCAGGAGGCTGGCCTTAGGCAGGCCCTGCCCACCGCTCTGCATTGCATCGCAGGTGAGGCCCAGGGTGGGGACCATGATGTAGGTGTGCTCCCTGGGGTCTACCTCCTTCACCTCCACACCACAGACCAGCTGCAGGCTCTCGGAGGCTTGGCTGAAGACCTCCAAGAAGTGCTTCTGGTTATCCCTGAGGACCTTCTTCAGCATTTCTGCCTGGGAGGTCAGCTCCTTGGCCCGATATTTGAGGAGCAGGAACTTCATCAGGTTAGCCACCATCTCATTCAGAGCTTCCTGGGGCAAGGCAGAGCAGGAGACTGCGGGGGAGGAGGCCGAGGCTGATGCAGCCTCCCCCACCTCAGCCCCCAAGAGCTGCACCTCCTCCAGGCCCTGGGCCTCGCCTGGGTCCTGAAGGTCTTCCTCAGGCTTGCTGAGCTCAGTCATTCTGACCACAAATGCAATGCCTGGGATCAAACCACAGACAGAAGTGAGGCAGGGGAACAGATGGGGACCACGCGTCTGGGGGAGAAGCGGGTATGAGAGGCCTCGGCTGAGCCACGCACTCTGGGAGTTCTGACACAGGCCACTTACAGGTTTCCCCTTGAGGGGTGCTCTCAGACCTCACAGGGGCATGCCTCTGGGGTGGGCAGTCCCCTGGCTACCTGAAGGAGGAAGTAGGGTGGCTCCCCAGGCTGCAGTCAGGACAGTCCGAGATTTCTGGGGCTGACAAGGTGTGGGGATTAGGCCCTTGTGGGGTCCCTTCTGTTCTGGGATGGGGAGCCCCTGGTGCATATTCAGGCCACCTTCCTCACCTTGACTCCTAGCACTGCCTGGACCTCCTCTGCTCTCTGACCTCAGGACACGGGCCTCAGACTTCTGCCTTCACCTTCTGGTTCCTGGAATTCCTGTGAGAGAAATGGAGGGGCACCTTGGGGGTATCCTGTGGCACAGCCCTGAGCCTTATGGGATGGTACGAGGAGTGGACTCTGTGAGGTCCCCCCAGTTGTGTGGTGGGAGGTCCCCTCAGAGTTCCCTTGTAGTGTTCACCTTTATCCTGGCACGACCTGGTCCCACCCCTCTGGGGGCCTGCGTGGAAACTCAGAAAAAGATGCGAGCCTGAACAGAAAGCACTAAGGGTCCCCACATGTGGCCGCACTGCCCAGGGCCTCCTGCGGGTCCTCAGTTCCTCCTCATGTCCTGCCTGGCCTCCCAGCACTGAGCACAGGGGCCAGGGTCTGCTCAGTCCTCCCTCAGGGTCCTCACCTAAACTCCTTCAAAGCCTAAGAATCTCCCCTCCAATCTCTGAGGCCCTGCCCCTTATATCAAGTCTCCAATGTCTGAGACCCCAAGCTCATGCCCCCACGAGAGTCGCCCCTGACTGACAGCAGGTGCTGGGACCTGTGTGATTCCCTGTGTCCTCCCTCAAGGTTCTCATCTTTAGCCCTGGCAGGTTCAGGGATGCCCCTTGTGTTGACCAGAGGCAGGGCCCTCACACCAAGGCCATCACTTCACTGGGATCCCAAAGGGAAGTCTGTGGCCATGACATCACGGCTCCAAGCCCAGGGCTTCCCAGAGCTGAGATGATGCCCTGGGCGTTCCTCAACCTCCTTCTGCTCTTCACTTTGACTCTCAGCAGGTCTGGGTACCACCCTCTGTCCCTGACCTTGCTGCCCTTAGAACCAGGCCTTCCCCAGCCAGGACCCCTGAGAGGCAAGCGGGAGTAGGGGGCTCACTCCTACAACCCTGCCAGGGCTGAGAGCAATGATGACCTGGATGTCTTGGGGCCCCAGAGCCCCCGCTAAGGATTCTACCTTTGCTCCTAGCACAGCTGGTTTCTTTCACTCTGCTGACCTGAACCCGGGCACCTGACCCAGGCCCTCACTTCACTCCCATCGGGATCAGTGACATTACATCTGAACACCATGCCCCATGGTCCCCCAGGGCTGTCAGGAGGGCTGCACATGCATCCCCTGGGACCCTCAGCCTCCTCTGGTCCTCATCTCAAGTCTCCACAGGATGTGGGCCCCTCCCTCTGCCCACCTGAGACTGGGCCTCCACCAAGCCTCCGACTCCCCGAGTTCACTGACAAAGTGAGGGGGGTGTGGGGTCTCAGCCTGACAGCCTGGACTGGGGCCCCCAGGAGTCCCAGTCGGGCTGGGGTTGTATGCTATCAGGGTCCTCTGTTCGGGGGCAACTGGAAGCTCTCATCCTCTCTCAGGAGGGGGCCTCATTAACCCTCGAGAGAAGGCTGAAGTCCTAGCACAGATGCTGGATGGGGAGCAGCTGTGCCCATGACCTTGTGGGAGCACAGGGAACCACTCACCTTCCCATGGGGGCCACTCAGTGTCACCACACTTTGGAAATTTTGTATAAATGATATTGTTTTAGCTGAAGAGGGTGAGCGGCGGCAGGTGAATTAGGAAGAACTCAGCAGCCTGTAGATGGCCTTGGCCGCTCATAGTGACTTCACACTCCTCCTCTCTGAGGTATCCCCAGGGTCGTCTCCTGGTGGCTCTTTTCCACTGGTTTACACGGATGCCCCCCCCCCCCCCCGCCTTCCGGCACGGGCCTGTCTTGTGCAGAGTGTCCAGAGGGGCTCTCAGGGGCCAAGAACTCGTGAGTCAAGGGTTCTAAGTCTCCACCGGTTGGGCGACTTTAGACTCTTCCCCCAGGAAGGAGAGACATTTGGGAGGAGGGTCGGTGGCTGACCTGCCCTGCCCCTGGGGACCCTGAGGGCCAAGGACAGCCTCACTGCAGTTCAGCCTGGCCCCCATGATGACCTGGCCCACACCAGCCCCCCTACAACTCCCCAGAGCACTGCTCAGAGGCCAGAGGTGCTGCCTGAGTGAGGCTTGGGCATCCTCAGGTTTGCTGAGGGTGGGGGCATGCAGAGCTCCTCATCTGGGGGGTTTGCATGGGGCCTCGGGAGGGCCCCTTGTACGGGACCTCAGACCCTGGGGATGGGGACCTTCCCTCCCTTTGCAGAGGCTCAACAGATGGTTAAGCAACTTGCTGCCTGGTCACAGGCCTTGCTTGTGGGGTTGGGCATGGACAAGTCCCAGGCCGTGGTGTCTCATCAGCCTCCCCTGCTGGTTTGCAGCTCAATTCATCCCAGGGCCTTTCCTCATGACAGTTCCCATGGAGTCCCAGGCGGTTCCACTGCAGAGAGCTGGCACTCCAGAGCACCACCAGGTTTTCTCATAACAGACTAAGTCTTGTTTCTGTCATCCAGAAATATACTCTTGGAGCCTCCCCACCTCATCCCTGTTTGGCCACGGCACCTCCGTTTATGAAAGGACAGAGCAAGGTAGCCCAGGGGACAAAAGAGCCACTGAAGACCCAGGATGAGCACTGGTCTGAGGGAGGCTCAGGCAGAGCTGGTGGGAAGTGAGTTGGCCATGGATCACTGGCTCCCCAGGGTCTGCCCAGTTGGGCCTCCAGGGTCACCCTTACCTAGTTGGAGCACTTGTGACGCAGGGCCCCTCTCTCAGACACCCTGTCTGGTTGAATTGCATTTCCACTCTCCTAGACACTGTTGCCTGTGTGGCCCCGGGGACAGAAGTTAACTGATGCCTCTGGAGCCACCTGGCCTCTCCTCTGGTGACCCAGGCACGCGTGGGGCTTGAGACAGTTTGACTGTCCAGGGCCAGCCCATCAAGGCCATGCTCCCTTCCTTCACTCCTTTGTGACCTTAGGCTGCCGCCTCTGCCCGGCCCAGGAGAACGTGTGCTTAGCCACTTAACTCTGCAGACATCAGTCAAAATCTACCAAGGACTGAGCGGTGGGAGTGAAGCACTACATGGGTCTCTTTTGATGTCAGGCAGTCTTGACTTTGTAAGTAAAAGTTGCCTTTTGGGACAAGCAGATGATTTGAGATTGCAATCTGCACATCTCTGCTTTCTCTATAGGTTTACAAGTAAGCAGGTGCCACACATGCTGAGGTTTCTGGGAACGTGGTTTTTAAATAGCAGCATCTGCATGTGATTCCAGGTCAGGAGGCATACAGAAGTCAAGACAAAATATCGAATGAAACCTTCTGAGATTTAAGGTGTTCCCCAGGCAGCAACCTTTGTAAGGGGCTGCATTTTGTCTTGGAAGTGAGCAGCCTGGCCAGGCGTCACAGCAGCTCAGTGCTGGGGCTGACAGAGCCCTGACTTGCACCACCCTGTGCCCTTTCTCAGGGGCCTCCTGTGCCTGGGCAGGACTGCCAACAAGGGAGACCCAGCCTTCTGGTTCTGGTGGACTGGTGTGTGCATGCTCTCCCCTCACCTGACCTCAGAGCTCTTCTCTCTGCAGCATGACCCTGGAGGGCTATTTGCTATGCTCCTCAGGACAAACACTCTTTTAAGAGAAAGTGCGTTATAAACTGGACACCCCAGCGAGCAGAGGGTGCTGAGTTGTGACACCCTTGGAGTGCTTAGCTGAAAAAGGAAAAGAAAAGAGAAACGAGAAAATATCACCAGATTTCGGCCCTGCAATGAAGCCAATCCTCAGGCCTCATGTCCAGACACCAGCGAGTCCCCAAACTGAACACCCACAGGCCTCGGGCAGGGACCACAGGCTCCAGCCCTGTGCATCTCAGGATAGGAAGGGCTCTTTTGGGGACCCCAACTAGGGGAGGCCTAATTTCTCCTCATCTGTCAAGTAAGGAGCCTGGTGGACAGTGTCCCTGTGCCTATTAAGCCATTCTGCCAGGCTCTTGTCAAGCTCTTGACGGGTCTTTTCAATGAATGGGTGCAGAGCATCCGAGGGTCTTCCCCAGGTGTGTATGAGGTGCCCATATTGTGCCAGGTGTGGGTGGCTATCTGTCTTGCCTTTGTGAGCAAGCAGCTGCCTGAGGGGACTCAAATGCTCAGCCAGGCCCAGGATGGAGGTGCTGAAGATGTGTGCTGGGCAGGAAATTCCTTGTGTTTTCAGGTTCTTTATTGCCGTGCAGTATTCTGACAATAGGGCTGCCTTTATCTGACTGAATAGGGTGCATATTTGCGGTCCTCTGGGGGTACACCTGAAGGGGGTAGGAATTATGGGAAAGAATGGCTAGAGATTTTGGGAAAGTCGGGCTGCCTGAGCAGTAATAGAAGGGGTTCCAGGCCTCAGCCAAGACAGGCATCCACATGGGGCACAGAGGCACCAGCGTGGCCACTGGGAGCTGCCCAGGGGGCAGGCTGAAATCTGGGTGGGCACAATGGTGGAGCCAACCACTGCTACAGGAGGAGCCATTTGGGCAGGAGACCAGGTAAAGCAGAGCCACAGGCCCTTGATGGGCAGGGCCACCTCTGTCAGGACGGGGATTAGAGAAAACGGAGTCTGTGTGCCCTCGGGTGCCAGGCCTCAGGACCCCACAAAGGGGGTGCGGTTTCTGTCCCCAGAACTCAGCAGGGGTGGCATAGGTCCTGGCCATTGTGGTGGCGGGGTGAGTTCCAGGGGGCTCATGGTCCCCTGGGCATCCTCAGGGCAGGGTGACAGGCCATCCTGTGGCTGTGCAGTGCTGGGCACAAGAGGGATGCCCAGGGCTGCCAGCCTGCCTTCCACCTGCTGGGATGCAGACTTAATGCCCCCTCTCCTCTTCATCTTCCCCAGGATGTGTGGGCTATCTCTTTTCAACAGAGGACTGCAGCAGAACTGTAACTGGGGTTCACTGAGAGAGAGAGAATGAGAGAGAGAGAGAGAGAATAGCAAAGTCCAAGTGTCAAAGGCTTACTGAAACCAGCACCCTCCCGGCTAGGCCCCTGGGTGCCCAAACCCAGCCATCCCCAGGCCTCATGGAGAAAGCGGGTCCCTGTCCCACAGGAGGCAGTGCCCCAGCTTGCACATCCTTGGGACTCAGTAACTCACCATCACCTCTCAACCTTGGAAAATGACACAGAGTGGCCCAAGAGTACCCATACAAGTCCCAGAGAGGGGACTTGGCATTTGCAGCAGGCAGACTGCAGAAGCTTCTCTGCTTTCTGTGCAGGTGTTGACCCCTGACCTGTACTTCCTTGGTTGAGCAGGACACTTCCCATGAAAGGACCTGTGGTTCACTGCACTAAACTTCTGTTCCACAGCTATGGGAGTCATGTGCTTAGTCTCTCAGTCATGTTCGACTCTTTGCAACCCCATGGACAGTAGCCCGCCAGGCTCCTCTGTCCATGAGGATTCTCCCGGCAAGAATAATGGAGTGGGTTGCCATGCCCTCCTTCAGGAGATCTTCCCAACCCATGGACCGACCCAGATCTCCTACCTTACTGATGGATCTTTCAGGACTGAGCCGTGAGGGAGTCATGGGGGTACACAAACCCCTCTCCCTGCCTGACTCCGCCCTGGGGCCATTTGTGCCCTGGCTGGAGGATAGGAAAGCCCAGCATTTGAGCAGTGTCATCTCTTTCCCTTGTGTGACTGTGATCTAAGGGCCCATGGGTCAGTGGTACAGAGTGACACCTGGCCCCCTGGTATCCTGACCCGATTCCTACTGTGCATTCAGCTCACCTCTGTCATCTCCCACAGACATCCCTACCAGAGAAAGAGAGGAGGGGCAGTGACTTCTTTGTGCTGAGAATGCTCAGGCTGACCCGCTCACAACTCCCCAATGCAGCACGCACATTGGCAGCTCCGGCAGTCACGCTTGTTCCCAGTTCTGTCTTTACACACAGCTGTTCTGGTGGCCCTGAGGTTGGCACGCACCCTGCCCCCAGGGCCCAGCAGGTACTCCCCTGCCCTTAACTTGCTCAGGACACAGACAGGCGGCTCCTCCGTGAGCAGGCTGGTCAGGCAGAGGGAGGTGAGCACCTGGCACACTTTGCTGAATCCATACAGACTAAGCTGGCAGACGAAGCTCTTCATGCAGTCTGTCTCAAATACCTTGTCTGAGCCCATCCTCTCCAAAATTTCCTCGAAGAGCTCCTCACTGATGCCTACACAAGTGCCATCTTCCTCCCACAAATAGGACATAAAGCAGTGACTGTTGACGATGGGAAAGGGGAGAGAAAGGAGGCTGCCCTCTCCCCCAGGCAGGGCACCACACTCGGTGTGTGGCCTCTTCAACAAAGGCTCTAACCTCAAAGCCTGGAAAGTGCTCTCTTCCAGCAGCAGCCTGAAGCTGCGGTGGGCACAAGCAGGGCCAGGGTGATCAAAAGGTCCACAGGGTGGGGTGCAGCTTCCTGAGCCTGGGGCCAGAAGCCCTGTGTTTGGAAGAAAGGGAGACCCCCGGAAGCTGGGCACCCCATCCATCACGGGGCCCTCCTTGTCTGCAGCCACATGGAGGGTGATGCATCCCTCCTTCCTGGAAATGGGACAGTGCAGTGGCCAGGAGCAGTCCAGGCTCACAAGGGTGCTTGGCCCCTCATCAAAAGCCTCTGCTTCCTCAGGGCTGACATCACAAGGCAGTCATTAAGTGAAGTAATAAAGGGCTGGCTGCATCCAGGCTGGTTAGCGTGTCAGCCTCCTAGTCCACGCTTGTCTTGGCAGCGGGCACCATGACACTTGTGCATGGGGGTGAAGTCTCAGGCTGAGCATTCATGCAAACTGGGCACAGTCTTCTGGTCCTGGAGTACCAGGTCTGGGCAGACGCGCATCGACAGACCTGTGATCCTCAAAGTCAGCCCCTCCTCTGTGTTCACAGGTGTCTTGAGGGTTTTGCATGGCACCCTTGCGCTCAAGCACAGCCTCGTCCAGGGTGGGGATCCACGGTCAGGGGTACAGCCAGCCAGTCCTCCGTGCACCTCATTGGCTGGGCATCCGGTCCCCCACACAGACCCTCTCTAGGCCCTGCCATTGGTCTGCTGGACCCCCAGGGTGGGGGCTGTAGAGGTGACAGGTGAGGTCCCAGGGACACAGAAGGAGGACAGGCTGCTGTCCTCTGGGCTCCGCAGCCTGCCCATGTCCACCCCAGGCCGGCCTTTCTCTGCACATCACAGTCCCAGGCATGTGGGAGGGGGCAGTCTCCCTGGGCCTTCATGCAACAGTGTGGCTCCCTCTCCTGTGACCACTGTCCATGGGAACTCCATCTGGCTCTGCATCCAGGCCATGAGAGATGCCATCCTGCTCTGGGGCCTGGTGCTCTAGCATCAAAGAGGTGGACGTGCAGGGCTGCCCACACAGGAAGCCCACCCTACTAATGCCCCCCACCCCAACTCTGCTCCTGGTGTTGAGGATCTTCCCGAGACTTTTAGAATCAGAAATGCCTCTGAGGTTGAGGCGTCAGCCATCCAGGGCCCAGGCGCCCAGTGGGTGAGAGGTTGGGCTCAGGTGAGGAGATGCCAAGGTGGGCACCACTGCCCTGCTGATCCCCAGTTGCCTGGCTCACCCACTCTGAGCCTCTGTTTCCCCACACAGGTAATCCTAGGGGCATCTGCCTCACAGGGTCCTGAGGACTCAGGGGAGGCACAGGAGGTGGCAAGGTTCCTGACATGTATGTCTGCCATGTAGTTATGGGGAAGCGTGCTGTGTATGACAGCAAGTCTGCATCTAAGGCGCCTAAGCACTGATCTCCCGGTGGACCTTGGCTCCGTGCTGGAAGCCTCTGGTCACCAGCGAGGGGTGGGCTTCCTTCTTGATTCTTGCAAACTGGGGGCTGACACACCACGTGAATTAAATCTCTCTAGACACAGCTCAGGTTAACTAAATAGCATTGCCCGGTGTTTCCTGTAGACAAAAGCCCTATTCAGTGCCCTCCCATGTGACCCGGGGGTGCTTCAGACCCCTAAAAAGCCGAGTTCCATTTTAGACTGTCTGGGACCCCGCAAACACTTTTGGCTGCCTCCTCAGCTATCAGGATTGTGGGCACTCCCTGCCAATGGCTGAATCCCTGGGCCCACCCTTTCCTCTCTGTATGTCTTGGCTGCTCCTGCGTACTCCTGAGAGATGGTCACCCACCCCTGCTACCCTCAGCTGCCTGTGGCAGCTTGAGGTTCCCTTTTGCCCTTGCTGAGAGAACTCCCAGCGTCCTGGTAATGAAAACTACTAGAGCTCATTGATGAATTCAGTGAAGTTGTGGTATACAAATTTAATATATAAATCTATTCACATTTCTGTACACTAACAGCAACTAGCGAGAAGATAACTTCAGGATATTACCCCATTTACCATTAAATAATCCCATTTAACTGCATCAAAAAGAATAAACTACCTAGAAATAAACCTACCTAAGGAGGCAAAAGACCTGTACTTGGAAAACTGTAAGATATTGATGAGACAAAGTGAAGAGAGTGCAACAACAAAAATGTGCCACAAAAAAGACCAGACACTATAAAATAAAGTAAAAAGAGAAAAAGAGCAGAGCTGGAGGAATTAAGCTTCTTGACCTTGTACTACAAAGCTATAGTAATCAAAACTGTATGGTACTGGCACAAAAACAGACATACAGCTCAATGAAATAAGATAGAAATCATAGAAAGAAGCCTGTGCACCTATGGTCAATTAATCTACAACAAAGGAGGCAAAAATACAGTATACAGTGGAGAAAAGACAGTCTCTCCATCAAGTGGTGCTGGGAAAACTGGTCAGTTGCATGTAAAAGAATGAAATTAGAATATTATCTAACAATATATACAAAAACAAACTCAAAATGGATTTGAGACCTATGTGTAAGATTGAATATGCAAAACTTTTGGATGAAAACATGGGTAGAACACTCTTTGACATAAACCATAACAGCATTGTTTTTGGATCCACCTCCAAAAGTAAAGGAAATAAAAGCAAAAATAAACAAATGTGCTTCCCACATGGCACTACTGGTAAAGAAATTGCCTTCCAATACAGAAGACATAAGAGACGAGGGTTCAATCCCTGGGTCGGGAAGATACCCTGGAGAACGGCATGGCAATCCACTCCAGTATTCTTGCCTGGAGGATTCCATGGACAGAGGAGCCTGGCGGGCTACAGTCCATAGGGTTGCAAAGAGACAGACACGACTGAAGCGACTTAGCATAGCATAGGGACCTAATTAAATCTAAAAGTTCTTGCACACCAAAAGAAACCACTGAAAAAAATGAAAAGAAGTTACTGAATGAGAGAAAATATTGCAAATAACTGATTTGGGGTTAATATCCAACATATATAAATAGCTCCAAAACATAGTGTCAGGAAAAAAAAAAAAAAACTTTAAAAATGGGCAGAAAAAATGAATAGAAACTTTTCCAAAGTATATATACAGATGGCTAACAGGCACATGAAAAGATGCTCAACATCACTAGCCCATCAGTTCAGTTCAGTTCAGTTCAGTCGCTCAGTCGTGTCCAACTCTTTGGGACCCCATGAATCGCAGCACGCCAGGCCTCCCTGTCCATCACCAACTCCTGGAGTTCACTCAGACTCACGTCCATTGAGTCAGTGATGCCATCCAGCCATCTCATCCTCTGTCCTCCCCTTCTCCTCCTGCCCCCAATCCCTCCCAGCATCAGAGTCTTTTCCAATGAGTCAACTCTTCACATGAGGTTGCCAAAGTACTGGAGTTTCAGCTTTAGCATCATTCCTTCCAAAGAAATCCCAGGGCTGATCTCCTTCAGAATGGACTGGTTGGATCTCCTTGCAGTCCAAGGGACTCTCAAGAGTCTTCTCCAACACCACAGTTCAAAAGCATCAATTCTTCGGTGCTCAGCTTTCTTCACAGTCCAACTCTCACATCCATACATGACCACTGGAAAAACCATAGTGTTGACTAGATGGACCTTTGTTGGCAAAGTAATGTCTCTGCTTTTCAATATTCTATCTAGGTTGGTCATAACTTTTCTTCCAGGGAGTAAGTGTCTTTTAATTTCATGGCTGCAGTCACCATCTGCAGTGATTTTGGAGCCCCAAAAATAAAGTCTGACACTGTTTCCACCGTTTCCCCATCTATTTCCCATGAAGTGATGGGACCAGATGCCATGATCTTCGTTTTCTGAATGTTGAGCTTTGAGCCAACTTTTTCACTCTCCTCTTTCACTTTCATCAAGAAGCTTTTAGTTCCTCTTCACTTTCTGCAATAAGGGTGGTGTCATCTGCATATCTGAGGTTATTGATATTTCTCCTGGCAATCTTGATTCCAGCTTGTTCTTCTTCCAGCCCAGCGTTTCTCATGATGTACTCTGCATAGAAATTAAATAAGCAGGGTGACAATATACAGCCTTGACGTACTCCTTTTCCTATTTGGAACCAGTCTGTTGCTCCATGTCCAGTTCTAACTGTTGCTTCCTGACCTGCATATAGGTTTCTCAAGAGGCAGGTCAGGTGGTCTGGTGTTCCCATCTCTTTCAGAATTTTCCACAGTTTATTGTGATCCACACAGTCGAAGGCTTTGACATAGTCAATAAAGCAGAAATAGATGTTTTTCTGGAACTCTCTTGCTTTTTTGATGATCCAGTGGATGTTGGCAATTTGATCTCTGGTTCCTCTGCCTTTTCTAAAACCAGCTTGAACATCTGGAAGTTCATGGTTCACATATTGCTGAAGCCTGACTTGGAGAATTTTGAGCGTTACTTTACTAGCGTGTGAGATGAGTGCAATTGTGTGGTAGTTTGAGCATTCTTTGGCATTGCCTTTCTTTGGGATTGGAATGGAAACTGACCTTTTCCAGTCCTGTGGCCACTGCTGAGTTTTCCAAATTGGCTGGCATATTGAGTACAGCACTTTCACAGTATCATCTTTCAGGATTTGAAATAGCTCACTGCCGCCGCTCCTGACCTTGACGTGGAATAGCTCCTCTAGGCCCTCCTTCGCCCATGCAGCCACTGCTCCTTGGACGTGGGGTTGCTCCTCCAGGCCGTTCCTGCACCGTCACAGCCTGGCATTCTCAGCCGCTGCCACTATCCCATCAGGGAAATGCAAATCAAAATCACAATGAGATGTCACCCCATACCTGTGAGAATGGCTATCATCAAAAAACCACAAATAACAAATGATACCAAAGATGTGGCAAAAAAGGGAATCTTTGTGCACTGTTGGTGAGAAAGTATATTGGTGCAGTCACTGTGGAAAATAGTAGGGACATTTCTCAGAAAACGAAAATTGAACTATGTGACCCAGCAATTCCATTCCTGGGTATATATGCAAAAAACCCAAAAACACTGATTTGAAAAGATACATGCTCTCCAATGTTCACAGTAGAATTATTTATAATTGTCATATATGGAAGCAATCTAAGTGTCCATCAATGGATGAATGGATAAATAAGGCATGGCGTGCACACAAAACACACACACACAATGGAATACTATACAGACTTAAAAATTAATGGCATTTTGCCATTTGCAGCAACATGGATGGGCTGGGAGGGCATTATGCTAAGTGAAAGGAATCAGACAGAAAAAGACAAATACTCTATGATCTCACTTAGATGTTGACTTTAAAAAATAAAACAGACTAATAACCTCAGATGACACCACCCTTATGGCAGAAAGTGAAGAAGAACTAAAGAGCCCCTTGATGAGGTGAAAGAGGGGAGTGGAAAAGCTGGCTTAAAATTCAACATTCAAAAAATGAAGATCATGGCATCCAGTCCCATCACTTCATGGCAAATAGCTGGGGAAACAATGGAAACAGTGACAGAATTTATTTTCTTGAGTTCCAAAATCACTGTGGATCATGACTGCAGCCATGAAATTAAAAGATGCTTGCTCCTAGACAGAGTATTAAAAAGCAGAGACATTGCTTTGCTGACAAAAGTTGTCTAGTCAAAGCTATGGTTTTTCCAGTAGTCGTGCATGGATGTGAGAGTTGGACGGTATAGAAGGCTGAGCACCAAAGAATTGATGCTTTTGAACTGTGGTGTTGGAGAAGACACTTGAGAGTCCCTTGGATGGCAAGGAGATCAAACCAGTCCATCCTAAAGGAAATCAGTCCTGAATATTTATTGGAAGGACTGATGCTGAAGTTGAAAGTCCAATACTTTGGCCACCTGATACAAAGAACTGACTCATTAGAAAAGACCCTGATGTTGGGAAATATTGAATATTGGATAGCTGGTTGGATACATGGATATTGGATAGATGGTTGGATAGCATCACCAACTCATTGGACATGGGTTTGAGAACATTCTGCGAGATGGTCAAGGACTGGGAATATTGGTGTGCTGCAGTCCATGGGGTCACAAAGAGTCGGACATGACTGAGCAACTGAACAACAACTGAATATTAACATAGAAGAAGCTGACTCACAGACACAGAGAACAAACTAGTGGTTACCAGTCGGGAGCGGGAGGGAGGAAGGGACAAGATAGGAATAGGGGAGAAAGTGGTGCAAACTCTTATGTATAAAATAAACTACAAGGATATATTCCAAAACATGGGGAATATATCCAATATTTTGTAACAGCTGTAAGTGGAGTATAACCTCTAAAATTGTAAATCATTGTATTGTACATCTGTAACATATACTTCTGTGTAGCCACTATACTTCAATTAAAAAATGAGTTTTCTCAAATGCTTCTGGGGTTTCTAGAATTAGCTCTATAATCTGATTAGGTTTAAGGTTGCTAACAACTCTGTAGTGAAGATATCATCGATAGTCTACGGCAATAGATATATGGAAAATATCTCCTTTGGATATGCCTGATGAACCACTTAAAAGAAGTTCTGGGTGCAAGGTGTTCTGTGACTGTGCATATGATACTTTTGAACATTTTTGGAATAGTGATAGATATGATGAGCTTTCTGGTTGCTCCCAATGTAGTTGGAAAGAGTAGTGAAAGAAAAGGATTAGCTCAGTTTACAGTAAAAGACCTAAAAGATTCTATGTGTAATCATAAGCAGACACTTATCTCCTGTAGATACAGGGTTGAGATTGCTAATGATCACATGCAAACGCTCAACCTGCAACTGGTTGAATTAGATTAGAAGTTGAATCCTGCCACTAGAGTGACTCCTGTTAAAATGTAGGGGCTGACCTGGACAGCATGGGATTCTGGGCATTGTGATAGAAATGTGTGGGAAGACCCTGAGGAAGCTGGGTACACTGAGCCCATCAAGTCTGGTAAGTCATCCTTGCCAGTAGAAGAATCCTCCCCACCCTCAGTTGGAAGCAGCCTCCTGACCTCCAGTGGGATCAACCTCCCCACAGAAAGCTAGATTAGGCCAAAATGATTCACTAAGCATGCTAAGTCGTTTCAGTCGTGTCCGACTCTGTGTGACCCCATAGGCGGCAGCCCATCAGGCTCCCCGTCCCTGGGATTCTCCAGGCAAGAACACTGGAGTGGGTTGCCATTTCCTTCTCCAATGCATGAAAGTGAAAAGTGAAAGTGAAGTCGCTCAGTCGTGTCCGACTCTTTGCGACCCCACGGACTGCAGCCTACCAGGCTCCTCCGTCCATGGGATTTTCCAGGCAAGAGTACTGGAATGGGGTGCCATCGCCTTCTTCTTCACTAAGCATAGATTCTGCATTTAATATTGCAACTCTAGGAGTTAGAAAGGGCTCTTATTAGTTTGTCTGGTTAGTTGAACTATGGACCAAAAGTTGGCCCACAGTCAGTGAGCTGGAAATGTCATCCCTGCCTTGGTTTAATACAGAGGAAGGCATTCAGAGGTTTACAGAGATTTGACTGTTAGTGTGAATTTGGCATTGAAGACATACTCATCCATACTGGGAGAGTCCTGAAGATGTACCTTTCACCAAGACTGTGAGGGGAGCCCCAGCACCCTTGAAGAACTCTGTGATTGCTCTTCTCTGCAGGCCAGAACTCACAGTAGGAACTGCAGTCACTGAACTGGGAATCCTAAATACAGTGGAGTATTTAGATCCCCAGATGGCAGGAGCCAAGTGGGAGCACACAACCACCAAGGGCCAGGTGGGCCTGGTTACAGTAATGGAGAGAAGAGTCAAAGCACCAAGCAGAACAGGCTGACTTGGGCAGCTCTATGGTTTTATCTAGTTGCTCATGATCTTCCTAGAAGTAAAAGAGTCAAGAAGCCCAGTAAGTTCTTACTTAATCTGTATAAGCAGAGATGTCACAGGTCAAATGAACAAAAGTCTACTCTGAATCACAAAAACAGAGAGTCATAGTCCTTTGCTCAATTCCCAGACTTGAGCCATTAAAACTCTCAGAAGAGAATGCAGAGGTACATTTTTATGACATTGGATTTCAGAAATGGATTCGTAGATGTGACACCAAATGCATGAAGACCAAAATGAAAAAAGACTGTGGGTGAACCTCGAAAACATCATGCTAGGTGAAGGAAGCCAGCCACCAAAGACCGAATATTATGATTCCATGTATATGAAATATCCAGAATAGGGAAATCTACAGATAAGGGAAGAAGATTAATGATTACCTAAGGCTGGAGGCTTCCCAGGTGGTGCAGTGGAATAGAATCCGCCTGCCAATGCGGGAGACATAGGTTGGATCCCTGGCTTGGGAAGATCCCCTGGAGAAGGAAATGGCTATCCACTCCAGTATTCTTCCCTGGGAAACCCTATGGACAGAAGGGCCTCACAGGCTGCAGCCCATGGGGTTGCAAAGAGTCAGATATGACTGAACAACTGAACACACACACACATACAAGGCTGAGGTGGGCTGAGGGGACATCGTGGTGGATACAGTGTCTGTGAATATTCATCCACTTGGGTTTTTACTGATGTGCTAGAAATTTTCTAAAATTGATTGTGGTTATGCTCATCTGACTCTCCAAATACACTAACAATGACTGCATTTTACACTTTAAATGGATGAATTGTGTACTACACGAATTTGTGTCAAAAGACACATTTCAAACAATATTTTAAAAAGAAATGGAATATCTCAATAAAACTATTGAAAGTCAGGATTTTGGGGACTTCCCTGGTGGTCCAGCATTTAGGAATCTGCCTGCCACAGCAGGGAATGCAGCTTGGATCTCTGGTCTGGGCAGATTCTGTGTGCCATGAAGCAACTGGGCCCATGTGCCACGAGTACTGAAGCCCGTGCACCCTAGAGCCCCTGCTCCACAACAAGAGAGTGGTCTCCACTAGCTGCAACTGGAGAAAGCCTGCGGGCAGCAACAAAGTCCCAGCACAGCCACAAAGAAAGGAAATAAAGTTTTTTTAAAAGTAAGAATTTTGAATTAGTTTATAAAAATTCTTTCCACAAAGAAAAGCCCATGTTCAGATGTCTTTACTGGTGAATTCTAGCAAACATTAAAAGAAGGAACCGATCCTCACACACTCTACCAAAATGTTAAAGAGAGGGGAAACACGTCCCAACTTGTTCTATGCAGCCAGTATCATATACCGAACTGAATAAAGTCAGCACAAGGAAAGACAACGATAGACCATGACAAAGGTACGAAGTGCTCAACAATATGCTGATCAACTGGATCCAGCACCACACAAGAGGGACGATACACCATAGCCAAGTTGGGTTTGTACCAGATATGCAGTTGTTTTAACATGTGAAAATCAAGTAATGCCATGTATTATATTAATGGAAGAAAGTACAAAAATCACAAGATTACCTTAATATATACAAGAAAAGCATTTGGTGAAATCCAATACATTTTATAATAAAAACTGTTCAGTGAGTTAAGAATAGAAGAATAATTCCTCAACCTGATAAGGGTATCCATAAATAAAAGCTCACAGCAAACATCATGCTCAACACTAAGATGCATTCAATGATACACTGAAAATGAGTGAAGAGTAAATTCTCTGGTATGTAAAATATATGTCGATACAATTGGTTGATCTGTTGTTTGTCTTGGTCTCATGGGTGCTCTTTCTGACTGGTAGAGAGAAAGAACAACTACCAGGAACTTACGGCTTGCCTCTCTGGAGACTAACTGAACTTGGTAGCTTCCATCACCATGGCCCTTTCTCTTCCCTTCACCCTTTCCCACCCACTGCCTGTTACCCACAGGTACCATCTTGGCTGGGCGCTGTGTGACCCTGGGAAAGGAGAGCAGAGAAAAGCAGAGGGAGTCATATGTGGGGGAACGGGGCTGGGAGATATGTCAGTATGAGAGAAAGGATGCTTTTAGAATTTCCGCAATGGTTGCCAGCCATTTAAAATTCGGAGAGGCAACATCAAACTCTGGATTTACAGCTCAATTTTAAAAAAAGGGAGATGGGGGAAGCACTGACAACACCCGGCCCTTGTGCCGGGCTGGTGTCTCTCCTGCAGCTGGGCAGCTTCATTCAATTTTATCAGCCATTGAGCCCCCAACAGCATCTGCATTTGTGTGTTCCTTTTGTCTTTCCCTGCACCACAACCTTCTGTTCTGGCCACAGACTGACCCTATTGGGACTTCTCACATAGGACTGCACTTCACACTTCTGGGTTAGCAGTGCATGCAGTGACCTTCCCCTCTCTTACCTATTGTTACCTCTTCCACAAAGCCTCTTCCCATTCCGCCATTCATATCTGACCTCACTCTTAAGTCTCTCCTCTGAAACTTGCTCAGATCTGAGTAGGCAAACTCCACACCTGCCTCTTCCCTAGGTATTTTCATGCTGTTCTAGGTCCTCCACTAGACTCTCATGCTGGTTTCTCTCTCACTGATTGCTGCCTTGACTGCTGTACCCCCTAGATAGCCTGTACACAGTTAGTTCAGTTCAGTCCCTCAGTCGTGTCCAACTCTTTGCGACCTCATGGACAGTAGCACAGCAGGCCTCCCTGTTCATGACCAACTCCTGGAGTTAATTCAAACTCATGTCCATTGAGTTGGTGATGCCATCTAACCATCTCATCAGTGGGTGCCTAATATTTTACAGACTGGATGGTCCCGCTGGCCTGGCCTGATGCTGAGGAAGGAAAGTTGCTATCACCATAGGAAAAGATTCAGCACAGAAAATCATGGTACACTAACTCAGAGGAGCAGTGACAAGTGGAGGAATTCAGCAACAAAGACCATGGGAAAACACTCCTTGCTTGAACTCAGCTAAGCCTGTCCGGAGATATTCCCATTCAGAGATATTTCTCAGTGTGGTTCAGCAGTAAAGAATCTGCCTGCAGGAGATGAGGGTTCAATCCCTGGGTTGGGAAGAGCCCCTGGAGGAGGAAATGGCAACCCACTCTAGTATTCTTGCCTGGGAAATCCCATGGACAGAAGAGCCTGGTGGGCTGGGGCCCATGGGGTCACAAAGAGTCAGACACAACTGAGCGATTGAGCACGTAGGATCTCACTCAAATTGGAAATGGCCTCATTCCTTCCAACAGCAATGCTCTCCTGACGGTGGCTGATAAATGGTGTGTTGGCAGCTAGTGGAGTGAAAGGTGATCTGGCCTGTGCAGCCATTGCTTGCAAATCTGACAATCACGTTTTCTAACAACCCCACGGGCAAAGCGCTACTTCCCCCTCCCATTAGAATAGGCTAGATGGCAGGGTTGATGTGCAGAGCACAGAAATCATTGTTGATTGCCTGTCTCCACCTGAGAAACCACCTGGAGAGTAGGAGAACGCCAAGAACAGAGGTTTGGAGGTGGGGTGGGGGCTGGGAAGAGAAGTTCTAACTTCTGTTTTCCTTTAAACCATTAAGATCATTTTTTTCTCTCTGGTCCCTACTCTTCAGTCATGAAAAAATTTCTTCTCCAAAATGAATGAAATCATGCTCCTAAGGAACTGAGAACGACTCTTGCTAGGTGAGTAACTAACTGGAGCTTCTAGAAAGTCTCCACTGAAGAAATCAGGCACGATTTCTTCTGACTATGCGCGCGTGCTAAGTTGTTCACGGACTGTAGCCCAACAGGCTCCTCTGTCCATGGAATTTCCCAGGCAGGAACTCTGAAGCCCGTTGCCATTTCCTCCCCCAGGGAATTTTCCTCGACCCAGGGATCAAACCCGCATCTCCTGCAGCTCCTGCATTGCAGGCGAAATATTTACCACTGGGTGGCGGTAGGGGTTAAAGAACCCGCTTGCCAATGCAGGACACGACTGAAGCGACTTAGCAGGCACGCAGGAGCCACTGGGGAAGCCACTCCTGACGATGGAAGACACAATGACCCTGCACTCACAGACTCTACAAGGCAGAGGAGCACAGCACAAGGCGCAGTGAACACGTGGTGACTTGTCCCCTCCCCCTCCTGAAAGTGGAAGTGAGTCTCAGTCATGTCAGACTCTTTGCCACCCCATGGAAGCTGCCAGTCACCTCTCTGCATGAAATTCCGGGGTTGCCATTCCCTTCTCCAGGGGATCTTCCTGACCCAGGGATTGAACCTGGGTCTCTCACACTGAAGGCAGATTCTTTACCATCTTAGGCACCAGGGACGCCCCTCCCCCTTCTGGGGACCTCGTTAATATGCACATCCTCCTTGTGTAGCTGGGTGGAGCCTGTGATCTTGGTTCTCTTCTCTGCACCCAGGTGATGGGGTGCTGCTGGTCCAGAACCACTGGTGGGCTGCAGAGGAGGGCAGGAGTTGGGGTGGGGGAGGAGGGTGGGTTGCAGTGGAGACAAAGCAGCCAGAGTGGGCCTTGGCTCACCCCAGGCACAGGTGGGTGAACCCTGCTGGTCCTTGAGAAGGCTTGGGATTTGTTCAAGCAGCCCTGGCCTGTCACAGCTACTTTTGGCTCCTCCCTTCTTAGAGATCAGAGATTCATTCCCTGGTGTCTCAGAATCATGGGAAGGCACCTGCCTGCAGTGCCGGAGACCAGGATTCGATTCCGGGGTAAGGAAAATCCCCTGAAGAAGGGAATGGCAACCCATTCCAGTGTTCTTGCCTCAAGATTTCCATGGATGGAGGAGACTTGCAGAGAATCAGACGCGACTGAGCGACTTTCACTTTTCACTAAACATCCACCAGAGGATGGTGACAGCCCCGGAACCGGTCACTGTGCGCCGGAAAATGTCAGTGTGTAATCTTGGGCATGGGATGGGATGGGATGGGGTGGGGCCAGCATATGACCTCCCCAATGTGTCCTTTCCAGGAGTGCCACAGAGATGAGTGGGATCGTTTTTTAGGGACACCCTAGGGAACGTAGGGGAGACCCCCACACAGGACTGAAGCCACTTAGCATGTAAAATAAGCTCCACACCCCTTCCTCTGATATTCAGGGTCCCTCTAAGTTGGACACAAACCCTCATATGTTCTCTATTTACACTATGATCCCATTTATTGTTTCCCATTTTGGAAGACTTCTGTTTCACTGCAGGAAATAGGGCTGAATATTTTTTGTTGGGTTGTAATCTGTGTGACAAGTTAGCCACAGGTAGCAGTGATTTCTGGCTGGTTATTTAGGAAATTTTTCAAATGCTAGCTTCCTCTCGTCCTTATTTCTCCATCTGGGCTCAAGAGAGGAGAAAACCTGACAAACAGTACTTCAGCTAGATGATCAAGGTCAATATCAATGGTGATAAATCATGTTGATAGAATGTGCCCTTGATATGATGTCATAAGAATGGCACTTTGTGTCTTTGGTCTTCCTCCCCAAAACTCATTACCCAGTTGAATACTTTGGACTAACACTTCTTTGTATGATGACTGGATGTTGACTTTTATCAGAAACTTTTCTGTATCGATGTAGGTCTGATTTTTCTCACTCAATCTGTTATTGTAATAAGGCAATCCTGGGCTTATGCATTCCCAGATCCATCCCTCATTCCTCCTTGCTCTGTTCTAGATTATACAGGGGCTGACTCCAGCAGGCTGCAATCAAACTAGCCAACAATTGGCTGCCATTTTGGTTCAGCTAACCAGAAACACGAGCAAAAGATTAGAAGCTGGAAGACAGAGCAGTCAAAGATTTTTCTCCTTCCCCTGCATCAGGTGGCTTGTCCTTCAATGGTTCCATATTCTTCATGGCTCCAGCCATTTAACCATGAGGTTGACCCATCATGGCTCTGGATCCTGTTGAATCCAACACCCAGGTTCCAGTAACACTATCTCCTCTCCTTGTCCTTCCATCCTAGGGATGAGTGATTTACTCGTGTTGCTAATAATGGGGTTTCCCAATTCATTCCTGCTTGGCTTCCTACCACTTTTGTAACCAACCCCATGCATTAAGGTCCCTCCATGGTAAAAATTTACAGTGGTTTCTGTTTTCCTGGACAATCCTTGACTGTTACATGCAGCCAATTATAATGACTGATCTTCTAGTGTTAAACTCCTTTGCATTCCTGGCATAAACCCAGCTCTGTCACCAGCAGGTACATATGCTTGTCTCTTCTGTAATTAATAAAAATAATTTATAAAACAAAATACCCCTGGGCTCTGAAACTTTCCCCAAATAAAGTATCTTTCATCATCATCTTCACAGCCTTCTCAAAAATAATTTTTACACTCGCTAGTTTTGGGGCATATATTGAAAAATTCTAATAACATAAGTAATAGAGTGATTTAGTCAACTTGTGAAAAAAAAATTCAAGCAATATACACGACGTTAAATAGCATGGCTTGTGCAACAGAGCCGAAATGGTACTCAAAGGGAAATATATGTATTAGAAAACAAGAGCTATTTAGATCACCCAAGAATTTCAAGAAGCTAGGTAATGAACATCATATGAAACCTTAAGTAATAGAAGGTAGGAAAGAATGAAGGTAAGTGTAGAAATAATGAATTAGAAAGCAGTAAGGCCAAAAAACAAATGCCAATTACTTGAAAATATTTATGAAACATATTTTTTTGAAAATATGACCAGGTACTAAAGAAAAAAAAATAATACATAAAATAAGTTAAAACTGTGTAAACTATAGATGCAAAAGATATTTAAATCATGTAAAATCACAGCAAATATGATATATGATTCCCTCAAGAGAAGCAAATGGTGGTCAAGGAAAAGTTTCTATGTATGAAAGTATTTCAGGTAATAAACTAATAAACTAAAATTTGCAAATTACCCCTCTGCAACCCCCAACGGGTAAATGAAGGTGAGGATCAATGACTGCCAACTCAGCACAAAGGACAAGAAACATTATGTTCTTCTTAATGGAAGTACCTGGTGTCACCTAGTTAGCAGTCATGTAAATAACCAACTTCACCAAGCTTCTACCTGTAACTACCAATTTAAAGACCACGTTAAATGACATCAAACTGTTTCATTCAACATAATCTATATCATGGAAAACTTGAAAAATACAAGACCCGCTTTTTTCACAACAAAAACTACAGGAAACAAAGATGACTCAGGGGAAACCTATTGATTAAAAAAGACTTAAGGGATATAAAAAAATCACAATATATACACTGTATTTGTGATCCAAACTAAAAAAAATGTACTGTATAAGGTAAATGTGAAAATTTACTACATATTTGCTCTTGTTAAAATATTTAAATTTTTAGGAATGATCATTGTTTTGGGTTTATGTTTTATAAAAGATTCCTTGTCTGTTAGCAATGCTTACTGACATACTTAGAGATGAATCATCCTGATGTCTTTGACTGCCTTCACATTAGTCCATTGGCAGAGACGTGGGGAAGGTGAGGGTACATTGGAACCAGACTGGCCATGTACTGCAGATGATTGATGCTGACTGCCAAGTATATTAAGTCCCTTATATCATTCTCTGCTGCTGTATGTGTCTTAGAGTTTTGTTATAATAATAAAGTTTAATTATAAATATCAGTACCACGGGCTCTCATATCCCAGTGTGCACCCCACGTGTGCTTTGTAGAGGCCAATCCACTGTTCCAGAAGACCAGCAGCTTCTGGATGGTGGGGGCTGAGATAGCGACTTTGGATCCCATGGCCACTTGCCCTCTGAGCCCCTGGTGTGCTGTTAGAGGGTCTCTTGGTCTTGGATGGTTTTGTGAAATACCCTGTGTCAGTCAGTTCTGCTTTCTGTGAGCCCTCAAATAGTGGTGCCAGACAAGGTGCTGCAAGCGGGAAAGAGAAACCCACATCTACAATGTGTACCTATCGATTTCAGTAAAGATGAACCTCTCCTCCTTCAAGGATGGAAGTGAGATTAGCGGCTCAATGATCTGGAGGGAGGGTGCCACTGAGGGATCGGCATCACTCTCTGTCATGGTGGGGCAAACACCTGGTAGGTGCCGTAGCTCATCCGGCCTGCTGGTGGCGCCTGTGCTGCTGAGCCCAGATGCAGCATCATCCTTGGCCCCAGGGCTCCTCCTCGCATGAGAGCACTGTGCAGCCCTGAGGGACCACTGACAGAGGCTGGGCGCTCTCAGTTCTTCAGGCACTGGGTCTTCAGTGATGTTTCTTGCCTCTTGTGTGCTGCATGCTTTTGTGAGTAGCAAGAGGCAATGCAGATATCTTCCTTTTTGGTGTCCCTTCCTATAGGTTCATTGATGTACCCCTTCTCCAAACCTACTTGTGGCAATCTACCAAAATGTCTCATTCTAAGTACCTGACTGGCTGGCTAATCCATTTTCCATCATCTTTAAGCCCATGTCTATTCTTGACATGGGCCATTTTCTTTATCCATAAATAGTGGATCCCTAGAGGCACCATCAGAAGTTGCATCCACTGGGAGCGGATTTCCGCTCGCCCCTGTCTCTATGGCCACATGTGGTGGAGGTGGTACTGCAGCAGGAGTCCATTTCCACCTGCAGTTTCAGTTCAGCCAACCCACCCCTCATCTATGCTCAGCATTTCTACACCCCCAGCAGCTGGTCAGAAAAGAACTTCCTGGCCCATTAATCTCCAGGAATAAACGGCAGCAGAGGTGCTTGTGACACATTTGCAGGTCATATTGGGGTTTAGCTCACCTTTTTGTAATCTATGGCCCTGCTTGGGTCTGATCTCCTCAGAGAAGCCACTTCTGTTTTGCGGTGGACTACTGTTGCAGTCGCCTCCCTTTGTGGGTCTGACAGAACCTAGCTCATGAGGACCAATGGCTGCATGCTGTATGCCGAGGAGGTGGCCATGTGTTCCAGAAAAGATAACAAACCTGGCAAAGCAGTTGCTATCGAGTGGGTGGTGGTCCAGTGTCCTCCTCAGGAGCCTAGAGGTTTGAGTAGGGTCCAGACCGCTGAGGAGGTTCGGTGGGGACCACCTCCCTGCATCCTTTTGGTGTTAAGGGTGTCATTAATGTTTCACATCTCCCAAACCAGAGGGAATCTTGGTTTGTATTTACTGTCACAGTCAAGGTGCAGGGAGTGCACTTGGTCTCCCCGCTCTGATAGCTTCTATACTAATGGGCTTGTGTGCATTCAGGGCTTGTGCCCATCATCAAGCACGTCTGTTCTAATCGCACATCTGGAGGTGGCAGGCAGGAGCTCTCTGGGTCAGATCTAGGCCAGACCTCCGTATGTTCCTGGTGCACACATGTGCCCCCTCCACGGCGGACATTCATGGAGTGAAGGCCTGACTATCACTGCCCACAGCATCCCGCTTCTAGACGTCCTTACAATGTTTGCGTCTTTCCTCTCTCCCCCGCGTCCAGTCACCAAGGTGAACAATGTGGTCTCTTTGCGGGACAGATTTGGGGAATGATGGCTGCATACGTCTGCCAGGGTGTTGCAGAGTCTTTACACATGAGGATCCCTCCTTCCCTTTGGTCAATGGATTCTGTGTCTGACAACTGACTCAGGTCTGGGAACTGGGGAAGACGTCATGACTCTTTTGGAGCACTCTCTGCATCTTCCTGCTCACTCATCTTTGCTATGTATCAGATAGTAAGGAATCTGCCTGCAATGCAGGAGACCTGGGTTTGATCCCTGACTGGGGAAGATCCTCTGTAGAAGGGAATCGCAACCCACTCCACTATTCTTGCCTGGAGAATTCCATGGACAGAGGAGCCTGGCGGGCTACAGTTCATGGGGTCGCAAAGAGTCAGACATGACTGAGCGATGAGCATTTTCACTTACACTAATTAAGGCACAAAGGCACTGGCGACCCACTCCAGTACTCTTGCCTGGAAAATCCCGTAGATGGAGGAGCCTGGTAGGCTGCAGTCCATGGGGTCGCTAAGAGTTGGACACGACTGAGCGACTTGACTTTCACTTTTCACTTTCCTGCATTGCAGAAGGAAATGGCAACCCACTCCAGTGTTCTTGCCTGGAGAATCCCAGGGACGGGGGAGCCTGGTGGGCTGCCATCTATGGGGTCACACAGAGTCGGACACAACTGACGTGACCTAGCAGCAATTAAGGGACAGATTTGTGGACAGCCCATCTCTCTTGACCCTAAGAACACCGTGTCCTGTTAGCAAGCTCTATACCCCTTTGCAGATCATAGCCTCTTTCTGCCACATCAGTTTTGCTGCTTTTACAATAATAGAGATCACATTCCTTTTGAAATTTAAGTGCCACCTGCTGAACTGAAGGGGATGTGATCCAAAACTTCCAGGTTTTTTTTCCCCATCTCCCACAGAAGGAACCCAGCTTCCCAAAGCCCCAAACCACCCTGCCTCAGGCACCGAGTGCTCCTTCTGGAGCCCCACCACCTCACACTGTGTTGCCTTGTTGTGTGGGAGTAGGGGACATCTCTGCACGGTCCTCGTGTGACTGCAGCTCCTAGACCATCGCTCTAGGCATGGGGGTGTTCTGCTTCTTCTACTGAACCCTCTGCTAACACGGCCTTCCACAGAGCAGAGGCTCCGTGAGACTCTGGCTGAGAATAAGCCAGTGAACAAGGTACATATTAACTCTGACCAATTTTACCCTACTGTCTTTAATAACTAATGCAAATCCAAATAAACATAGATCTTTTAGTTTTATAGATTAACAGATGACAAAAGGTTTTAGAACTTTTATTTTTTATTCTCTATTTCCTTTTATTTTTTTCCCCATGCCCAGCAATTTTGGGGATCTTAGTTCCCCAACCAGGGATTGAACCTGGGCCCCAGCAATGAAAGTACTGAGTCCTAACCACTGCACTGTCAGAGAATTCCCAATTTCTCTATTTCTTGACTCCATCAATTTTATTGTTATTTCCCATTTCCAAGAAAATTCCTATTCCAATGAAATGTTAGCTTCCTCAGGGTAACAAAATAAAGTAGGAGGCTCTCTTATGAAAGAGCAAAACTCCTGTCCTTAAACTTGGTAAGTACCAATACATGTGTGACCATTGTCATTCACAAAGTTAGATACTGAAGTTTATTAAGCCTTCAGCTGAAAAAAACATTTGAAAAATTCGTAAAGAAAGCAGAGATGAATCTCCAAGTCACTGTGGAAAGAAGGAACCCAAAGATGCTACACACCGAGTCCCCGCTACTGGCCCAGGCCCTCAAGACTGAGAAGGCTGACCGCTCCCTCTTCAGTCACGGAGGGAAGGATCAGCCCCCCTTCCTGCCCCCAGGACACGCTGTTGGACGTGGACCTGGAAGGAGTCTGGCTGCTGCTCTGGCTCAGGGCCCCTCTTCCTCCTCCCTCTCAGCCTCTGCAGATGGGAGTGGGAAGGACCTGGAAGCCCCTGGATTGATTTTGAGCAGATGCTCTAGGACATGCCGCTTGCTGCTCTCCACATAGGCCTGGGGACCCCACAGGAACTGGTATCGAGCAGGGTCACCGCGGGGCACCTACTGATATTCCAGGAACCCCTCCTGAACCCACTTGGGTCAGCACTCCCTGGGGTCCCTATAGATGTAGTGCTCCCTCCAGGTGTATACGCCCATGTCGTTCAGGGTTTCCCAGATCTCCTCCTCGTGGGCGCAGTTGCCCTCCAGGAGGGTCACGCCTAGAAGCACCACCAGGAGGCCTGCCTTGGGCATGCTGTGCCCATCGCTCACTAGCATGTAGGTGTGCTTCGTGTGGTCCACCTCCCTCACATCCACGCCGAAAACCAGCTGCAGGCACTCCGAGGCTTGGCGGAGGGCCTCAGGGAAGTGGTGCCCGTCCTCTCTGAGGACCATGTTCAGGATTTCTTCCTTCGTGGTTGGCTCCTTGCTGTGACACTTGAGGAGCAGGAAGTGCATGAGCTCCACCACCAGCAGTGCAGTGGGTCTGGGTGCGTGGACGTGGCACCTTCCCACTGGGTGCTCTCGGCCCCACCTAGTCTTGGCTGCTGGAGGCCTCATCTTTGGATTGGCTCCATGGAGCGGCAGCCATGGCACTGGGGAGAGAAAGGCACTTTGAGGGCTCGAGGTCAGGGGGGATGGGGGCTTCAGCATCAGCCAGCTCCAGCTCCTGCCGGGTGCCCAGGAACAGGACAGAGGAGGAGGAGGAAAGCGAGGAGGAGGGAGAAACGTATGCAACCTCCTCCTCCTCCTCCTCCTCCTCCTCCTCCTCCCCCTAAATAAACAGTCCCTCCACTGGGCTCTCAGCCTCCCTTGGGTCCTGAAGGTTGGTCTCACTCTCCTCATGGAGCTCGCTCATCCCAGGCATCAAACCACAGACAGAAGTGAGGCAGGGGGACAGATGGGGACCACGGGCCTGCGGGAGAGAGGGGGTTTGAGCCGCCTTGGCTGTTTGAGTTTGAGTCCAGGGTTTGAATCCAGGGTTTCAGTCCACCCTGGGTGGACTGACACAGGCCACTGACAGGTCTCCTCTTGAGGGGTACTCTCGGGCCTCACAGGGACGCTCCTCCTGGGCAGGCTGTCTTCTGCTAACCCGATGGAGGAAGTGAGGTGGCACCCAGGGGTGCAGTCAGCACAGCCCGAGGTTCTGGGGCTGATACGATGGGGGGAATTGGGCCTTGTGAGGTCCCGTCTGTTCTGGGATGGGAAGCCTCTGATGCACACTCAGGGCACCCACCTCACCTAGACTCCTGGCACTGCCTGGACCGCCTCTGCTCTGCAACCTGTGGACACGAGCTTCAGACCTGTGCTTTCACCTCTGGGTTCCTGGAGCCCCTGTGAGAGGAAACAAGGGGGCACCTCGGCCGTAGACTGTGGCATGGCACTGGGGCCCTTGGTGCTGACGGAGGCCTGGGCTGTACTCGGTGAGGTTCCACTTGTCCTGAGGTCAGTGGTTCCCCCTGTGCTTACAGAGGGCCCTCCACTTCCTCCTGGCAGTGGTCCTGAGGCAACATTCTCAAGACAAATTCCCTGTACTGAAAGGAAATTTCAGTATGAGATGAGAGAGGGCCCTGAATACTGCACGCCTGCCCAGGGCTAACAGGGCTCGCAAGGGACAACAAGGGGCGGCCAAACTCTATGGAGTCCCTCTGCTGGGATGACGGGCAGGTGGCTCAGTCTCCTCCTTGACACCCTGGAAGGACGGGGGCAGTGCCCTCTGTTGACTGTGACCCATCTCCATAAGCAAAGGCCTTAACATGCATGACACCGCAAGTGAGAGCACCAATGCACCCACCTATTCTGGGCGACCCCAGTGTCACCAGAGGGGCACGGCAGGCTGGGCTCCAAGTACTGTGTGTGAGGAGGGGGTCTCCCCAGTGCTCCCCTGACCTCTGCGAGGGCTGGAGTCCAGACCCTCAGAGGAAGGCCCCTGGCCTTGACCAACCATCTGGCTGAGAAGGTGGGCCTCAGGGTTCTGATGGTTTCTAGGGCATGAAGGAGGGATTTCTGTGGCCCCCTCTTTGTGCTGGGAGTTGGGGTTCCCCACTTCTCCTCAGGGTCCTCACCTTGACTCCTGGTGACTCTGGGACTCCTCCTGCTGCTGAGCAGACATGCTCCGCAGATGGCTGCCCCAACACAGTCTTCCCCCTCTGGGTCCGCCTCCACCACAGGCGCTCCCCCACCCCCACCACACGGGGTCCCCACTGTTCTTGGGGAAGCTGATCCTCAGTCCATCCTCAGGACCTTTGCTCTGATTGCCGTGCAGCTTGGTCTGACCCATGCTGATTGATTCCCCCCGAAGCCTGAGCCCTCCAGAGCCCCCCCACCCCGCCGCCCACCACCAAGCTCCACCTCAAGCACCTTGGCAGGAAGAGTGCATCACCCTGGCCTCCGTGCTGGGCTCCCGCGGGGGTACAGAGGACCGCCCTGCAGGTGGATTCCCTTCTTTCTGAGCAGGGGACCCGGCAGTCCTCCCCAAGGGCAGCCTCAGGCCTTTCCTGCCCAGGCTCACCCTGGGGCCCCTCAAACTCAGCCGCATCCCCCGAACCCCGAGGTGGGAGGGGGATGTTTCCTAAGGACCTTCCTAGGTGACCTCCTCCGGGTCCTCCCTCACTGTCTGATGGAGCCCGGGCCCCTCCCTCTGCCCACCTGCAGCCTCCTGACCCCTCAACCCAGACCTGCAGCTGGTCCAAATGGAGAGGCTGCCCTCAGGGGGCAGCACCTGGAGCCACACGCCCAGGCTCCAGGGTGACAGCAGAGGCGGAGAGGGGGACGCTGGGTTCTGGGGTCCAGGGCCGACTCTCCCTCAGGGTCTCCACCTAGTGTCCCTGCAGGTCCTGGGTGGCCCATCTTCATGCAGACAGCCCACTCCTCACACCAGGACCCCAGCCTCTCTAAGACCCAGATGCGGAAGTTGGGACACACCACATTTGCTCCTCTCACCTGGGGGTCTCCCATGCTTGGAGGCAGGGGCGGGTTTTGCTGGGGTCGCCTCTGTTCTGGGGCCCGGGGCCCCCTAAATCCCCCCTCAGCATCCTCACTTTCACTTGGGTCCCATGTAACCCTCCCCTCTGCCCACCTGAGTGCCCACCCCTATCCCAGGCTCCCAGTCTCTCTGGGACCCAGATGAAGAAGTCAACACAGGCTGCTTATCTCGGGCTGGGCCTCCCACAGCTGAGCGCAGGGCCAGTTTCTCTGGGATACTCCACCCTCACCCATATTCTGGAGTCCAGGGTCCCCTCAGTGCACCCTCAGGGTCCTCACTTTCTGTCCCAGTAGTCCCTAGGCTTCTCATCTGCCCACCTGAGCCCCCACTCCCACCCCCATTGCAACAAGTCCCAGTCTGGCTGAGACCTGATGCGAATGTCAGGACACCCTGCCACGTGCCCATCCGCCTGGGGCCTCCCAGGCCTGACGGCAGGGGTGGGCTTCCCTGGACACCCCACTTTCCTACTGCCACACTTTTCAGGGCTCCAAGAGCCCTTCACTCCTGCCTCTGCTCCTCATCTTGGCTCCCTTCAGGACCTGGGCTCCTCCCTCTGCCCACTTGAATTTTCTGCCCTGAGACCAAGCCCTCCCCATCTGGTCTGAATTCTGAAGCGCCTGCTCAGGGTCTCCCAGGGAGGACACGGATCCTGTGGGGTCTTAGTCCTCTCTCAGGCTCTTCCCGTGACCCCCCCATAGGGCTGGCTTCCTCTCTGCCAGACTGGACCCTCCTCCCAGACCCAGGCCCACACTTTCTCAGACCTCTGAGGCGGACAGAAGTTGGGTGACATCACATTGGGACCCGTGGCTCAGGGACTGCCAGGGCTGAGCTGGGAGTGGAGCTGGATTCTCTGGACCCCCTGGGCAGATGCCCCCTCCCCAGAACTCACTCCTGAGGGTCGTCACTTGGGAGACCTTGAGGAAATGCTGGCTGCAACGGGCTCCCTCCCAGTCGGGTCTGCGACTCCGTCCAGCTGCACCCCGAGCTCAGAGTGACTCTGCGTCCCAGACTGGAAGCTGGGTGGGGGCTGCAGCACCCCTGACTGCAGAGGAGGGTCCCCGAGAAAGCACACCTTCCAGTGTTGCCTCCCTGCCCGCAGCCAGACTTCGTTTGTTCTAAGAGTCCTTCTCTGCATGGAAGAGGCTGAGCAGCGCGGTCTGGGGAGGTCTTTTGAATCAAGTTTTCTAACTTTTCGTAGTTCAGAGCCCTGATTTTCACTCTCTTAAGCCGCATTCAGAGTCAGAAATATATTTTCCATCTTGCCAAATTTCAGAAAAGAGCATCCACTCTTACGCTGCCTGATTCACTCTGATGCTCAATGCTATTCTCTTATTTCTAGTCCAATCTTCATCTGCTATTTAAAGCGTACGTCTCGGAAAGGCCAGTCCTCACCCTAAGGTGAGGTGATTTCAAGTGGTTATTAGCACAGACACTGCAGCCCTACAGGCTCAATCGCCCCATTCTTGGTGCTGTCCTGATCTTACCCTGTGGCTTCTGGCATCTGTGGCCTGAGACATTGTCTCCCAATTTACACAATGAAATATGGGCAGAAGCTTAAACTTTCCTGTTACCCATCCTGTCACCTGCTTCTATGCAGGCTACAGCTATATAGATATAAATACATTTAATTTCATTCACTCTCCCATCTTAGTTTCTCGAGAGTTCTTTTGGGAACGGAGGACAGAAGCTCAAGATTCACTGTCCTATTGGTAGATAAGTTTATAGCACTAATCTTGTAAATCTGTGAAAAAAAAAAAAAAAGGAACATTGGTATCGTCACAGAATTCTGTTTCCCATCATTGGATCTGCTCTACTGCTCTACTTATTGGGGAGCTCTTGAACTTGCGTCTACCAGTAAGCTTGTGTAATGCCTCCATAGGGATCTTGTCTACATATTTGTTAGGATTCTTTTTAGATAACTTTGGCAATTTATTGCAGTTTTAAAATGAGGCATTTTCTATTACACATTCTACACTGCTCTTGCTCTTGCTGGGCAAAGCACTTGATTTGGCTGTGGTAATAGTCCATCCCTTATTTTTCTGAAGTCTCTTATTCATTTGACTATTCCAAGGGCTCATTCCTTTGAATTTGCTAGATAGATGTTCACATTGTAATATTAAATATTATTTTTTCAGTATAAATTTATATTGCAAAATATAAAGATATTATATTTATATAGCTCTGGTTTTCTGTTTCAGGGCAGCTTCAAAAATTAGACGGGATAGATAACACACTTCTAGGACTTGTCCCTAGCAAGAACACCTCTAACATTTCACATCGCTATATGTTTACATATGTGTATATATGCATACATATACATGATTCATGCATGCTGTATGTTTATATGTGTGTGTGCACACACATATATGTGTATATATGGTTATGTATTTATAGTTATTTTCAGTTGCTGATTTAGTAAATCAAATGCATTTTAACAACACTGCATTGTACTCTCTGCCCCATGTTTAACGGGTTGGGCATCATAGGTCCTTTTGCTTTATCTATCCCTCACCTACTTTTTGTGGATATAGATGATTTTCATTTTATCATTTGTCCTTCCTCCACGCTTATATGTGGTTGATTATTGCTGTCACTGTTTACTTGCTTTTTCCAATGAGATTTCCCTTTGTAATTTTCATAGTTGTAGCTGTGGCCTGTTCTTTTCAACTTTGAGAAGTCCTGTTAAAATTTCTTGTAAAATTGGTTTCATGGTGCTGAACTCTTTTAGTTTGCTTTGCTGCAGAACTTTTGAACTCTCCTTCAACTCTGAACAATAGGCTTTCTGGATAGAACACTCTGGAATGCAGTTTTTTTTTTTTTTTTTCCTTTCAGCATTTTAAAAGCAAGGTGCCCCTCCTTGTGGCCTGCAGCATGCCTGCTGAGACGTCAGTTGATAGCCTAATTGAATTTCTCTTGCAGGTAACTTACTGCATTTCTCTTGCTGCTGCAGTATCCCCACTTTATCTTTTATTTTGGACATTTTAATTACAATGTGTCGTTGAGGTGGCCCTCTGGGGGTTGATCCTGCTTGGGGTTCTAGGTGCTTCCTGAAACTGGAGGTCTGTTTCCTTTCCCAGGATAGGTATCTTTTCAGGTATTGCATCTTCCATTTTATTATCTAACCATTTCTCTCTCTCTCTCTCTCTCTCTCTCTCTCTCTCTCTTCTCTTTCTGGGACCCGTATAATGCAAAGGTGAGAGTGTGTGATGTTGTTGTCTCAGAGGTCTCTTAAATGGTCCTCGTTTTTAAAGCTTCTTTTATCTGTTCAGCTTGGGTGATTTCCACTACTCACTCTTCAAGTTTTCTGACCTGTTCCTCAGGATCATCTAATACACTCTCGATCCTTATTAGTGTAACTTTAATTTCAGCTGTGCCATTCTTCAGCTCTGTTTGGTTCTTTGTTTTGTTTTCTCAGGTTCATTAAACTTCTCACTTCACTTCAGTCAGTCACTCAGTCGTGTCCGACTCTTTGCGACCCCATGGACGGCAACACCCCAAGCTTCCCTGTCCATCAGCAACTCCTGGGGCTTACTCAAACTCATGTCCATCGAGTCAGTGATGCCATGCAACCATCTCATCCTCTGCAGTCCCCTTCTTCTCCCTCCTTCAATCTTTCTCAGCATCAGGGTCTTTTCCAGTGAGTCAGTCCTTCGCATCAGGTGGCCAAAGTACTGGAGTTTCAGCTTCAGCATCAGTCCTTCCAAGGAATATTCAGGACTGAATTCCTTTAGGATGGATGAGTTTGATCTCCTTGCAGACCAGGGGACTCTCAAGAGACTTCTCCAACACCACAGTTCAAAAGCATCAATTCTTTGGCACTCAGCTTTCTTTATAGTCCAACTCTCACAGCCATACATACTACTGGAAAAACCTTAGCTTTGACTAGATGTTTGTTGGCAAAGTAACGTCTCTGCTTTTTAATATGCTTTCTGGTTTGATCATAGTTTTCCTTCCCAGGAGCAAACGTCTTTTAATTTCATGGCTGCAGTCACCCTCTGCAGTGATTTTGGAGGCCAGAAAAATACGTCTGTCACTGTTTCCACTGTTTCCCCATCTATTCGCCATGAAGTGATGGGACTGGATGCCATGATCTTAATTTCTTGAATGTTGAGTTTTAAGCCAACATTTTCACTCTCCTCTTTCACTTATATTGAGGCTCTTTAGTTCTTCTTCACTTTCTGCCATAAGGGTGGTGTCATCTGCAAATCTGAGGTTATTGATATTTCTCATGGCAATCTTGATTCCAGCTTGTGCTTCAGCCAGTCCAGCATTTCTCATGATTACTCTGCATATAAGTTAAATCAGCAGGGTGACAATATACTCCTTTCCTGATTTGGAACCAGTCTGTTGTTCCATGTCCAGTTCTAACTGTTGCTTCTTGACCTGCATACAGATTTTTCAGGAGGCAGGTCAGGTGGTCTGGCATTCCTATCTCTTGAAGAATTTTCCACAGTTTGTTGTGATCCACACAGTCAAAGGCTTTAGCGTAGTCAACATAGCAGAAGTAGATGCTTTTCTGGAATTCTCCTGCATTTTCGATGATCCAACAGATGTTGGCAATTTGATCTCTGGTTCTCTGCCTTTTCTAAATGCAGCTTGAACATCTGGAGTTTCACGGTTCATGAAATGTTGGAGTCCGGCTTGGAGAATTTAGAGCACTACTTTGCTAGCGTGTGAGATGAGTGCAATTGTGCATGTGCAGTAGTTTGAACATTCTTTTTCATTGCCTTTCCTTGGGATGGGAATGAAAAGTGACCTTTTCCATTCCTGTGGCCACTGCTGAGTTTTCCACATTTGCTGGCATGCTGAATGCAACACTTTCACAGCATCATTTTTAGGATTTGAAATAGCTCAACTGGAATTCCAACACCTTCACTAGCTTTGTTCATAGTGGTGCTTCCTAAGGCCCCCTTGACTTCACATTCCAGGATGGCTGGCTCTAGGTCAGTGATCACACCATCGTGCTTATCTGAGTCATGAGATCTTTTTGTATAGTTCTTCTGTGTATTCTTGCCACCTCTTCTTAATCTCTTCTGCTTCCACTAGGTCCATTCTGTTGCTGTCCTTTATTGTGCCCATCTTTGCATGAAATGTTCCCTTGGTATCTCTAAATTTCTTGAAGAGATCTCTAGTCTTTCCCATTCTATTGTTTTCCTCTATTTCTTGGCATTGATCACTGAGGAGGCTTTCTTATCTCTCCTTGCTATTCTTTGGAACTCTGCATTCAGATGGGTATATCCTTTCTTTTCTCCTTTGCCTTTTGCTTCTTTTCTCAGCTATTTGTAAGGCCTCCTCAGACAACCATTTTGCCCATTAGCATTTCTTTTTCTTGGGCATGGTCTTGATCACTGCCTCCTTTACAATGTCACAAACCTCTGTCCATAGTTCTTCAGGCACTCTGTCTATCAGATCTAATCCCTTGAATCTATTTGTCACTTCCACTGTATAATTGTAAGGGATTAGATTTAGGTCATACCTCAGTGGTCTGGTGGTTTTCCCTACTTTCACTATGTAACTTCTCACTATGTACATCTGTTCTTCTCTCAAATTCTTTCAGCATCTTTATGATCATTACCGTGAACTCTGTGTTTGGTCAATTGCTTTCTCCATCTCACTTACTTTTTCTCCTGGGGTTTTTATCTCATTCCTTCAATTGGAACATATTCTTCTGTTCCCTCATTTTTCCTCATTGGTTATTTTTATTTCTATATCTTTGGCAGGTTGGTTTTATTTCTTGATCTTGGAGTAGTGGTCTTTAGAAGGAGACAGCCTATGTATTCCAGCAGTCCCCTGCCCTCTTGTCACCAGAGATATATGCTCTAGTGTTGCCCCTGTGAGGACTGCATGGTCCCCTCTCTTGAGGCAGGCTGATTGGTTTGGGCAGCCTGGTAGGCATTGCTGACCCCTGGTCTGCTTGGTTGCCAGGCCTTGCCTGTGCAGAGGCTGATGATCACTGGTGGGTGCGGTTGGGTCATGAGGTGTCTGGCTGCTGAGACCTGGGTGGTCCCAGGTCTAGTGCCAGCCCACTGGTGGGTGGAGCAGTGTTCTGGGGTGGATGGTTACACAGCCAAGGGTTCCCAGATCTAGTGCTAGCCTGCTGTTGTGTGGGGCTCATTCCTGACACAGCTGGTTTCAGGGTGCAGGGTGTCCTGAGTCAAGTATCCTCCTTCTTATCTAGAAATCCAGCTCCTATGGGGTCCCGGGTCTGCTGCTTGCCTGCTAGCGGGTGGGCTTGGACCTGACATGGCAGGCTGTAGGGCTACAGTGGACCTGGGGCTGCTGCTTTTTCACTGTTGGGTGCAGCCCAACCCTGGGGACCCCGGCTACAGAGCATGTGTTCCTGGAATGGGTGCCAGCCATCTGGTAGGCGGAGCTGGTCCCAGGGTTTCTGACTGCCTGCCTTGGTTTGCTGAAGTTGGTGCCAGCCTACTGGTGGATGGGGCAGGGCTTGGGCCTCTGGCTGCAGAGCTGAGGATCCCTGGGCTTATATGGGCACACTGGTGGGTGGAGCACCATCCTGGGCACCCTGGTGGCAGGGCCAGGTCCTGTGTGGGCAGGGGACTCCAAGGATCCTAATGCAACTGGCGTGCTGATGGGTGGAGCTGTGGCCATGCTCACCTATCTGTTTGGTCTGAGTCTTCCCAGTACTGATGCCAACAAGCTGCCTGGTGGGGCTGAGACGTCTTCCTAATAAGTGACAGGGAGGACTTCAAAATGGCACTTGCCAGCACCCGTGTCCTTTGGTAGAACGAGCGCCCTCAAGTGGCTGCCACCAGTAGCTCTGCCCCAGGGTGAGCTCCATTTACCTACTGCCTCTCCAGGAGCTCTCAGAGATGAGCAGGTAGGTCTCACGCAGGCTCTTTTAAATTTCTGCATTCACACAGAGTCTTGGAGTGGCTGAGATTTTCTGTATGTACTTGAAAAGCAGAGTCTCTAGCTGCTAAAGCTGCCTGGCTCTCCTTAGAGTAAGACCCACTTTCCTTCAAACCAATGTTTTGTGGGCCTATTGTTCTGGTGCCTGACCTACAGGCTAGGTGCCCAGCGTGGGGCTCGGACCCCTCACTTCCTGGGAAGAACATCTGCAGTGGTGATTATCCTACTCTGCGTGCATTGCCCACACAGGGTACGGCTCTTGACTATACCATGAGTCTTCCCAGCTTACCCATCCTGATGTGGTTGCCTTTCTATAGTATATATAAAAATGTGTTTATGTATATAAATACGTAATTCTAGACACATTAAATTATAAATATATACATATATATATATTTCTATATATATAATTATATTATTTTCATCACAGAGTACTGCTGAATCCTCAGTGCCATACTGTTCCTCAAGAAAACCATTGAGCTATCAATGGTGAGTTGATCACAATATCTCACTTCCATCCTTGAAGGAGGAGAGGACTATCTTTGCTGAAATTGATAGGTACACATTCTCGATGTGGGTTTCACTTTCCTGCTTGCAGCAGCACATTGTCTGGTGCCAGTATTTGAGGGCTCACAGAATGCAGGACTGAGTGACACAGAATATTTCACAAAACTATGCAGGACCAAGAGATCCTCTAATAGCATACCAGGGGCTCAGAGGGCAAGTGGCTGTGAGATTCAAAGTCGCTATCTCAGCCCCCACATTCCAGAAGCTGCTGCTGTTCTGGAGCAATGGAATGACCTCTACAAAGCACATGTGATGTGCACACTGGGATATGGGAGCCCATGGTGCTGGGTTGTCACTCTCCAGGGATCAGACACACTCCACATCTGTCATCCTTAGTTCCCCCACGAAGTAAGATACATGGTCCTTGAACCAGCATGTAGAGTGACCCCACTGATCACCACTCCCACTGACCCATGACGCCACCTACCATCCATCACTCCCAGGGACCCACAGAGAACTTGTACTTCCAGTCTCCCAAGAGTAGGTTCCATATTTCCACAGCAGGACTCTCCTCATTAGCCACATCTAGCTATTTACATTTGACTTCACATTATATTAATGTAGAAGGCCGGGCCCTGGGACACACTAAGCACATTTGAGTACACAATACCCAGCCTCATGTGGCTACCGGTTACCCTATTGACAGTGGTGACACACGACAGGCTGTTCCCAAAGCTAGAAGTTTCCCCCAGGAGGCACGATAGCAGTCCTACTGACCCATGAGCCGTGGTACCCATCTGGGCACTTTGGGCTCCTCCTGCTAGGGGACCAGCACACACAGAGAATTGTCCCCATCCTGGCAGGCAGTGCTGACCTTGATCCTAAGGAGTGTGCGGGTTACTCTGGCACAGGGGGAACAGCGAGGAAACATCTCTAACAGCCAGGTGATGTGTCTTGTGTTCCTGCAGTGAAGACAAGAATCTTCTCTTGTGTTTCAGTGGTGAATTGACAAGTCCAAGAGCAAGGGTCTGAGAAGGGCATCGGGCCCAGGGCTTCAGAACCCTGAGGGACAAAATCTGTATTACCTCACCAGGGAAGCCACTGGAAATGGCCGAGGTCCTGGCTGAGAGCACAGGGGATTTAGGACGGATCTCGGGCAAGAGAGAGTGACCATCAATTGTGGTGCAGCAGCTGCTGCATCTGTGAGGGCCCAGCATTTGTCCAGTCTCTCTCTCTGAGCTTCTTTAGGAGGAGAGGAAACCAACCAGAATCCTCAAGGAGCTGTCCTCAGATGAGGTGATCTCTCCAGATGAAGGGAGTGTATGTCAGTGTTGGGAGGGGTGGATTATAGTGGATGCTATGGTACCACCCAGATCTCCTCCTTGTGACTAGCCCACTCATTTGCCCAGGGCCACTGGAGTTGGTGGATGAGGACTCAAAGCAAAATTCTTTTCCAGAATTGCCCTCCACTGAAGGGGCTGCCTCCCTGGGGGCAGCTCGTTGTGAGAGACTACTCACAGGATCAGTGTGGGGAGGATACAGTGGCATGACCCCCTCGACTGGATTAAGCTGATCTCTGCAGGGTCTTCCCTTTTAATGTCTGCTTTCTGAAAATTACTATGACCACCGTGCTCTGAAATGGAACCAAAAGTGAATAACAGAATGAAATGCAAGTTAGACACAGAGACTTAGCCTTTGGAGGTTGAAGTCACGGGCAGGGGCAATCTCTGTGCCCTGTCAGAAAATTCCAGGAGTATGACTCCCATGTATTTGTGTTGGACTCAATCAGAAAGCTATATCTCAAGGCTTCTGTGCCCTGATGGTTATTTTGGCAAGTCAGATCATGTTGTTGTCCCAGTGAATAAATGGAACAGAATTAGTAACCATTTACCACTGCGATTGGAGAAGGCAATGGCACCCCACTCCAGTGTTCTTGCCTGGAGAATCCCAGGGACGGGGAGCCTGGTGGGCTGCCATCCACGGAGTTGCACAGAGTTGGACACGACTGAAGTGACTTAGCAGCAGCAGCAGCAGCAACCACTACTATTATGGTTAAAGTATTTATACATCACACAGTAAGGCAGAGGAGTATGGATGGATGGACTCCAAGTTAGATGTTTTCAACGGTCCTCCTGTTTGCATTTCATGGGGCACAAGGAAGGGGCTCCAGGCTGGGTACTTACAAATGTTAGTATCCCCTGTGACAAGGGATAGGTCAGCTACAGTTGAGGCACTTACAATCAGCCTCCTGTTTGCTCTCTGAAATGAGTAAAACAATACAGACAGCGTAAATAGCCAGTGTTTGTCTCTTATAAATACCTAAATGCAACAGTCATGGCAAGGACAAAGAGGGGCAAAACCTTGTTTGAGTAAAGGACAAAGGGATCTCCACTCCCCATCTTTTGGGACAAAGGAAACACCAGACATGTGAAGGAAGGCTCCTTGTGGCTCAAAAGTCAAGGGATAATGCCAGACCATAATGAGTCTTGCTCCTCATGGAAACCTTCACTTCGAGGTCCATCTTGGCTGAGGGGTGTGTACAAACGCAGGGGAGTGTCCCAGGGAGGTCAGGTGTAGAGAAAGAAACCAGATGATAGGCCTGAAGGGAGACAAAAATCCAGGACTGCCTCATATAAATGGTTTTACCGCCTCTTGACTGTGCTCCTGCTCACCAGGTGTGACATCCACACTCTTTCTCTCCAGGATTGCATCTCTGCCTGCTTCTGTCTCAACTAAGCCATTTCTTTATGTGCTCTCCCACTTGTCGTGCTATGTTTCTAATAATAAACTTTGTGCCTGCATTCACAGTTTCTGCCTCTGTGATAAATGCATTTTTCACTGGAGGCAATGATCCATGAAACAATAGCTTTTGGCCTCTAGCTCTTGCTAGTCTGGTGGCTAGGATTCCGGGCTCTCATCCAGGCTACCCAGGTTCAATTCCTGGGCAGGGAATTAAGACGTCACTTCACTCAACCTCTCACTGCTGCCTCACGAGATCAGTGCCACTGGGAGGAGCCCAAGTCCTCACCTTGGCCCTGCATGGACGGCTCCTGGACAGAGCTTCCATCAGTCACTCAGGAAGGACCCTTTCCTGCTTCTTGGGACCTCAGCCCCATGGATGTGGCACCACCTTCCTCCAGAATATCTTTCCACCCCAGATAGCAGCACAAATGGGATGCTTTTTTCCCAAACAACGTGCTATTGTTACTTATATAGAAAGTGTTTTTCTTTGTATTTAAATTGGTGAGTTGATCAGGTATTTATTCCCAAACTGTTGGAGGTTTACCTAGGATCCCATGTTCCCTGCAGGCAGCTTCCAGGAAGCAGAGGGAGAAGAGACGTGAACAAGGACCTGGAGTCTCTCGCCTGCCCTGCAGTGTGCTCGGTGCTCAACAGACAGCAGCCAGTAGGTGTAGCCTGCGATGAAGACGATTCCCTTCATGTGTTGAGGAGTTTTTGAGAAAGCCAAACGTGACTTGAATCTCTCCAACTGTTTCTAGTCACTACTCTGTGTTGCCACTTTCAAATGCAAGATCTGATTTAGTTTCCAAGGCTCTTGTGAACGTCAGGGAGGGGTCCCCCCAGCTCCCTCCAGTGCTCTTTCTGCCCTTCCCTCTGCAGTGATGCTGCCCACAGTCTCAGTGAGCTGAGGATGTGCCCCTGCCTCCTGATGCCAGACACAGTCTCCCCTGGGAGGCCGGCTGCCTCCACACGATGGGACTTGCCTGAGCACCTGCAAGGTGCCCTTAGGGTCCCCGACAGCCATGAGCTTCATGAGGGCAGGTATCAGGCAAGCAACAGTGAGAGAACAAGGGCAGTGGGAGTTTTATTCATAAAATCTAGCTAGGATACACACAGTGTCACACTTTTCACCTCCAAGGAGAATGCTGAGGTGTGTGAATTCAAGTTCAGTGCAGATTTTGCCACTGTGGTTTCCATAACCCATCCTCATCTATGGCTTTAGGGCCTGACCACCTGGATAAGCTCATCCATTAGGTTAAGTGCACAGCCACCAGTTTCAAAGAAGACACTCCATTAAAAGCCTATCAAAAGTTTGTGGGTGCTTAACAGGACGTCTTCAACTATATTCTCCAAGACTGAGTAGATTGTGCAGCAAACCAAAGTCCACTCACCACTCCCCATTTTGCAAATTTTTGGTGTACCTAGATCAAGCAGCATAAACAGGTGTCTAACTGTTTCTGACCACAGTGTAACATCCCTTCCTGCCCCAGGAATTTTATCTAGGACAGAAGACGATCTTCTAATGTGTATGTCCCATTTCAGATTTTCTTCTCACCCATAAAACACTGTGTATAACTCTGGCTGCTGCCACCACCCAGGTTCATTACCATCAGCTCTCACAGGATGAACCCAACTTCCCAAATCCCCAAACCGCCCTTAAGTATCAACACTCAAGTGCTCCTCCTGGACCTCACTGCCATGCACCGAGTTGCCGTCTTCTGTGGAATTAGGGACGTTTCTCCACCTTCCTCATGTGACTGCAGCTCTTGGATCATCACTCTAGGTGTTGGGGTGTCCTGCTTCTAGTGTCCCCACTGCGAACACAGGGCCTTCCAGAGAGGACAAGTTCCATGAAGGTTTGTGGAATAAGTGAGCCAGAGCGGGGCACTTATTAAGTCGGATCAGGCTTTTTGTGCTTTCTTAAAAAATTACTTGAAAAAATCCAGTTGAACAGAGATAGTTTAGCTGTATAAAATGACAGACAAGAAGTACAGAGGAACTCACCTCAAATACATTTTATTTCCTAATTCTTACTAAGTAATATCATATTTCCAAAATAGTTATATTCCAAGTCCATGTAATCTTGTTCTGGATCACAAAATAAAATAAAGAGTTCACAATCACTTTTACAAAACAGCAAAACTCGTGTTCTTGAACTGGTGAGCACAAACACACTGTGATCAACGCTACTAACATAATTGGACACTGAAGCTCGTTAGGCCTTCTTTTAAAAGGAATAACATTTGAAAAATTTCTAAAGGAAACAGAAGTGGATCTCCATGTTACTGTAGAGAACAGGAAGCCAAAGATGCTACACAACAGTTCCCCCAACTCTCCCAGCCGTCACGACTGAGAAGGCTGAATGCTCCCTCTTCAAACACAGAGGGAAGCATCAGCCTCCCTTCCTACCCCCAGGACAAGCTGCTGGATGTGGGCCTGAAAGGAGCCTGGCTGCTGTTCTGGCTCAGGGCCCCTCTTCCTCCTCCCTCACACCTATGCCCACCGGGGTGGGAAGAACCTGGGACCCCTTCCATTGACCCTGTGCAGATAGTCCTTGACTTTCTTCTTGCTGGTCTCTGCATAGGCCCGGGGACCCCACAGGAACTCGTAACGAGCAGGGTGGCTGTAACGCACCTGCCGGTACTGCAGGTACCCCGCCCGCACCCACACCTGGGTCAGCAGCTCCTTGGGCTCCCCATAGATGCAGTGCTTTATCCCAGCAAATACCCCCATCCTGCTGAGTGCTCCCCAGATGTTCTCCTCACTGACCCGGTCCCCTGCTAGGAGAATCAGGCTCAGGACCGTCACCAGGAGGCCAGCCTTTGGTATGCTCTGCTCATCCGTCTGCATCTCATTGAGGGTGAGGCCCAGGACGGGGACCATGACATAGATGTGCTCTCTGTGGTCCACCTCTTTCATATCCAGGCCAAAGGCCAGCCGCAGGCACTGTGTGGCTTTACGGAAGACCACTGGGAAGTGGGCCTGGTTATCCCTGAGGACTGTATTCAGCATTTCAGCCTGGAAAATCGGCTCCTTGGTGCCATACTTGAGGAGCAGGAACTCCAGTAGCTGAGTCGTCATCCCATTCAGAGCCTGCTTGAGCAAGATCTCCGCATCTCCAGCGGCAGAGGAAAATGAGACTGGAGGGAAGGAGGCCAGAGGGGTTGAGGCATCCTCCGCCTCAGCCCCCAGGAGCTGCGCCTCCACTGGGCCCTCGGCCTGGATTTGGCCCTGAAGGTCTTCCTCAGAAGTGCAGAGCTCATTCGTCGGGACCACAGGCATGATGACTGGGGTCTTGTGCCCAGTGTGGCTGTGGCAGGGGGCAAATGGAGACCACTGACCTGGGAAAGAGAGAGAGTGTAAATGGTCTCAGTTTTGAGATGCTCCATGGGTGGCTTTGACTGAGTCCACTTACTGGTCTTCCTTGAGGGCTGCTCTTGGGCGTTACAGGGGCGCTCCTCCTTGGTGGTCAGTCCCCTGTCAAACGAGAAAGAGAAATTCCGGCTCAGGCTGCAGCCAGTACAGCCTGAGGTTCTGGGCCTGACAAGGTGGGGGGATTAGGGCCTTTTGAGGTCCTCTCTGTTCTGGGATGGGGAGCCCCTGTGCACACTCAGGACACCCACCTCACCTTGGCACTCCTGTGACCTCAGAACACAGACCTCAGACCTCCACTTTTGCCTCCTGGTTCCTGGAGCCCCCGTGAGACAAATGGAGGGGGCACCCCGGGGGTAGACTGTGGCACAGACCTCGGCCTTCAGTGCTGGTATGAGGGGTTGACTCTGTGAGGTCCCCCCAGATCTGGGGTAGGTAGTCCCATCGGGACTTTACTTTGGGGTCATCTGAGTAGGACCTACCATCGGCAGCACCAGCTGCAAGAGACCAAAGCCAGAAGAGGGGCAAGGCCGGGTACAGGGGGTGAAGGGATAGAACCACCAAATCAGGCTAGGCCAATCAGCCTGCTATGGACCCCATCTTATGGAAGGGACAGTCATTAGGGGCCCATCTGACCCCTGCGGTCTCTCTCAGTGGTAGCTGAACCAGGACTCACCAGGGCCTGGCCTTTCAGCAGAAGCCAACCACAGGCCTGCCGGTTGGTATGGAGGGAGTGGAGCCAGGGGCAGGTGTGTCAACCCATCCAAGGCCTGGCCCCCTGAAGCAAGCACCTGGCAGCAGATGGGAGCCTTTACAGGCAACCTGAAACATACTTTTCTGTACTTTCAGATAAGAGACAAGCTATGGATCCCATCTCCATCCCCTTTCCCCTCCCCTACACTGGGCCAGAGCTGCCTCTCCACATGACCTCTGTGACATCACGAAACAAGTAAGGAAGGGACTACTTAATTGGCTGCCTGGCCCACGACCCAGATTCTAGAATCTCCAGACAATATTGGAAACTGAGACCCTGGTCTGAGGCCCTTCTGCCCTGAGCATTCACTGCTTGGGTAGAGAATGCTCCTGAGGTAGACTGGCTTCCCACGAGGCGCTTGCAGCCCCACTGGCCCCATCAACTGATGGGGAGCCCACAGCAGGGGACCGCCATGATTCCTCCCTGGATCCAAACGTGGATTCTCAGGGGTGGCTTTGGAGAAGAAGGGTGACCAACCCGAGAGCCCAAGACAACCTGCCACCACAGGGCCCAAACCCAGAAACGGCCAACGAGGATGAGAACAATGCCGTCCTCAGGCTGTCCTTCCCTAGAAGCTCTGGGTGATGGTGGAGGATGCGGCCGTCACCTCTGCACTGGAATGACGAGGGAGACATGGTGGTCATCAAAGCAGATCTCTTCCAGACAGAGGTCCTGCAGTGCAGGGGCGCAGACAGGATCTTCAAGACAGACAGCATCAAGACTTTCATCTGCGAACTGAACCTGGATGGGTTCAGGAAAATCTGACCTTCGGGTCACTCTGTGGGGAAGAAGAGGATGATGGTAATGTAGAAAGCCCTTCTGGGGAGACTAGACTAGACAAGCTGAGTGCTGGACTGGTTTCATTTCCCAGGAGAACTTTTTCTCGTGAGAGGGTGGTTAAGGAAAGAGGAGAAAGCAGGACCTGTCATGTTCCACCAACCCCCTTACAAAGGGTCCATAGGGGTGACTCCAGACCCTGAGGGCCCACTTGAAATCAGGGAGAGCCAGTAACACTTCAAGGAAGGCTGACCCTGAGGGACCTCTAGGGAGCACACTCACTAAGGCCTCATAAGCTGCCAGGAATGAAGAGACTTTATCTCCATATTTAGGCAAGGTCAAGACGTGGTGGGGAGGAGGGCAGTGAGGAATTGCTATTCTCCCACACAGTGGCTAAAGTGATTCATTTCCTTTCAGATCTATCGGAACTCCAAGTTTCAGAGAGACACCTCTCCTCCTGCAGGACATCTGGAGGAAAGGTGACCCCAGAATAAGTGCTTAGCCCTCCACCAGCGCAACAGCGACCCCAAAGAGAAAGAAGCAAGCTGTGGTGACCAGACTCCTAAATTCCATCACAATGAGTCCACCCAAGAGGCTGACAAGAAGGCCCAGAAAGGAATCCAAACAGCTCACAGAACGCTTGGCTGGTGCTCATTTGTGTTCTGTGGCCTTTGGTCTATGAGCAGTGTAGCTGAGGGGGCCAGGGCAAACCATCTCCCTAGCGAGCAGGGTGGGCCCAGTGGAGAGGGCATGTCCAGCAATGCCACGTCTGTACCCCAGCTACTGCAGGAAGGGATGGCGCAGGGGAACTGCCCTAGAGCCCCACAGAGTACCCAGGTTATGGTTTGGTGATGACTATGTACATCTATTATTCCATTGTGATGGTTGTCATTTCAGTTGTGGCCCCAAATGAGGCCCCTGAGGTGGATGAGCAGGAGGATTCCTCAGTTTACAAGTGTGCCCTCTGTAAGCAGTTTAAGGACAATCCCAATCCCTGAGCCGCCAGGTCCCTAGTGACACTCAAAAGCACTCTCTTGTAATAAAAATATGTATTTCTAGCTCTAATAAAGTACAGCAAAACTCCATGGGAATAAATAAAGTATTGAATGAGAACTGCAAGTCTGTGTTCTTTCTGTCTGTCCATGCTACTCACACATGGCACTGGGTGAGCCCGATGAGGCTGGAAGCCCACGCCCCAGGCAGGCCTCAGTCCAGTCCCCATGGTACCTTTTCATCTGAAGCAGTAGCATTTCACACATTCGGCCAAGAGTGTGGCTCCGGAGCCATGCGCTGAGGCCAGCCCAAGATGGGCTGGTCCCTGCTCCTTGCCTGCCACACAGCAGAAGACCCGGTCTGGCTCCTGACCATGGGGGTGTCACCTTCCATGAGTCATGCACCCTGAAGCAGAATGGGCTCCTCCTGGGTCCGCTGATGATGCCACAAGTTTCTGATCAGCAGCTGAGCCTCTCCAGACCCTGATCCAGGGGCAACCGCAAGAGGCCTGCTGGAAAGCAGGGTCACCCCACTCACCAAGGGCCTTGCAAAAACATGACTTCAAATCCAAACACAAGTACAAGTTTCCACAAGGTGAACACCAGCCCTTGTTGCTCTGCCCCCACAGCTGTATTTAGGAGCCTAACTTTGGATATGGAGCAGCCAGGCACTGTGTCCAACACACATGCTTTGTGAGCCAAGGGACACTTTACAGTAGGGCAAGGGTCACCTGCAAGGACAAACCACGGCTGGTTTCTGGGCCTGCGGGCCTCTCCATGTGCTGGAGGCCTAGCCAGCTGCTGACACGCAGCCTCACCCCCGGCATTCCCCCATCGGTCCCCTGGACACTGTTCCAATATCGGGGAATTTGGACCAGAACAGAGAGGGGAAAGCACTAACCGGTTTCTTAACAACACATTTCTCTCAAGCACAAAGACCCAGCAGGGCCAAAACGAGTGGTGACATCTTTTTGTAAAGGTACAGTCCTGGAGACTCTTGCTGAGCCCAGAGTCCTGGCCCCCAGCCCTGCACCAAGTGGGCAGCTCACTGCAGGGTGGGGCGGATTCAGACCGAACCAGACCAGCATGTCCAGGGCATGGTGGCGACCAGATGGTGTCACCATGAGCTGGTCTCTCGGTCACCTTCCTCTCGAGAGCCCAGTCTGGAGAGGCCTCCTGACCAAAGTGGCTCAGGTGCTTGGGATGTCCACCTGGAAGATGTCCTTCCTGGCCCTCCCCAGGACGGGCTGTAGCAGCCAGCGAGGGTCGGCGAGCGCAGTCAGGCACTTCCATTGCAGGTCGGGCAGCATGGCTTGATTCTCCAGCTCCTCCACCTCATCACAACCTAGGTTTTCTGGGCACAGCAAAGTGACCCCCATCCACGAGACCTGTGTGCAAAGACAGGACACAGAAGGAGAACAAGGCGATTCAAAGTCATGCCTGCTAGAGACTAAGACTGCATCACAGAAGAGACCCAGAGTGAACTGGGTCCTCTGGCTGAGCATTTCAGGCGGGTTCACCTCAGCAAAGGGAACTCGGGGTAAGGCCAAGCAAGGGAGGGAGTGAAATGAAAGGGAGAGGCCTGGTGCTCCATGAACCCACCAGGCCATGGGCACCTCTCAGTCTGCCCACTGCAGGCTTCAGGGACAGAACAGGGGGCACCAGCGGGAGCCTACAGACATCAGGTCCCCAAGCGATTCACCAGCAGACAGGAGTTGCTGTGGGGCCTCACTCCTGTGGAGTCAGGGGACTTGCTCAGGCCCGGCTGCAGGCATTAGGGCTGGGGAACCCAGACTGGGTGCTGTTCTACCTCTTATGGTCTCTGCTGGGCACACCCTCCCCCACCCCCCACACACACACAGAGGCAAGTGCCACAGGCAGACCCGGATATGCCTCTGCCTTTCAGAGCACAAATGGGGACTGAGGCCCAGAGTGGGGGTCAGACACCTCGGGCCACCATTTCCAAGCCCAGGGACCCTCGCTGCCCCTCTGAAGAAACCTCAGCCCCACCCCTCCTCCCCCTACCAACCGGTTCAACAGAAAACAAATGACCACAAGCTGGCTGAGATCCAGGGCAGCACCAGGGGCCATGTGGGCAGCGCGGGGCAGGGTGTCACTTGCCAGCGATCACTCCGTGGCCGAACTTTTCCCTATCTCGCAGCAAGGCCTGGATCTGGACAGGGCTCATCCCCAGCCTCTGCTCTAGCAGCTCTTGCCAGTCCACATCCTCCCAGTCCCAGTGCCCAATGTGGACAGCCAGGGTAGAGTGCTGGGTCCACATAGCACGGGCCACCACCACATCTCCACGGTCTTGACACCGTAAGGCTGTCGGAAGGACAGACAGCCGAACTTCATCTCCCAGGGCTCCCAGGACCTCACGTGGGTGTGGAAACACAGAACCACAAAGGCCAGGAGCCTGACACAGCAGCCTCCAAGCTCACAGCCCTGGGCCAGACATCAGCTCCACATGTCCGAGCATCCTCCAAGCCTGCTAATACAGAATATGGGGGAGGGGATGGGTCACAGAGGGCTGGCTCCTTCCATCCATCTCCACACTGTCCGTTGACAGGGGTTGGCAACCCAGAGGACCCATCCATCACATGCAGTCTGTGGGGAGGTCAAGAAGGAGGGCGGGGCAGTGGGAGAGAGGCATGTGGTGAGTTCCAAGACAGAGGGCCCTTAAACCCTGGGAGCAGTGAGGCAGGAGGGCAAGCCCCTAGGCTTCACAGCCCAGTGGCAGGGCTGTGGTCCTCTTTCAGCACAGACAGACACAGTCCTGGGCTTGGCTTCCCCGGCCCAAACACTGCCCCCACCCCACCCCTCAACTCCCTGGCCCCATCCCTGCCCATGCTCTGCAGAATCCCCATCTTAGCCCAGGCCTGCTGAGCACAGATCCGTGCAAACCAATCTGGCCTTGGCCCTGGACGGCCCTGCCAGGTGTCTTCCCCATGCCTTTGGGAACCACGTTCCTTGCAGCCCTTCCCACACCACTGCCTCCACTGTCAGCAGATGCCCCAGCCCCCACCTAGAGCCTAGAGAAAGAACGAAGGAGAGCAGGAACTACTGGGACGGGTGCACTCTGTGTCACTGCTAAGGCCTGGAATGGCACCATGCAGGGATTACAGAATTCAAACCTCAAATAACCCACTATGTTACTCTCACATCTTTCCATGGCTGAGGAGGTGCCAGGGATAGAGAGATAGCCCATTACTGCAGGGGACTTGATCACATGCACCTCCTTCCTCACTTCTTTCCTTGTACCTGGAAGGGCGTCCCTGTTTACTGGAGTGGGGTGATGGCAGGGGAGCAGAGCCGCTGGCCTGAACCTCAGTAGATTCTCAGCACCTCTAGCAGGGAGCTTCCGTTTCCACGAGACTATGAGGATGGGGACGTAGTCTCAGAGGCACCCAGCATAGGGCATCCTGGGCCTTCTCTTCCCCAAGCACAGCAGAGCCACAGTTCTCACAGGCCCACGAGGTCCCACATGATCTGCCTCCTACCCTGGCAGCCTGCTCTCCTTGCCCCTGGATTCACCCACAATAGCTATGAAGGCCATCCTTCCATCCTTGGAACATTCCAGTGTGTTCCTACCTCAGAGTGTTTGTAGGGTGTGAGGAGTCACATTGTGTCCCCTCAAGTTCAGGTGCTGGAGCCTCAATCCCAAGTACCTCCGCGTGACCTTACAGACAAAGGAAAGGTCTTCACAGAGCTGATGGAAGTCCAGTGAGTTCATTAGGATGGACCCTCCTCTAACAGAATGGCTGTCCCCATACAAATGACACATTTAGAGACAGACAGGCACACAAGACAACTCCAGGTGAAGAGGAAGCCCAAGCCCAGGCACACCCACCATGGCCAGCAATGCCCCGGAAGTGAGAGGGGAGAGATGGGACAGACTCTCTCCACAGCCCTCACAAAAGCCAATGTCAGTTGACACCTCCACATTGGCTGCTGGCCTCCTGAACCAACATGGTTTGTAGTTTGAGCCACCCAGCCTGTGTGACCCTGACATGAAAACTTTTCTCCAAAGAAGACCCTTTCTCTAAAGATGACACAGAATGCCAACAGGCACATGAAAAGATGCTCAACATTCTTAATTATTAGACAAATGCAAATCAAAACTCCAATGAAGTATCACCTTATACTGGTCAGAATGGTCATCATCAAAAATCCTATGAAGAATAAATGTTGGAGAGGGAGCAGAGAAAAGGGAACCCTCGTACACTGTTGGTGGAAATGTAAGTTGGTACACTCAATATGAAGAACAGTATGGAGGTTCCTTAAACAACTACAAAACGAACTACCATATGATCCAGCAATCCCATTCCTGAATATATACCTAGATAGACAGGAACTCTAATGTGAAAAGATACATGCACACCAACATTCATTGTAGCATTATTTACAACAGACAAGATATGGAAGCAACCTAAATGTCCATTGACAGATGACTGTATAAAGAAGATGTGGTATACACCCACACACAGACACAGACACAGACACACACACACACACAGACACACACACACACAACACAGGAATACTACTCAGCCATGAAAAATAACGAAGTAATACCGTTTGTGGCAACATGAATGGACCTGCTGCTGCTGCTAAGTCTCTTCAGTCGTGTCCGACTCTGTGCAACCCCAGAGACGGCAGCCCACCAGGCTCCCCCATCCCCAGGATTCTCCAGGCAAGAACACTGGAGTGGGTTGCCATTTCCTTCTCCAATGCATGAAAGTGAAAAGTGAAACTGAAATGGCTCAGTCATGTCTGACTTCATGACCCCATGGACTGCAGCCTACCGGGCTCCTGTGCCCATGGGATTTTCCAGGCAAGAGTACTGGAGTGGGTTGCCATTGCCTTCTCTGAGGATGGACCTAGAGAGTATCATATTAAGTGAAATAAGTCAGAAAGAGAAAGACAAATATTCTATGGTAAGACTTATAGGTGCAATCTAAAAAGGTGATGCAAATGAAATTATTTACAAATCAGAAAGACTGAAAACAAAATTATGGTTACCAAAGGGGAAAAGCAGGGAAAGGGATAAATTAGGAGTTTGGGATTAACAGATGCACACTACTATGTATAAAATAGTACTACTGTAGCACTGGAGAAGACTCTTGAGAGCCCCTTGGACAGCAAGGAGATCAAGCCAGTCAACCCTAAAGGAAATCAACCCTGAATATCCATTGGAAGGACTGATGCTAAAGCTGAGGCTCCAATACTTTGGCCACCTGATGGGAAGAGCCAACTCACCTGGGCTTTGTCCTCTCCCCACCTGAGCCACTGCTCCTCACACCAGGTCCCCAGTCTCTCATAGACCTTGATGTCAGGAAGTCAGGACAGGCCTAGTGTGCTTTCTCACCCCAGGGGCTCCCAGCGCGGACAACAGGGGCGGGGATCTGTGGGCTTCTGTCAGTCCTCCCTTGGGGTCCCCTCAGTCCTCCCTCAGGACCTCACCTTGTCTCCAGGTAGGACTTCGGATTCTCTCCTGTCCCCTACTAAGGCCCCAGCCCTTATACCAGGACCTCAGTCTCTCTGAGACCCGGAATGTCAAGATTTTCACTCCCTCCAACAGTACCCCAGTCTCTCTGAGACCCGAATGTCAGGAAATACAGCATGTGCTCATCCGCCCTATGTCCTCCCAGAGGCCACCCTGCTCTTGGGCCCAAGGTCCGCTCAGTCCTTCCTCAGAGTCCTTACCTTGACTCTCAAAAGAACTAAGATCTTTCCCTCTGCCCATCTGAGGCCCTGCCCCTTCTAACAGTTGCCTAATGTCTCTGATACACAGATGCGAAGTCAGAACAGGCTGCCAAGTGCTCATCTTACCACCAGGGCGGCCCAGGGCTGACAGCAGGGTCAGGGATCTGTGGGGTTCCTTATATCCTCCCTCAAGGACCTCATCTTGAGCCCTGGCAGATCCGGGGATGCCCTTTGTGTTGAACAGAGGCGGGACCCTCACATCAAGGCTCAGGGAGCACAGACGGTGTATGAGCACATGCTGCATTTCCTGACATCTGGGTCTCAGAGAAACTGGGGACCTGGGAAAAGGGATGTAGCCTCAGGTAAGCAGAGGGAAGAAGTCCAGCTCCTCCAGGGTTTCAAGATGAAGACCCTCAGGGACGACTGAGAGGATCCTGGACCCCAGTCAGAGGAGACCTCAAAGAAACCTGTAGCTGCTATTGGCCCTTGGAGACCCTGGGGTAGGATGAGCCCAACATGCAGGGTCGCACTTCCTGACATCTGGGTCTCAGACTGGGGACCTCGCATATGGGGCAGGGCCTCAGGGGGCCGATTCCCAGGTCCTGCGGGGTGTCAAATTGAGGACCCTGAGGAGGGACTAGAGGACCCTGGTCCCCAATCAGAGGAGACCTCAGAGAAGCCCATCTCTGTTGTCAGTCCAGGGCAACCGTTGGGTCAGGATGAGCGCAACAGGCATGCGCTGACCTCCTGACATCCGGGTCCTCAAGAGACTGGGGTCTTGGAATAAGGGGTGGGGCTTCAGTTGCGGAGAGGTGAGAATCCAGGTTCTGTGCGGAGGCAAGGTGAGGTACCTGCAGGAGGACTGGGGGACCCTGAGTGAGGACCGACAGAACCCCACAAATCCCTGCCCCTGTAGTTGGCCCTGGGAGACTGCGGGGAGAGCACACTTGGCCTGTCTGACTTCCTAACAATAGGGTCTCAGAGAGACTGGAGGCCTTGTGAAAGTGGCGAGGTCTCAAAATGGCAGATGGGACAGCCCTGGGTGCTGCCTGGAGTCCAGGCTCCATGTGAGGATGGACTGAGGCTGTTAGACCCCAACGGGGAGGGATCTTGACCATTGCAAGAGGGTTTTGGAGGGCCCAGAGTGGGGTGAGCAGTTTCTTGACCTCTGTCTGGCTTAGGGACCTCAGGATGTGAGGTTTTCGGGTGGAGGGTGGAGGCTTCAGGTTGGCAGAGGCTGGACTGCCCGGACTGAGCAGATGCCTGCCCCGTGGTCAGTTCTTGGAGGCCAGGCGGGACATGAGGAGCAGCTGAGGACCAAGCATCTCCCCAGCCTAGAACCCCCGGGAGGCCCTGAGCAGGTGTGGCCAAATGTGGGGCCCCTCAGCACTTTCTGTACAGACTCGGGTCTTGTTCTGAGTTACCCTACAGGCCCCCAAAGGGGAAGGTCCAGGCCGTGCCAAGGGAAAGGGGAGAACCACAAGGGAGCCCTGAGGGGACCTCCCACGCCACAACTGGGGAGACCTCACAGAATCCACTCCTCCAAGCACAAAAGGCCCAGGGCTGTGCCACACTCTACCCACAAGGTGTCCCGATCATTTCTCTCACAGGAGCTCCAGGAACCAGGAGGCTGGGGCGGAAGTCTGAGGCCCGTGTCCTGAGGTCAGAGAGCAGAGGAGGTCCAGGCAGTACCAGGAGTGAAGGTGAGGAGGGTTTCCTGAGTGGGGTTCCCTATCCCAGAACAGAGGAGACCCCAGAAGGCCCTAATCGCCCTGCTTTGTCAGTGCCAGAAATCTCAGGCTGTGCTGACTGCACCCTGGGGAGCCACTTCACTTCTTCCTTCAGGTAGCCAAGGGACTGGCCGCCCAGGATGAGTGCCCCTGTGAGGTCTGAGTGAACCCTCAAGGGGAGACCTGTAAGTGGCCTGTATCAGACCGCCCAAGGCCTCCCGTGGGTTCTGGGCTGGGGAGATGCTTGGTCCTCAGCTGCTCCTCATGTCCCGTCTGGCCTCTGTGCACTGACCACAGGGGCAGTGGGGTTCTCAGCCCAGGCCATTCCCACCCCCTCCTCCCCTAAGCCCCGTGGTCCCCATCTGTCCCCCTGTCTCACGCCTGTCTGGGGTTTGATCACAGGCATCGTGCTCTTGGTGGAGATGAGTGAGCTGAGCAAACTCAAAGAAGACCTTCAAGACCCAGGCGAGGCCCAGGGCCCGGTGGAGGTGCAGCTCTTGGGGGCTGAGGTGGGGAAGGCTGCATCCCCCTCGGCCTCCTCTTCCACAGTGTCCTCCTCAGCCCCTGGGGAGGCCTTGCCCCTGCAAGCTCTGAAGGAGATGATAACTAACCTGATGAACTTCCTGCTCCTCAAGTATCGAGCCAAGGAGCTGACCTCCCAGGCAGAAATGCTGAAGAAGGTCCTCAAGGACAACCAGGAGCACTTCCCGGTGGTCTTCAGACTAGCCTTGGAGTGCCTGCAGCTGGTCTTTGGTGTGGAGGTGAGGGGGTATACCCCAGGAAGGACACCTATGGTATGATCCCTGCCCTGGGCCTCACCTGTGATGCAATGCAGAGCAATGGGCGGGGCCTGCCCAAGACTGGTCTCCTGGTGCTGGTCCTCAGCCTGATCATGAGGAATGGAGACCCCGCCCCTGAGGAAGTGGTCTGGGGAGCACTCAGCAGGATGGGGGTGTGTGTTGGGAGGGAGCACTCCATCTTTGGGGAGCCCAGGGAGCTGCTGACCCAAGTGTGGGTGCGGGAGGGGTACCTGGAGTACCGGCAGGTGCCTGACAGTGACCCTGCTCACTACGAGTTCCTGTGGGGTCCCCGGGCCTATGCGGAGACCAGCAAACAGCAAGTCATGGCATTTGTGCTCAGGGTCAGACAAAGGGCTTGGAGGGCCTTCCCACTCCAGTCTACAGAGGCTGTAAAGGAGAAGGACAAGGAGGCCTGAGCCAGAGCGGCAGCCAGGGTAATCCTTCCCTTTGCGATTGAAGAGGGAGCATTCAGCCTTCTCAGAACTGAGGGCCTGGGCCAGTTGGGGGAGCCATTGTGTAGCGTCTTTGGGTTCCTGTTCTTTATGATGACAGGCAGATTCATCTCTGTTTCCTTTAGAAAATTGTCAAACTTGAATTGTTGTAATGGAAGGCTAAATAAAGTTCAGTGTCTCAGCTTTGTGAATGAAGTTGATCACAATGTGTTTGTGCTTACCCAGTTCAAGAACAAGAGTTTTGCTATTTTGTAAAAGCAGTTGGGAACTCTTCCATCTTGTTTTGTGGTCCTGAACAGGATACAGTGGAATTGGAATTAGGACTGTTTTGGAAATGTGAACTTACTGAGCAGTCGTATTGATGGGGGAAGAATTAGATGATAAAAGTAATCATAGTGAATTCATGCTTCTGTCCTTCTTGTGTATCATTCTCAAAAACTAAATTATCTCTGTTTATTTGGATTTGCCTGGGTTATTTAAGGAAGTAGCAGACAGTTCATCTGAGCCCCCTGCTCACTGGCTCATTTATTCCGAAGACCTTTATGGAGCTTCTGCTCCATGAAAGGCCATGTTAGCAGTGGGGACACTAGGAGAAGCAGGACACCCCCACCTCGAGCAATGGTCTCAGAGCCGCAGTCACACAAGGAAGGTGGAGAGATGTCCCCTAGTCCCACGGAACAAGGCAACACCGGAAGGGGTGGTGGGGCTCCAGGAGGAGCACTCAAGTGTCAGTGCCTGAGCCAGGGTGGTTTGGGGCTTTGAGAAACTGGGTTCCTTCTGTGGGAGGTGATTGTGATGAGGCTGGTTGGTGGCAGCCCTCAGACTTACAGGCAGTGTGCCATGAGGTTGATGGGAAAGTCTGAAATGGATCATTGCTGTGAGGTGTCCTTTTGCATCTTGGATAAAGCCCAGAGAAATCTCTTTCTGAGGCAGGAAGGAAGGGGTCCTTCCTGGCTCCTGAAGCGTTGCTGTTGACCACAGGGGCAAAGGAGGTGTTTTCTACCACCCCCCCATCTGCTACAAATCCTGAAGAAATGCGAATCTTGCTCTTTGAAGTATTTCCCTGTATTCCCTTGGCTAGCCAATCTCTCTGCCCTGGGAAAGCTGATTACCAAGTATACTGAAATGACAATTTATTTGGTCATCTGGACTGTATTTCAGCCACTTGTGAGCATGGTCTAGATTTCAGTGGGAAGAAATGTGTGAGGAGAAGCTGCAAATGTGGACAGGACATGCTGGGTGTCTGGAATCCTGGGAATAAGTTTCACAGCTGGGAAAGACACTGCTCCCCACCCCCAAACACACACAATGCCCAAATTGAATAATATATCCTCCAAGAGGAAAACACTCAGAGCAGCAATTTTGACTGGTTTTCTATTCTGTTTCCTATTGACCTGCCGATTTTCTGAGGTGTCTTGAAAACAAAACAGTTTCCTGTGGAGAGAGGGACAGACTCTGGATCTGAATAACACTAGAAATAAGTACGCGCCAGTAAAGATGTAACATCTGCCAGCGTCCCTGGGTTCAGGCAGGTTGAGAAGTGTGGAGGCAGCAGAGGATTTACAGGTTAAGGCTGTGCCTGGCATCAAAAGGCAGGAGCGACTTCCAGGCCTAATGAGGTGGTGAGGTCACTGTGGTAGGGGGTGCAGATGGGTGCAGGGGGCTGAAGGGGCAGCTTTCCGTGCTGAGTGCCAGAAACAATGGGAACAGGAGATGTGATTCTGCTCACATATGTGGCACCTGCCAGATAGTCAGTGGACACTTGGAAAAGGTGGAGAATTTCAAGACCCATGTGACCTGCTCAGACTCTCCTCCCCCAAACAAAGGAGATTTTGTCGTCATAAATTCTAACCACTGTTCTTTGTTGAGCATTTGCTTGGAAGTGTGGGATTGAAGAGATGTCAGGTGCTCAGTCACCTTTGTCTTCCTCTCTCCCTGCACACATGGGGACACGACCTTGCCAGGCCTCTTCACTTAGGAAGGGTCATGTGATGAACCATGGCCAATGAATTTTAAGCAGAAGTATTTTTGTCAGGACCATTTGTGTTGAAGGAACATAGGCACCCAGGGGTTAATCCTCAAGCTAGGGCAACACACAGACACAAACCACTCCGAGTGTGGTTCCTCTCCCAGAGACTAAAGTCCTGCACCTCTGACCTTTGAGAGAGGCTGCCCCACAGGGAGCTGGCTGCAGGAATTCCTCCCACCACACCCACAGTCACACCCCTGCTGCCCCCCTGAACCACACTGTCAGCCCCCTTGGGGCTGTGCTCAGTCTCCATCAGGAGGGCAGCAGCCAGCTGCCAAAGTTCCCTGTTGGGGTTGGGGGCATCCTCCTTGTGAGGTCCAGCCCGAGGCCACCCACTTCTGCTGCCCACAGCACCCCCTTCCCCAGAACCTGGGCTTGGGATTTGTCCTGCCTGCCCCCCACTCAGAGCCGCTTAGGCCCTGGTCCTGATGACCTCATGTGTGTATCTTTATCTGGAAGTCCCAGGGCAGCATCCCCTTCCACAGTGCTTCAGGTGGAGCCAACAGGACCTGACACAGTGTCTGGGTGATCTCCTTGTGGTGGGTCAGTAGTATTCATTGCCATAGAAGTGCAGGGCACATGTCTATGATCCTGAGGTGTATTAGACCATTCCTTGTGGAATCCCACGTGTTGGAGGAAACTCGGGGTCTTGTGAATGTGACTGTGAGGTCCTAGCTTTTGAGCCTGAGTGTGAGAGACAGAGGGGTATCTTATGAGCCATCCACAGAGCCAGCTAGGAGCTAGTCAGGCTGTTTGAGCAGAGGACAGGCTCTAGCAGATGGCAGGGTTGGTATCCTGGATGCTCTCCTAGGTGCAAGAGGCCCCAGACTCCAATGAGGATTTGGAAAGTAACCAGGTCCCAGGAGTGCAGGCTGCAAAGAGGGTCAGCCGCCCCATAGAGGTGGAAGCAGCAAGCCTCTAGAGATCCCATCTGACCTGGCTGGGAGAGGGAGGGGGAGCAGATGCCTCTGCAGGTGAGCTGCTGCCTCGGTCTCCATGAGGACATCCGTGCTCTGGGGCCAATTCCAGGACCACAGCCCCGGGGGCCACTCCAGGATGGATACATGACACCTTCATAACAGGTACTCCTCATGCACCTTATTGGATATGACTGCTAGGTGTGGTTGGGATCTTGCTCTGGGTACATAAGAACCTCAGGCCTTTGGCTGCTAGGGTGCCCAAACTGCTCCCCACAACCAACTTATATGGAGGTCATTTCCAGTATCCAGCATCTTCAGCAGTAGCCTCTGTGTAGAAACACACGACCATGTTCCCAAGCTGATCTTGCCCAGGGCATCACAGATTGGACAGGTGCCACCCCTGGCTTAATGATTCTCAGTGAATGTTCTGCTCCTTTGTGAAGCCCCTGTGTTTCCTCACGGCTTCCCTGGAGGCTCAGCGTTAAAGAATCTGCCTGCAATGTGGGAGATGCAAGTTCGACCCCTGGGTGGGAAGATACTCTGGAGGAGGAAATGGCAGCCCATTCCAGTATTCTTGCCTGGGAAATCCCATAGACAGAGGAGCCTGGAGGGGGTCTACAGTCCATGGGGTTGCAAAGAGTCAGACACGACTGAGCGACTTGAGCACGCTGAGACGTACACCAAGGTAAAAGTTTGCTCTGGACCCTTGTATCCTTGGCAAGACACTTACCCCTGCCTGGATCTTGACAGACTTCTGTGGCAAATAATACTGGCAGACGTCTTAAAGCAGTTTTTGAGCAAGTACAGGGTTCCAGGTCTACACCTGGCCTTGGTTGGTGGCTTTTGCCACATCCAGGCAAAACATCTATGAGGTTGGATCAGGGCAGTGTTTGTGGGGCTTGAGAAAAAAGTGGATCTAGAGATGTTTCTGTGGTGGAAGAGGCCCGGTTAGTATATTATATGGGATTGGAGGTTAAGGGAGAGGAAAAGCTGAAGCTAATTTAGCAAGGGTTGTTTCACACTTACAGGTTCTGTGTGCTTGTGTTTGGTTTCCTTTTTGTTTCCTTTTTTAACGTACTCAGCATGTTTTGCCCAGAGTTTCCTTGTCTTTTTCATTGACACTGTCAATAGACTTTATTTTGACCTTTTCCTTTGTGACCCTTTAAGATTTGAATAATATTTGTGAAAATAGCAGAATCATATGCCCTCACCCCGTTTCTGCTGTTCCTAGTATCTTACCTTAATACAATACACTTATTACAATTAATGAGTAAGTATTGATGCATTATTTATTGTGAACTAAAGCCCATGCTTTATTCAGATTTCTATAGGTTTTACCTGCTCCAGGATCCTAACATTTAGTTGTAATGTCTCCTTGGGTTCCTCTTAGCTTTAACATTTCTTTATTTTCGATGATCTTGACAGTTTTGAGGAGTACTCAGTAGATGTTTTGTACAATGTCCCTTGATTAGCATTTGTCTGATATTTTACTGGTGCCTAGTCTGGGATTATGAGTTTGGGGGAGGAATATTACAGATGTTAAATCCCATTCTCATCACATCATATCAAGTGCATATACTATTAGCACAATTGATCACTGATGACACTCTCATTGATCATCTGGCTGAGGTAGTGCTTGTCATGTGTCTGTGCAATAAAGTGATTGTTTTATGCCCCCTTTCCATCCTGTCCTCTTTGGAAGAAAGTCTTGCTTCAGGGGTGGGGAGTTGTGCTCCACTTTCTAGAAGTGGGAGTGTCTGCATAAACTGGAATCTTTCTCGGTGGGAGATTTGTCCATCCTTGTTTGTGTAATTAAGAAATCATTTATTTTTCTCAGTATGGACTCATGGTATTTATATTACACTTTGGGTTAAAATCCAATACAACTTTATATATTTTTATTTTAAAATTGTTCAGATTGGCCATTGGGAGCTCTTCGTGTCAGCTCCCTTTGTATATACCTTTGTCATACCCCTGAAAACCTTGCTTCCTTTTTTGAAATTTTTGAGCACTTTTTTTCCCACACCCTACAAAGATGCTCCAGGCTCATTTTCCATCTTTCCCGTCCCAATTCTAGAATCATCAATTTTTCCATGGAGCCCTTGTTCCTTTTATTGTCGTATGATATTGACAAAACTACATCTGTACACTAAGTGTGTTCACTGGTACTGAAGGGTCATTGATTCTCGGACCTCTTGGTGGTCAGAGCAAAGAATTATATGTGTACTTCCTATCCTGTGTTTATTTATATCTCTAGAAATACTTTGATGGTAATGATTTCATGGATATGACACCAAAAACAGAGCCAAAAAATAAAAATAAAAAAATAGATAAATTGGACCTCATTAAAAAAACAAAAACCTATGTGCATCAAAGAATACAATCAAGAAAGCTACCATATGATCCAGGAATTCCACTTCTGAGTGTATATTCAGAAGGAAATGAAAATAGAATATGGAAAAGATATATCTTCACCCCTACATTTATTGCAGCATTGGTCGCAATATACAAAATATGGATACAACCTAAGTGTCTGTCGGATGAATGGATTAAGAAGATGCGACGTATTCAATGTACAGCCATGTGAGAGAAGGAAATCCTGCCATTTACAACAACTTGGAAAGAGTTTGAGGGCATTATGCTAAGTAAAATAAGGGAGACAGAAAAAGATAAATACGATTTGTTATCACTTATATGTGGAGTCTAAAAAGGACAAACTGGGACTTCCCTGGCAGTCCAGTGGCTAAGACTCTGCACTTCCAATGCAGGGAGCATGGATTTGATCCCTGGTTGGGGAGTTAAGATCCCACATGCTGAGCAGCAAGGCCAAAAATTAAAAAATAAATAAAAATAAATTTAAAAAGTAAAATGGTCAGATAAACAGAGAAGAGAGTGGTGTTCACCAAGAATTAGGGGATGGGGAAATAGGGAGAGATTGTTCATAGGGTACTAGCCCCCACTTATACTACTAACAAGTTTTGGGATCCACTGTACAGCAGGATTCTTATAGCTCACAATTCTTTGTCAAATACTTGATTGTTGCAAAGAGAGTAGAACTTCTACATTCTCACCACAGAAAAGAAATGTGATAGGATGGAGGTGGTAGCTAATACTGTGTCAGTAATCATTTCACCATTTATAAATGTATCATATCAACATGGCAAGATTTTTGTTTGAACTCCATCCCTTCTTGCTAGTGAGGCTTCTCTTCTAGTGGAGTAAACCTCACTGCAATTGTAGTGTCATTCACCCATGTGATGCTTCCAGATTTCAGGAAGAAACAGTTTTCAGTGTGAGTGAAATTTTAAACATCCCATGGGCGATGCTGTCTCTTCTGGCTCAGATACAGCATCCACATGACACTCTGGAAACCATTCTGCAGCTCAGAATCCTTTTCTGCTTGTTTCAGTTTTTTGAAGTTGGATTCATGTTGATGTATGGCAAAACCAATATGATATTGTAAAGTAATTAGCCTCCAATTAAAATAAATTAAAAAAAATAAAGTTGGCATCTATATATTGTCGTACTTTTCTAATTTCAAATTCCCTTGCTTTCCCTGACTGAAAAGTAGGAACACCTAATGGGACTAGAGGACACCTACAGATTAAGAATTCTTTCCTGGTTCAACGATTTATTACTCACAAAGCGTCACCTCTCCCCCACACGCAAAGCACAATGTGAGTCCATTTCCCAGCTTTGACAATAACCACCACACAATCAAGTTTAGTAAACACCACGGCTCCCCTGGTGGCTCAGACGGTAGAGCGTCTGTCTATAATGCGGGAGACCTGGGTTCGATCCCTGGGTCGGGAAGATCCCCTGGAGAAGGAAATGGCAATCCACTCCAGTACTCTTGCCTGGGAAATCCCATGGAAAGAGGAGCCTGGTAGGCTACAGTCCATGGGGTCACAAAGAGTCGGACACGACTGAGCGACTTCACTTTCACTTTCACGTGTTTACTATGGGTGCAGCTGCCTTCCATCCAGCATCTGTGCTGGGACTGCAGCCTTCTCTCAAGGGAGAAGGAGGCCCCCTCCTGAGTGAGGACAACACCCCGGAACAGAGGGTCTCATAGAATGCAACTCCACCATTACTGGGGACCCCGGGCCAGGCAGGCTGTCAGTCTAAGAACCCCTCCACCAAGCCCACTTCCTCAGTGAACTCGGGGAGCCACAGGTTTGGTCTGTGGGGTGCAGTCTCAGATGGGCAGAGGGAGGGCCCCACGTCCTGCGGAGACTCGAGGTGTGGACCAGAGGAGACTGAGGGTTCCCAGGGAATGCATGTGCTGCCTTCCTGACAGCCATAGGGGACCATGGGGCATGGCGTCCGGATGTGACGTTACTGATTCCTCTGAGAGAGAAGTGAGGGCCTGGGTCACAGACTTCGGGTTCAGGTCAGCAGAGTGAACGAGCCCAGCCATGCTAGGAGTTAAGGTAGAACCCTGGGGACAAGGGGCTCTGAGGCCCCAGGACATACAGGTCATCACTGCTCTCAGCCTTGGGAGACCCTGGCAGGGTTGTGGGAATGAGTCCCCCACCCCGGTTTCCCTCTCAGGTGTGCTGGCTCGACAGGGCCTGGGTCTCAAGCGAAACAAAGTCAGGTGGGCAGAGGGTGGTGCCCAGACTAGCTGAGAGTCAAGGTGAAGAACACGGGGAAGGCTGAGTGACTCCCGGGACATCATCTCAGCCCATGGCGTCCTCAACCACTAAGAAGCCCTGGGCTTGGAGCCCTGCTGCAATGTCCATAGCCTCCTCCTGGGGCCTCAGGGCAGTGAGGCCCTTGGTGTGAGGGTCTGGCCTCTGCCGAGGAGTTTGGCATCCCAGGACCTGCCAGGGCTCAGGATGAGGACCCAGAGGGAGATCACAGGTGACCCCACAGTTCACGCTGCTGCTGCCAGCCCTGGGCATCCCTGGCGTTGGGATGAGCACTTGGCAGCGTGTCCTGACTTCCACATCAGGGTCTCAGAGAGACTGGGGACCTAGGATAAGGGGTGGGGTCTCATGTGGGCAGAGGGAAGGGTGCAGGTCCTCATGGGACTCAAAGGGCATACACTGATATATTTGGGGGATCCTGGACCCCAATCTGAGGGGACCCCACAGACCCCCACCCCCTACATTCGGGTGGTCTGGGAGGTCTTGGTATGGAATTAGTGTTCTAGGCTGGTCCTGACTTTCGGAATTCGGGTCTCAGAGAGACTGTGGCCCCGGTTAAGAGGAACAGGGCCTCGTCTGGGGAGAGGAGAGAATCCCAGGTCCTAACTAGAGGCAAAGTGAGGTGCCTGAGGGAGGACTGAGGGGACCCTGGACCCCAATGAGAAAAGACCTCAGAAAAGCCCATCCTGCTGTCGGTCCTGAGAGACCCTGGGATATGATGACCGCAACAGGCATGGTCTGACTTCCTGACACCCTGGTCTCAGACTGGGGTCCCGGTACAGGGGGCGGAGTTCCTGACATCCGGGTCTCAGACTGGGGTCCCGGTGCAGTGGGCGGAGTTCCTGACATCCGGGTCTCAGACTGGGGTCATGGTACAGGGGGCGGAGTTCCTGACATCCGGGTCTCAGACTGGGGTCTTGGTACAGGGGGCGGAGATCCTGACACCCGCGTCTCGGACTGGGGTCCTGGTACAGGAGGCGGAGTTCCTGACACCCGCGTCTCAGACTGGGGTCCTGGTACAGGAGGCGGAGTTCCTGACACCCGCGTCTCAGACTGGGGTCCTGGTACAGGAGGCGGAGTTCCTGACATCTGGGTCTCAGAGAGACTGGGGCCCTGGTGTGAGGAGCAGGGCCTCAGTTGGGGAGAGGATGGAGCCGAGGTCCTAGCGGGAGTGAAGGTAAGGATCCTGAGGGAGGAGTGAGTGGAGCTGGACCCCAGAACACAGGGGACCCGGGTTGTCCCCAGGAGGGAAGACCACGTGCAGCATATCCTGACATCTGGGCCTCAACTCGGGACCTTGTGAGAGTGACGGGGCCTCAAAGTGGCGGACAGGAAAATTCCTGGTCCTGCCTGGAGTCCAGACTCCACACGAAAAAGGACTGAGGCGATTGGACCCCAAGGCAGGGAGATTTGCTAGCCCTTGTTGGGGGTCTCAGAGGCCCCAGAGCAGGGTGAGCAGGGTGAGTAGTTTATTCACCTATAGTGTTGGGGCCTCGGGAGGTGAGGTTTTCAGGTGGACAGCAGAAGCTTCAGGTCGGCAGAGGCTGGACTCCCTGGCTTGAGCAGAATCCGCCCCTGTGGTCAGTGCTGGGAGGCCAGGCAGGATGTGAGGAGGAGCTGAAGACGGAGCATCTCCCCTGCCTAGGACCCACAGGAGGCCCTGGGCAGCCCCCAAAGGGGAGGGTCCAGGCCATGCCAGGGAAAAGGGGAGCACTACAAGGGAGCCCCTAGGGAACCTCTCACCCCACAGCTGGGGGACTTCAGAGAATCTATCCCTCCAACAAGCACAGAAGACCTAGGGCTTTGCCACAGTGTGCATCCTAGGTGATCCCTCCATTTCTCTCATAGGAGCTTCGGGAACGAGGAGGCAAAGGTGGAGTTCTGAGGCCCTTGTCTTGAGGTCAGAGAGCAGAGGAGGTCCAGGCAGTGCCAGAAGTCAAGGTGAGAAGGGTGCCGTGATCATGCACCAGGGTTACCCCATCCCAGAATAGAGGGGACCCCACAAAGCCCAAATCCCTCCACCGTGTCAGCCCCAGAACTCAGGGCTCTGCTGACTGCGCCCTAGGGAGCCACCGCCCTTCCTCCTTGGGGTAGCCAGGGGACAGCCTGCCCAGGAGGAGCACCCCTGTGAGGCCCAAGAGCACCCCTTAAGAGGAGACCTGTATCAGACCGCCCAGGGTGCATTTCTCAGTTAAGGCCATTCTCACCCACTCTCTCCTGCAGGCCCGTGGTCCCCATCTGTCCCCCTGCCTCACTCCTCTCTGTGGTTTGATCCTAGTCATCATGCCTGGGATGCATGAGCTCCGCCAGCCTGAGAGAGTCTTTCAGAATCCAAGAGCAAATGAGGACCTGATACAGGCACAATTATTTTGGGGTGAAGAGGAGGAGGAGGAAGAAGAGGAGGTGGAGGAGGTGGAGGAGGAAGAAGAGGAGGTGGAGGAGGTGGAGGAGGAAGAAGAGGAGGTGGAGGAGGTGGAGGAGGAGGAGCAAGTGGAGGAGGAAGGGGAGGTGGAGGTGGTGGAGGTGGAGGTGGTGGAGGTGCAGGAGGAGGAGGTGCAGGAGGTGGAGGTGCAGGAGGTGGAGGTGCAGGAGGAGGAGGTGCAGGAGGAGGAGGTGCAGGAGGTGGAGGTGCAGGAGGTGGAGGTGCAGGAGGAGGAGGTGCAGGAGGTGGAGGTGCAGGAGGTGGAGGTGCAGGAGGAGGAGGTGCAGGAGGTGGAGGTGCAGGAGGTGGAGGTGCAGGAGGTGAAGGTGGAGGACGTTGTGGAGGTGAAGATGGAGGTGGAGCTGGAGCTGGAGCTGGAGGAGGTGGAGGTGGAGGAGGAGGTGGAGGTGAGGGAGGAGGTGGAGGTGGAGGTGGAGCTGGAGGTTGAGGTGGAGCTGGATCAGGTGGAGGAGGCGGAGGAGGAGGTGGCGGAGGTGGAGGTGGAGCTGGAGGAGGAGGAGGAGGAGGTGGTGGAGGACGTGGAGCTGGAGGAGGAGGAGGTGGAGGAGGAGGTGGAGGAGGAGGTAGAGGAGGAGGTGGCGGAGGTGGAGGTGGCGGAGGTGGAGGTGGAGCTGGAGGAGGAGGAGGAGGTGGTGGAGGACGTGGAGCTGGAGGAGGAGGTGGAGGAGGAGGTGGAGGAGGAGGTAGAGGAGGAGGTGGCGGAGGTGGAGGAGGAGGTGGAGGAGGAGGTGGAGGAGGTGGAGGTGGAGGAGGAGGAGGTGGAGGTGGAGGTGGAGGTGGTGGAGGAGGAGTAGATGGAGGAGGAGGAGGAGCAGGTAGAGGAAGGAGATGCAGCTTCCTCCTTCTCCTCTCTCCTGGTCCGGGGCACCCTGGGGGAGGTGGCTGCTGCTGCAACAGCCAGTCTCCCCCAGAGCTCTCTGGGTGTCTGCCCGTCTTCCATGCCTTGGCTGCCACTCTGGAGAGCCAATCCGAAGAGCACAGTCTCAGCAGGCAAGATGAAGTGCCAGGCACCTTGCGTGACCAGGAATGTGCCAGGTCCTCACTCCAAGATACACTACGGTGAAGATGAATGAGCTGGTGTGATTCCTGCTCAGCAGGTATATCACCAAGGAGCCGATCTCAAAGGCAAAAGTGCTGAATAGTGTCCTTAAAGATTACCAGGACCACTTCCCTCTGGTAATCTTTCAAACCGGGCAGAGCCTGCAGGTGGTCTTTGGCTTGGAGGTGAAGGAGGTGGACCCCAATGAGCACAGATATGTCCTGGTCCCCACCCTGGGTCTCACCCTCAATGAGATGCTGCGGGATGGGCAGAGGTTGCCCAAGGCCAGTTTCCTGGTGGTGATCTTGTGCCTGATCGTCATGTATGAAGACTGTGCCCCTGAGGAGGTCTGGGCAGAACTCTGCTGGATGGGATTGTGTCCTGGGAGGGACCACTACATCTATGGGGAGCCCACGAAGCTGCGGACCCATGTGTGGGTGCAGGAGGTGTACCTGGAGTACCAGCAGGTGCCTGACAGCGACCCTGCTCACTACAAGTTCCTGTGGGGTCCCCAGGCCAATGTGGAGACCAGCAAGTTTAAGGTATTGGAGTATCTGGAAAGAGTGGGTTGAAAGGGTCAGCTCCTTCCACCCACCCCACCCACAGAGGCTTGAAGGTGGAGGAAGAGGGACCCTGAGCCAGAGCAGAAGCCAGGCTCCTTCCAGGCCCATGTCCAGCAGCTTGTCCTAGGGGACAAGAAAGGAGGCTTATCCTTTCCTCCATGATTGAAGAGGGACCAGTCAGCCTTCTCAGCAGTGAGAGCCCAAGCCCATTGGGGGAACTCAGTGTGTGGCGTCTTTGTGTTCCTGTTCTCTACAATGACATGGAGACTCATCTCTGTTTTCTTAGGAATTTTTCAAATGTTATTGCTTTTAATAGAATACAGTGCGTTCCAGTATCTAACAATTCAGTGACGTTGATCACAGTGTGTTTGTACTTAGCCAGTTCAAGAACAAGAGTTTTTGCTGTTTTATAAAAGAGACTGGGGACTCTTGATTTTATTTCATGGTCCTGCACAGCATAGTATGTAATTAGAATTAGAACAGTTTTGGAAATGTGAACTTACTTAGCACATTGGTTGTTGGAAGAATTAGAAAATAAAAAGTGATAGTTGGAATTCTTGCTTCTTAGACTTTTTGCATGTCATGTTGTAAAGCTAAGGGATCTCTGTTTATTTGGATTTGCCTGGGATATCTAAGGAAATAGCAGACAATTAATTTGAGTCAAATAGCCCCTGTTCCTTGGCTCCTTAATTCCCAAGACCTTCATGGAGCCTCTTCTCCGTGAAAGGCCTTGTGTTAGCAGTGGGGACCCTAGGGGAATCAGAAGACCCCCACACCTAGAGAGATGTTTGTCTAGGAGCCAAAATCATGTGCAGTGTGTCTTAGGGGTGAGGAGAAACCGAAATTGGACACTGCTGTGTGGCGTCCTTTTGTGCCTTGGTTAAACCCCAGAGGGATCTCGTTCTGGGGGAGGAAGGGGTCCTGGCTCTTATCACATTGCTGTTGACCACAGGGGCAAAGTAGGAGTTTTCTGTACCCCCTTTCTGCTAGGAAACCTGCAGAACTCCGGTCACACTCCCTTGAAGTGATGCCCAGAAATCCATAGACTGACCCTCTCTTTCCTGGTTCCAGGGAGCCAGAACCCAAGGTGTTAATTAGTTTTTAATTTTAGACTGTAACTGGCCATTGTAATCAAGGACTTGACATTGGTTGGGGCTGAAGTTATGGAAAGTAAGGGTTTGGATGGGAAATCAGTGGGGATAGAGGCAAGGAGAGGTTCTTGTTCTATTTCCTGGAGCATCTTGTCATGTCCTGCTGGAACATTCTTCCACACTCAAATTTAACAGGTCCTCTAAATGCAAATGGGCATTCCCTGGTAGCTGAAACAATAAAGAATCTGGTCACAATGTGGAGACCTGGGTTCAATCCCTGGGTCAGGAAGATCCCCTGGAGGAGGGCAGACAATCCAGTATTCTTGCCTGGAGAATTCCATGGACAGAGGAGCCTGGTGGGCTACAGTCCACAGAGTCACAGAGAGTCAGACACGACCGAGGGACTAGCACTATGGTCCACAATGGTCTAACTGGAAAAGTTACATAGTTTTATCTATGAAACATCTTGTTTGGCTGATTAGCTATTCCACATCCTATTGAGGTTCATATTGTTTGACACGCCCTGGATCACAAAGATGCCAACCCCATCCAGTTGAGAGTGGAGGAGTGTCTGGGGGCAACAGTGTGAGAGATTCCTGCCCCACCATCACAGTGTCTATGGCCTTCAGGCCCTGTGAGCTCAGTCGCATCCCTCGAGCACATCCTGCAGCCGAACACACAGGGCTCCTCACACCTGCTCACCTCCAAGATGAAGAACTGAGGCCTTGGGGCTTGGGCTTCTTTGCAGGATCACGTGCTAGTGACGGCTGGGGTGGGCTCAGAGCCCTGGTCTTAATTCCTCTGGAGCCCCTGCCCTTCCCGCCCACCCCATGCCAAGGCCTGACCTTCCGACTTCTCACGCTTTCCTCTTCTCAGTGCCACATGATGCCTCTGAGGTGACAAAAGCTGGCCCAGGGAAGGAAGGGGACAAGGAGAATCAGAAGCACCGTGGGGCTGCTCTGGGGTTTGTTGAGAACTGACTGTGCCGGGGGCCGGCGTCTGTCCAGTCCCAGCACCTCACACGTGAGGGCGGTGCCCTGTCCCTGCTGCTGCCATGGTGCCTCCTGCCCAACTGAACCTGCCAGGCTGGCCAGCTCCTCACTGAGCAGGAGGAAGGGAAGATCTGACTCTATGGTCCCAGTGCCCACTTGGATAAGGCCCCTACAGGAGCCTCCTCCAATACGGGAGGGAAGGTAACACGGGTGGACCCCTGAGGCTCCAGGTCTCCCCAGCTGCAGTGAGGGAGGGGAACAGCTGGAGGGCCTCTGGGCTGGGGACACCGGGGCTGGGCCACCAAGCACAAGGGCAGGAAATCCAGGCTGAGAAAGGCAGGTATTGAACGTCACGAGGGCTTGTGTGTGCACAACACAAGTGTCCTGAGCCATGGCTGACAAAGACCCCTTGGTGACACACAAACCCACTGCGAGGGTCTGGGTGGTGCCTTGGGGAGGGAAACCAGGAAAGGCAGCTCCCTCAGGACCCAGGGGGCAAGGAGGGGCCCCGAGTGTGGGGGTGGGATGGTGCAGCGGCAGGAAAGGCCACCTAGCCAGGCTGCCCACAGATGCCATGGCCTTCCGTCCCCTTCTGAGGAGCCACCAGGGGCCCCCACTGATATTGACAGCCTCCAGGGTCATGTCCCAACCGGAGTAACCAACCTGAAGGAATGCTTTGTAAGCCTGTTTAGAAGCAAGAAGGCCAGGGAGCAAGCCCAAGTCAAGGCCTGGAGCTCCATCCACGCTGCCAGTCCTTAGCCCAAATGACCCCTGGGAGAGCCTCTTTCACACCCTCTTAGCAGTCCCCTTTTAGATACCAGGCTGTGGCCCTCACACAGGACAAAAGAGCCTGCTGAGTGGAAGAACTGAGGGACAGTGCCCTAGGGTCCTTGCACATAGGCCTTTCCAAGGTGCCAGTCTGTCCCCTACATGGTGACGTTGAACAACAGTGGCCCACAAAGGCCAGAGAACACGCATCTCCAAACCCACTGCTCAACTGTCCACTTACAGTGAAGACAGGTGACTCTCATGAGGGTTTCCTCCAGTCCCACACCCAGACTCTCATCCATTTTCAAATACAGGTAGACGGGTTTCCTTTGGTCACATCTAACTCAACAAGTCACACATGTCCCTGAGAGTGAGTGTATGTAAAGGAGGCCCATTGAAAAGCGCCTAACCCAAGAGCCAGCAAAATCACTTGATGGACCTGGATCTGCGTAAGGGAGAACAGGTCCACAGTGGTGGTGGGGACAGGGGCAGGGGCAGAGAAGAGGACCAGTGAAATGCTTGTTTTCAACAGAACAGGCTGTACCCTGAGCCCCCAATCAAGTCCTTCAAAGGGCAAGTACCCATGGAGACCCAAGTTGTACATGAGAGGCCAGGACTGGGGGTAGCAGAAGCCCAACCACCCCATTGACAAAAGGAAATAGGGCTTTTGAGGCAGCCTCAAGGGAGGCTGAATCCAAGACTCTGGGAAAGGGATGGGGAAAGCACACACACAGGTTTTCCCATATTGAGCACTCTAGGGCCACAAGAGCAGTCTTTATGAGAACAAATGGAAACTGAAGACAACAGCCTGTGATCTGCAGCAGGATGAGGTCTGGCGGTGGGCAGAGCCCGGGAGGCTGCAAGCTAAGCGGAGTGCCTGGCTATGCCCTCCCACACGGCCTCCTTGGGAGTCTGTGTTTCAGGTGCTTGGGAACAGTCAAATGGAACGTGAGGTCGCTCCCACTGTGCTTGAGCACAGCCCTACTCTGGGGAGAATTCAACCTGAGGGGCAGTGGGGGCAAGACAACAGGACTCTTGACTTTGGGGCCATCTGAACACAACCTGCCAACCAGCAGCGCCAAATGGAGGAGGCCAAAGCCAGAAGAGGAGCGAGGATGGGGGGGCCACCAACTCAGGCTAGGCCAACCAGGACACTACGGACCCCATCTTCTGGGAGGGACAGCTGCCAGGGTCCCATCTGACTCCTGGGGTCTCTCTTGGTGTTAGCCGAGCTAGGACTCATCAGGGCTCTTCAAGAAAAGCCAGCCACAGGCCTGCCCATTACTAGGGAGGGAGTGAAGCCAGGAGCACATTTGTCAACCCATCCAGGGCCTGGCCTCCTGAAACAAGGCGCCTGGCAGCAGATGGAAGCCTTTTCAGGCAACCTGAAACATACTTTTCTGTACTTTCAGTGAAGAGACAAGCTAGGGATCCCATCTCCTTTCCCCTCCCCCTCCCCCACACTGGGCCAGGGCTGCCTCTCCGCATCACCTCTGTGATATCAGGAAGGAATTAAGGAAGCTGACCACTTAATTGGCTGCATGGCCCACAGCCGAGATTCTAGAATCTCCAGACAGTGTTTATTGGGCACCCTGACCGTGGTCTGAGGCCCTTCTGCCATGAGTGTTCACTGCTTAGGTAGTGAATGCTCCTGAGCTAGACTGGCTTCACGGTTAGTCAGAGTTCTGATGAGACATGCGCAGCCCCGCTGGCCCCATCAACTGGTGGAGAGGCCACAGCAGGTCTCCCCAGATCCAAACGTGGATTCAGGGGAGGCTTTGGAGAAGCTATGGGACCAACCTGAAAGTCCAGATCTGGGCCCCCAACAACCCGCCCCGACAGGGCCTGAATCCAGAAACAGCCAATGAGGAAGAGAACAATGCCTTCCTCAGGCTGTCCTTCCCAAGAAAGCTCTGGATGATCATGGAGAATGCAGCCTTCACCCCTGTGCACTGGAACGATGAGGGAGACACGGTGGTCATCAAGGCAGATCTCTTCCAGACGGAGGTCTTCCAGCACAGAGGTGCAGACAGGATCTTCGAGACAGACAGCATTAAGACTTTCATTCACAAACTGAACCTGTATGTTCAATAAAATCTGCCCTTCAGGCCGCTCTGCGGGGAAGAAGAGGATGATGGTAATGTAGAAAGCCCTGGGGAGACTAGACTCGAGGAGCTGAGTGCTAGACAGGTTTCATTTCCCAGGAGAGATTTTTTTCTCATGAGAGGGTGGTTAAGGAAAGAAGAGAAAATAGGGCCTGTCGTGTTCCACCATCCCCTAGACAGGATCCACAGGGGTGACTCCAGCCCCTGAGGGGCCGCTTGATGTCAGGGAGTGCCGGTAACACATCGAGTGTGGCCAGCACTGGGGGAGTTCTAGGGAGTGCACTTGCTAGGGCCTCATAACCTGCCAGGAATGAAGAGACCTTATCTCCGTACTTAAGCAAGGCTAGGACAGTGGTGGGGAGGAGGGCGGCGAGGAATGGCCATTCTCCCCCACGGTGGCTAAAGTGATTCATTTCCTTTCAGATCTATCGCAATTCCAAGTTTCAGAGAGACAAGCCTTTGCTCCTGCAGAACATCTAGAGGAAAGGCGACCCCAAAACAACTGCTCAGCCCACCACCAGCTCAACAGTGTCCCCAAAGAGAAAGAAGCAAGTGGTGATGACCAGACACTCTCCTCGATTTCATCACAATGAGTCCACCCAAGAGGCTGACAAGAAGGTCCAGAAGGGAACCCCAACGGTTCACAGAATCCTCCGCCAGTGCTCATTTCTGTTTTGTGGCCTTTGGTTTATAGGCAGTATAGCCGGGCAGGCCAGGGAAAACCATCTCCCCAGTGAGCTGGGTGGCCCCAGTGGAGAGGGCATGTCCAGCAATTCCATGTCTGTATCCCCGGCTACTGCTGGAAGGGACAGCGCAGGGCAACTGCCCAAGAGTCCCCCAAGGTACCCAGATTATGGTTTGGTGATGACATAGGTACAACACCTATGATTCCATCGTGAAGGTGGCCATTTCAGTTGTGGCCCCAAATGAGGCCCCTGAGGTGGACGAGGAGGAGGAGGAGTCCTCAGATTACACGTGTGCCCTCTGTGAGCAGTTCAAGGACAATCCCAATCCCTGAGCTGCCAGGTCCCTAGGGACACTCAAAAGCATTCTCTTGTAAGCAAAAATCTATTTCTAGCTCTAATAAAGTACAGCAAAACTCGACGGGAGTAAATAAAGAATTGAATGAGAAGTGTGAGTCTGTGTTCTGTCTGTCTATGCTATTCACACACAGCACTGGGTGAGCCCGATGAGGCTGGAAGCCCACACCCCAAGCAGGCCTCAGTCTGGTCCCCATGGTCCCTTTTCATCTGAAGCAGCAGCATTTCACACGTTTGGCCAAGAGTGTGGCTCCCGAGCCATGCGCTGAGGCCAGCCTAGGACAGGTGGGACCCTGGGCCTTGCCTTTCACACAGCAGAAGACCCAGTCCTGCTCCTGATGATGGGAGTGTCAACTTCCATGAGTCATGCACCCTGAAGCAGAATGGGATCCTCCTGGGTCCGCCGACAATGCCACAAGTTTCTGATCAGCAGCTGAGTGTCTTCAGCTCCCAATCTAGGGGCACGCCCAAGAGGCCCACTGGAAAGCAGGGTCACTCCACCTGCCAAGGGCCTTGGAAACACATGACCCCAAACCCAAAGACAAGTACAAGATTTCCACAAGCTGAATACCAGCCCTTGTTGCTCTGCCCTCATAGTTGTATTTAGGATCTAGGTACCATGTCCAACACACACCCCTTGGTCCAGACATAAGCCCAAGTGCCCAAGCATCCTGCAAGCCTGGTAACACTGAAGAGGGGGTCACAGAGGTCTGGCTCTTTCCATCTGTCTCCATGCTGTCTGTTGACAGGGGCGTGGTGACCCAGAGGACCCGTCCATCACATGCAGTCTGTGGGGAAGTCAGGAAGGAGGGCAGGACAGGTGGACAGAGGCACTTGGTGAGTTCCAAGACAGAGGGTCCTGAAACTCTGGGAGCACTGAGGAGGGGGCAAGGGTCCCGCTAGCTTTGCAGCCTAATAGCCTGCCTCTGGTCCTTTCTCAGCACAGACAGGCACAGTCCTGGGCTTGGCTTCCCCTGACCCTCACCCCACCCCTCAGGTCCCAGCCCCATCACTGCCCATGCTCTGAAGATCCCTCATGTTACTCTAGGCCTGCTGAGGGCAGATCTGTGCTAACCAATCTGGCCTTGGCCTTGGGGCCACACTGGACGGCCCTGCCAGGTGTCTTCCCTAAGCCTTTGGGAGGCACCTTCCTCCCAGCCCTTCCCACACAACTGACTCCACTGTCAGCAGATGCCCTGGGCCCTGCCCAGATCCTAGAGAAAGAATGAAGGAGAGTAGGAACGTCTGTGAAGGGAGCGCTCCCTGTTCTTGCCAGGGGTTTAGCCATTGCTATGTCCTCTACTCGGGTATGTGACTGGATCCCTGGCTTGCCCAGTTTCCACCATTCAGTGTCTCAACCAACCCAACCCCTTCCTTTTGGGTGCCACCAAATCTCAACTGTGTGGGTGGGATCCCTGAGTAAGAAGGGGCTGCAAGCGCTCCTACCTTTCAAAGCAGAGGGTGCCTGTTTGGCGGCCAGAGGAGAAAACACTCTTCTTCCTGCTTGTCTGGGCGTCTTCACTTGCACCCTTGGAACAGGGAGAAAATCACCTGTGACGAGACAGCAATGTTGGACAACAAGCCACCACATTTTTCTTCAGGGCAGTGGCCTCAGACCACGGGGACCCAGGAGGGCCCAACTGATGTGAAACACACGTGCAGGTTCCCTCAGGGTTGGTTCTGCTCATCACAGCAGCTGGCTTGTCCTCCTGTGGCTGGGACAGGGACCCCATGATGCCTCAGCCCACAGCACAGAAACCCATCCCCCAGGAGTGATGGAGATTTACAGCCCAGGAGACTCCACAAGGAACAAGAGCAAATGACGTCTCCCCTCACACTGCCACTCTGGAAGGATCTGGGGGCCCGCCAAGTCAGTGGGCCGCCGTCCTCCATGGACTTGTGGTTAGGCCCCACCAGGAGGGGAACCATGGACAAGCAGCTGAGCCCTACAGGGTCAGGGCCTGGTGGGGTTGGCTCGCCGTGCTCAGGTGGCGCTTGCGTGAGGTCACAGTCCAGGGACAAGGAGGAGGCTGGAAGGAAGTTGAGGACACAATGCCAGGACACACACTTAGAAGGATGGTGGGCAGGGACTGTGGCCGTGGAGGGGACCAGAAGGTGGAGTTTGGCTGCCTGGCAGGCGGTCCTGGCCGCAGAGCCTGGAAAGCCTGCCAGGAGGTACCTTCTGCATATGAAGCAGGTCCCGCCTTCCTGCAAGCAGAACGAGTCATGGGCGCTTTGGGATGGCCAGGCTGCGGCCACCAGGCAGGACAGTGATCTGCCACCAACACCTGAGACCTCTGACAGGTGAAAGTGCAAGCTGGCCTTGGTCACGTCCTGCCCACAAACACTGAAGCCCTTGATTTCCAGTGTGTATGTCTTCCCATACTCATGTAGGCATGCACGTAGGAACAAAGCACATTCCCTTGCTCGCCCTGTCTGCTAGGAGACAAAATAGGAGCCTCCATACTCTGAGGAGCCTGGAAGATTAGGCCTGAAGGAGCCTCGAGACCAGCAGCCTGGAGAGAGACCTGGAGGAGGATCAGGAAGTGAGCAGCCAGCAGAAGAGAGGGACGGAGGTGGGAGGAGCAGGGCAAGGAGTCTTGGGCTGAAGTGTGGGAAAGACCAGGGTGAGGAGGAGACTCTGGAGAAGGAGGCAGGGCTGGCGTAGGGCGGGGTGGTGCCCCTGGGGAGCTGGGCTGGGGTAGAGCAGGGCCGAGCTGACAGGGATGGAGCTGTGGGCCCGGGGAACCCATGGAGGCTGGGCCTGTCCAGCTTCTTGGAGGAGGCCAGACCGTGCCCTTTGGAGCCCTTGCCATAGGCGTCTACTCCCCGAGACTTGGCGAGGGTCAAAGTGACAGCGATCACATTTGAGCTTCAGACTGGACCCCAGGGGCCAGGGAAGCCGTGAGAGGCGTGGCCTCTGGGCGGAATCCCCCATCTCAGGGCCTAAAGCCCAGGCCAGCTCTCCTCCAAGCCACCCTGGGGCTGCTGACCCAGTGCTGAGCAACAGTCTGTTTTTTTTGTTTGTTTGTTTGTTTGTTTTTTCTTTGTCTTTTTGGCAGATGAGAAGGAAAATCCTCACTGTGTCTCCTGCTGCCCCTGGGACCTGGGATGTCTCAGAGAAAGACAGCTTCGCCTTCAAAACTATTTTCTGAACTCTTGCTCTCATCCGGGGGCTCAGCCCACCCAGGGCAGCCACCTGACTCTGCTCCTGACCACCGCCCTCCCTACTGTCTCCTTGCCTCCCAAGTGCCTGATCAGAGTAAATGTTCCTTTTCCTGTCCCCACTGCTACTAGCTGAGCTCAGGCCTCATGGCCTGGGGCCAGTGCTGTCAGCCTAGTCTCCCCACCTGCCTAGACCCCTCTTGTCTCTTCTCCTCCAGTTGCACACCATCGGTTCTGTGTCACACCACACACTATGTCCTTGTCAACCTCGGATTGAAAGTGCAGCTGAGCCCTCTCCTGTTTAAGCCCCAACCTGTCTGTGGTGCCCTGGGGGAGGCTTCCAGTGGTCTCAGGTCTCCTTCCTCATCACCCCGCACTCTGGGTAGCTGTGCTGGCCCTGCACTCTGCACAGAGCACATCCGGGACCCCACACTTTCTCGTGCAGTTTTGTCCCTGGACCACTGGCTCCTCTTGTCCTGACAACCTATTGTCCTCCTTCCAGGTACGACGGTAACATTCTTTTCTCCGTTCACTCGGGTGCCAGATGCTCTCATCTGGGAGTTCTGGGGCACTCTGCATCTTCCTGCTGCCTGTCTTTGCCCCTCTCTTCCTCCCAGGCTGTGGCTGCTGTGCACGAGTCTGGACCCCCCAAGGGTCACCAAGTTCCAGGAAGGCAAGGTCGGTGTCTCCCTGGTTCCCATTAGCCAGGCACCCACACAACTGCTGCCATGGGAATGTTGAGTGGTAAAGCAGTCTTCTCTTCCAGCGTGCAGCCTGCTCTCTCCTTGCAGAAGCCTCCCAGGCACAAGTTGAGGGGTAGAGGCTGCCTCCTGGATTTGAGGCCTCAGCATTGCAGGAACCCGAGCGATCACCACACCCAACTCCCTCATGGTGGCAACCTGCTCCTCGCCCCAAGAGTGGTTACCAGCTGTCTCCAGAAACCCCAGAACCTCCTGGTAGTGGTTTCAGATCATGAGGGAGGGTCCTGTGAACAGATTGTGGGCTGCTGCTGTTCCTCCAAATCCTGGTTTTGAACGAGACCTTGCCCAGTGAACTGGAGACCTATGATGTGTGGCTGCTGATGGGAGCAGCTGTGAGGACCTGCTCCATGGTGTTTCTCTGCACCCATCCCTTCCCTGCTGCTGGCCCCAGCTCTCCTCACGTGCCCAGATGTGGGGACTGAGCCACAGGGAGTGCTGCCTCCCACCCCACCTGGGTCTCTGAGGCTTGGTGAGGGTTCCACGTTGCTCCTGCTGTGTGTTTGAGGGCAGCACTGACCTGGGACGGGCTCAACCCAGATTCTCGGGTGCCCGCATGTCCTCCTTGGCCGATGCGGTTTCCTCTCTGAAATGCCTGTTGCCCATCTCTCCACTGAGCTGTGTGTCTTTTCTGTGCTGAGTTTTGGGCACTTCTTTTGGGTCTGGGTGCTTATCCTGCCCTGGTTGGTTGTGTTTCAGATTTATCCTCTTCTGTTTGCAGGCTAGTGGCAGACTCAGTATTCACCTGGTCTCTTGGAGCCTTAAGTACCCCAGAGGTCAGTGCGTGGTCCCTCAGGTCCTCCCAATGGGGGCTGCCATCCACCCCCAGGCTTGGAACCTGGGCCGAGCAGTCCCCAAGGAGACTCTGCCCTGGCATCCAGCACTCTGCCCATGAGAGAGGGCTCCTTCATATCCATGTCAGTCCCTCGGTCCCTGCCTAGCTATAGTTCTGGGCCTTGGACTCCCACACACTGGACAAGCCCAGGCATGGACATGTAGCTCCAGGAGGTTGACTAGCCTTCCCCTCTGTCCCCAGGGCAGCTCCTGTTGGCTGCATCCCTCTCCATACATCCCAGATCGAGGGGCAAGCCTGAGAACTGGACATGTTTTTATTTCATCTCAGTTTCACCACAGTATCTTGAGAGGACATGAGTGGCCACTTGGTTGCCACTTCTCGGGGTGCTGCCTGCCAAGGGGATGGGACACTGCCCCAGGGGGACCTCAGGACCTTCTGTGAGACTCTGGCGCTGACCCGCTTGCATTCACATCACAGGCCTTTATATCACATCTGACCTGGGACCTGGAGATGCTGGTTTGCACATCTCCATCACACCCAAGCTCTGGGGTCTATGGGCTCTTCACTGTCTTCTGTCTGGGCAGGTTGTCCACAACCCAGGCACCAGGCCCTCCCAGCACTGGAGGGGGCTTCTGGACACCGGCTGAGGGCCACTGAATGGGTCCAGGTGCTTTGTTTGAGAGATCGAGGAGCAGGGAGGGTGGTCTCAAGTGTGCGTTGCCATCCCATACTCATGGTGAGAGGACTTTAGTGAGTGGACTCTCATGCTCTGGGTGGGAGCCCCATCGAGCTACCCTTTGAGTACTTGTGTGCCCACCATGGTGACTTGGCGAAGCACCAGGAGGATGTGAGAAGTCAGGAGCAGAGGATGCCCATAAGGCACCACCAGAGCTGAGAAGGATCTCCAGTTCATGAGTGGGGCATGTATTCCCCCTCTTTTTCTGTGCGTTTCTCTGTTAATCACTGGAGTGCACGCGGGGTTTCTGTTTGGCCTTACCATTTTTCCCTCACATAACATGTGCCCCCAGGTTCTGAAGGACTCTTTGACAGATGTCTCACTAAGCCCTGCACTTGGCTCCGGGGGATACTGCATTCCAGGCTCTCCCAGCTCAAGACAGACTGATGAATCCTCGGGACTGGCCCAGTGTCCCTTGCCCCTTGACCCCCTGTGCCCAGAAACCCCAGCCCAGGGGGTCTTCCCGAAGTGGCTGCAGAGTCAGAATTACCTGGGTATCTCACATCAGTGTCAAGTTGACCCTGGGTCCAGCAACTTCCACCCCTCTGGTGGTCCCACCTCCCTGCGTGGGGTCACCAACGCAGAGCCCAAGGTCCTTGTGAGAGGAGCTGGGGTTGTTCCAGTGTCTGTTTGCTATGGTCCTTCCTCTGGGACCCACTCCATCCGTGTTCCAGGTCTGAGAACTGGCTCAGGGGCCAAACCTGAACGAGGGATCTTGACCTGTTTACTGGGGCGGCTGCTCTTGGCCTCAGTGTTGTTTTGGACTGTACCTTGGTCCCTTGCCCACCCATCGAGCCCCAAGGAGGCCATGTTGTACTGATCACCTTCCCCACTCTGTGGATCTGGCCTCCTGGGCAGTGGCAACCCTTGTCATGGCCCCTGGCTCCTGGCCACTCATTACAACTCCCTGACCTCTGCTGCAGTCCCTGGGCAGTGGGAATGGTGGGAAGGAGGTGTTGTCCGTCTCCTCCATCACCAGGCCTGGCGAGCTCAGCCTATGTTGTGTGGTGACTTCGCTCTGCTTGCTGGCCGGGCAGTAGGTGACCACCTCTTCCCATGGTTCCTTGGTTCTCCTGCTGGTAGTCCTGTGGGTCCTGCCACATCTCGGGGCGGCGAGCTCCCCTGCTTCCTGGGACGGAGGGCACCTGTGAGGGAGGGCTCCAGTCCCATTTGCTCCCTTGGGGGTGGGGGTGAGGGGTTCTCCAGCTCATTGTGGGGTGGGGTGGGTGGGCTGCTGCCACAAGCTCAGAAGTTCAGAGATGTCTGGGTAGTCCTGGTCTTCAGGGGCCTGCCTCCTGGTCTCCCAGCTTTAATGTCAGGGATGCAGGTTTTCCCAAGAGGACCTCTGATGCCAGCAGGTCAGGCCTACCTTGGTAGAATGCTCAGTATCTTTGAGATTCAGCCATTCCTGTTGAATCCTGGGCAGATGTTTGTCCACTGCCTGAGGTTTTGTCAGCTATCGGGGAGACCCTGGGCCACCCCTTGGTTCTCATTGTTTTTCACCCTGAGCTGCTCATCCCCTGTGGACAGCAAAGCAAAAACGTCACTTCCCTCTATTCCTCCCATGATCCACAGGCCTGGGTCTTCTCACTTGCCAGGGAATTCCTCTCCCCCTGCTAGCCCAGCAAAATTCTAGCAGCTGGGCTGTGGCCTTGAGCCCAGGGCTGAGTACACACCGACTACCCCCAGGATGGGTCCTCATAAACAGTGGGACAGGGGATGTCAACCCTGTAGCAAGGCCCCATCTCACTACCTCTCACTCGGGCCAACCTTCTTGGGATGGGTCTTTCGTGAGGCTATTCCCGGGGGTGGGGTGGGGGGGGGAGTTGGTGCCAGAGGCTGGCTGGGGACTCACCACGAAGGGGACAGGGAGCAGGCAGAGTTGGGCAGGGCATCCCTTCACCTGCAACGTTGACCTGACTGTTCCTGCCAGCCGGTCGGGAGGTGCAGAGCACAGATAGGCATTGGAGGTGTCCACAGTGGGCCCTGGTGCCTGGGCCCTCACAGTGCCTGAGGTTCATGATCACTACTGGCCGAGCAGGAGAACTGACAAAAGGAATTGGTGCCTGAGCGGTGGCTGTGTCTACACACAGGATGCCAAGTGCTTTGCCTGGGTGGCGCCATGCTCTGCCCTGCATGCAGCCTGGTGGGAGGGGCTCTTGGCTTTTTTCACAGCAGATAGCTGCTGGGTTGGGGAGGAGAACTCTTTCCAGTGCACTGGCCACCCAGCCATCTGCTAGCTCTGGTGTAAGCACAGCCTGATGGGAGAGGGCAGGTCTGTGTGCCAGACCTCATGAGGCAAAGCGTGTTCAAGCCCAAGGACACCTGTCCTGCAAGAGGCTCCTCCACCGTGCAGGGTGTCAGGTGTCCACTCACCCCTGCATCACTCAGGGCTGGAGTGTTGGGAGACTGGAGTGCATTTTCCAGGCAGACCTGTGCAGTGCAGAGCCTGAAATGAGGCAGAGGTTGGGGAGTATTAAGAGTGGGGAACCAACCACTGACTCATATCAAAGGACCATGGAGGGGTTTTTAGACGGGAGGGCCATCTGGATCGGGCCTTGTAGTGAAGAGGGTCTCCTTGGCTGGGAAATGGGGGGAGGTCCCCCCGATAGGTCAGACCCATGGAGGGAACTGAGCCCAGGTGTGTGGCTGGAACAGGCAAGTCTGTGTAGGGTCACCAAGCTGACACCGTCAGTTCAGGTCCCCCAAGGGATTTTTGGCAAAGGATTTCTAGAGACTCTGATGTGCTGTAAAGTTGCATCCATTGCCTGCAGAGGCAAGGCTGCGTGCTGGTATGTGCAGCACTAGCCAGGTAGGCTGGGCAGGCTCTGGTCCTCCACAGAGGCAGTGTGGGAGGAAGCAGACACTCCGTTCTGCCATCTCAAACCTGGATTTGTTCCCAGCACCACCACTGCTGGAGTGTGAGTCTCAGCAAATCACTCCCTCTCTGAGTCTCCCTTTCTTTATCTGAAGGATGAGCACAGTGTGAAATGTCCCCATTAGGAGTAATCCTATTTGTCGGTGCATCTGATAGGAGAGAGGAGGTCACAAGATGAAAGCACATGAAAGCAATCTATAAACCAGAAAGCACCTACTACGAATAGCGGTTGAAGAGGCATCTCTTTTCCCAAGAGAACTTTCCCCAGAATGAGTGGGAATGCAGGCTTGTGCCTTGAAACCTGCAGCTGGGAGACAGGCAGACAGTGAAGAGCCTCCAACTCGGAAAGGAGGAGAACATGGCCACCATCAGCCCCCAGTCCCAAAGGTCCTATAGGATGTGGCCTGGGTTGGGACTTGAGGGCCATTGGTGGATTTTGAGTAAAGATGTGTATAGTGGCCCCTGGGGTCAGAAGGCAGTGTGAGCTGAGTCAAACTGACAGGCTTTGTGAACTAGGGGCTGTACCATGACCAGGAATCCATAAAGCTGGAAGCCTCTTCCCTGAACTGTGCGGGAGTCAACATCTGCCTGCTGCCTCAGGTCCATGATCTGCTGTTCACCATTTCATCACCCAGAACACTTCAGCAGCCAAGTGTTTTCAGCAACTTGATCTAAACCCTTTTGGTAGTCCCACCAAAAATAGATGATACCAAGAAGCTATTTATAGTATCCTGAATTTTCTCTACGTATCCCACTTGGTATTAACAGTCTCATGGTTCACTGCAGCCATGTCAGTATGTCTGCCAGCCTCTGCCTGCATATTGATGATCTCTGTGTCCCTATTAATGATTTCTAAATCTCTAAACTCTCGTGGCCCCCAAGGCTTTTGGACAAAACATTAGGCACACATGACCCCAGCCCCAATAAGAGCCAACACTTTCAGAGGACTGACAGAGACCCAGGGATATTGGATGCATTACCTTCTTCCAGCCTTCGGCCTGCAGGAATGCCCTTCCTGGGACAGGCAGGACTGAGGGCCAGCCCCAGGTCAACCTGGATGACTACACACCCCACCATCTGCCAAACTGCCTCAGGATGTGCAATATTTTGGTACCAACCATGGTCTTCTGTGGTAGAAATGGGAGGAACCTAGAGCTAAAAAGGGAGAAGGCAATGGCACCCCACTCCAGTACTCTTGCCTGGAGAGTCCCATGGATGGAGGAGCCTGGAAGGCTGCAGTCCATGGGGTCGCTGAGGGTCAGACACAACTGAGCGACTTCACTTTCACTTTCCACTTTCGTGCATTGGAGAAGGAATGGCAACCCACTCTAGTGTTCTTGCCTGGAGAATCCCAGGGATGGGGAGCCTGGTGGGCTGCCGTCTATGGGGTCGCACAGAGTCGGACACGACTGAAGTGACTTAACAGAGCTAAAAAGAGGAGGGACCCTTGGCAAGCACGTGTATTCACTAGGTTGTAATTCCAGAAACCTATACACCATCTTGTTTCAGGACATCCGGAGCCTGGTGCGGTCTCCCACTACAGCCTCACAAAACCTGGATCCAGCCACACAATTCTCGGGTGTTAACGTGATTCAGGAGTCTCTGGTTTTGAGATACAGGCGATGACACCAGAAGCTCAGCAGCATTAAGCCCACCTCGTTGACTTGTTTTCATTGCACACTTCTCAAGCGCTGATAGGAAATGCAGGTAGAGGAGATGGCGTAAATGGCATTGTGCTGCAGTTGGTGCTGCTTGCCCTGCTGGGCGGCTCCCTCTGTCTCGGAGAAACCTGTGAGTTAACTTTGGACAGGATGGAAAGTTGCCTTCAGGGAGTGGCACCCGGCCCTCACTTGCAACATGCTTAGTAGCTAATCATATTCTTAGGATTGACCTGGACCCAAAATTGCAAAAGCCATGTTTTCCCTGAGCAAAATTGTGGTTTTCTGTCAGCCCATGATCTGGAAGCTGTCTCTTGCTCGCCCACCCTGGCTTCTGTGCCCTGGTCACCCTCCAGGTACCCCGGTTACCAGTGAGGGTATATGGTCATCAGCCTCACAGCACAGGGCTGAGCAGCCCAGATCAGTGTCCTTGCCTGGGTTTGTCCTTGGCATTGTGGTGTCGTGGCTCAGAGGCCAGGGTTTAAGATCTTGAGCCACTGATGACTGTTTTCCAGCCTAAGGTTTCACATCTGTATGCTGGGTGTAGTAACAGTGCACAGTTGCTGGGACAGCAGGGAGGGTTCCATAAGTTGAAAGGCTGGGATAAACTTGGTGCACAAAGATGTTATGGGGAAGGGAACCAGGAAAATTATGCCAGGGTCTTTCATCTGCTTTGGGGACTTATCGTTGGTTGACAAGGGCAGAAAAAAGTGCTCCATGCCACCTTGTCTCCAGCCTGCAGTCGTGTCCCTCTGGGGTTCAGGGGACTGTTTTTAAGACGCTTCCTGTTGGCATAGCAACATTGCTGGGAGAAATATCAATAAACTCAGATATACAGATGACATCGCCCTTATGGCAGAAAGAAAAGAGGAACTTAGGAGCCTCCTGATGAAAGTGAAAGAGGAGAGTGAAAAAGCTGGCTTAAAACTCAACATTCAAAAAACTAAGAGCATGGCATCCAGTCCCATCACCTCACGGCAAATAAATGGTGAAACAATAGAAACAGTGAGAGACTTTTGGGGGGCTCCTAAAATCACTGCAGATGGTGACTGCAGCCATGAAATGAAAAGACACATGCTCCTTGGAAGAAAAGTTGTGAACAACCTAGACAGCATATTAAAAAGCAGAGGCACTACTTTGCCAACAAAGGTCCGTCTAGTCAAAGCTATGGTTTTTCCAGTAGTCATGTATGGATGTGAGAGTCGGGTCATAGAGAAAGTTGAGCACTGAAGAATTGATGCTTTTGAACTGTGGTGTTTGAAAAGACTCTTGAGAATCCCCTGGACTGCAAGGAGATCCAAGCAGTCCATCCTAAAGGAAATCGCTTCTGAATATTCATTGGAAGGACTGATGCTGAAGCTGAAACGCCAATACTTTGGCCACCTGATGCAAAGAACTGACTCATTTGAAAAGACCCTGATGCTGGGAAGGATTGAAGGCATGAGGAGAAGGGGATGACCGAGGATAAGATGGTTGCATCGCATCACCGACTCAATGGACATGAGTTTGAGTAAACTCTGGGAGTTGGTGGCGGACAGGGAGGCCTGGCATGCTGCAGTCCATGGGTTTGCAAAGAGTCAGATATGACTGAGCTGAACTGATTGAGAACCAACAGCAGCCACCAGTTCCTATTTTCACTGCAAATTGAAGCAGAAATGCAGTGGCTTAAATCACAGAACAGGTGTTTCAGATTAAACATTAGGTGAAATTTCTTTTTTCAGATGTATTTGATAAACTCTGGAATGGATTGTCATAGGAAATTTTGAAGCTTCTTTTCTGGAAACTTTAAGAAAGAGGATAGATATTCATCTGCCTGAGACAGTGGAAGCATAATTCCATCTGGAGATGCTCTGATGCACTGGCTTCAGGTGGGAATGGAAGGGAAGAGCGATCACCTTTCTACTGAAGTCTCCTGGCCAAGCATTTCATTCCACTTTTCAGAGCATTTCAGCATTGCTGATTTTATCTGATTTCAAAAGTTATACATGTTCATTACCTAAAATTCAGAGAATGCAGAAACATATGAAAAAGTAAAACTCAAACAAAATCCTATAATTCAGAGGTAACCAAAAATATTTTTTCTGGCCTATATATTCTCCAGACTTTTTTTTTTTTTTTTGTACATTTCACATAGAATTTTCCAAAAAAAAAAAGTATCGCACTGCACACTTTTGTAGTCTAGCTTTTGTACTTATTACAATGTGGGGTTCTTTCTATATCACTAAATATGGCTTCATATAATTTTTGGTAGCCAAAGACAATTCCATGATATCCATGTAGCATAACTTATTTAACCAGGTTTATACTGAGGAGGTTTAGGTTGTTCTCCCTGGAAATCCCTGTACATATGTTTTTGTGGAGTTGTCCAGTTATTTCCTAATAATAAATTCCTGGAAGTGAAATTGCTGTATGAGGGTATGGCTGTTTAGATTTTTCCTACCTATTGCCAGATTCCCCTCCAGAAAGGTCAGATCAATGTGCATCACCATCAGTAATGCTTGAGTGAGTCTGTTTTCCCTTTTCCTACACGACATTAACTACTGTCCATGTTCACAGGCTGTTCTCAATGTTTTAACATACATTTCTTTGAGTTCTAGAAACATTGAGGTTCTCAAGGTTTTTAGTCATTTCTATTTCTTTTGTTAGTTGCCTTTTGTCTCCTTTATGCATTTTTCTATTGGGGACACAGATAGATAGATGGATGGGGTGGGTGGATGGATGGATGGATCAATTGTTATTGTCTGACTCTTTGCAACCCAGTGAACTGTAGCCCACCAAGCTCCTCTGTCCATGGAATTCTCCAGGAAAGAATATTGGAGTGGGTTGCCATTCCCTTTACAGAGGATCTTCCCCACTCAGATCAAACCCAGGTCCCCTGCATTACAGGCAGATTCCTTACTGTCTGATAGACAACAAGCATGAGTGAGCAGGAGGATGCAGGGGAGTGCTCCAAAAGAGTCATGAGGTCTTCCCCAGTTCCCAGACCTGAGTCAATTGTCAGACACAGAATCCATTGACCAAAGGGAAGGAGGGATCCTCATGAGTTAAGACTCTGCAACACCCTGGCAGATGTATGCAGCCATCATTCCCCAAATCTGTCCCGCAAAGAGACCCACATCGTTCACCTTGGTGACTGGACACGGGAGAGAGAGGAAAGACGCAAACATTGTAAGGACGTCTAGAAGCGGGATGCTGTGGGAAGTGATAGTCAGGCCTTCACTCCGTCAGTGTCCGCAGTGGAGGGGGAGCATGTGTGCACCAGGAACATATGGAGGTCTGCCGGGGACCAGCCCCCGCTGATCCAGGGTATTCGAAGGAGAGACGGCGTAGGCGAAGATCAGGAGACAATTGCTTAATTAAATGTTAATTAAGGATATAAAGAGTAATAGAATGAGGATAGCTCAGTGAAGAAATTCAGTGGAGAAAAGAGGCTGAATAATTCAGCCAGAAGGTAAGAGAAAGAACGACATGGTGAGACCAAGTTTCGGTGAACAAGGCCCGCACTTTATTTTCCAAAGTAGTTTTTATACCTTAAGTTATGCATAGAGGATAATGGGGGAAGGGGTAGAGTGTCTTGCAGCAAACCAGGCTTTCTTCCTGCAAACTTATCATATGCAAAAGCTTAGGTGATTTGCATCAACTTCTGGCCCAGAGGCCTGTTAACATTTTAAGACCTTTTCTTCAGAAAACTTATTTTTCTCTAAAGGTGATTGGTCAGGAGCCACCCTCCAAAAGCATTAGATAAAGTTGCATTCCTACAGAGCAAAGGTGTGGTGGGCTGTAACAAGAAAAAGAATTAACTCAAGGGTCCCAGGTTACAAACATTAAAGCTACTACTTACACCAACTATATTAATCAATACACTGCCAGGGACACAGCAGGCAAGGGATATGGAAACTTAGCAGCAAACATTGGCCCAACAAGTGAAAATCCCTTCACCAATACAATTTCTAATCAATCTTTTAACTATTCAAAAGAATCTGTGTTTACACAGTTTAGAACATCTCCTGCCTCTCACAGTTGGGAGGCTCTGAACAATCACATGAGGCCGGAAAAACCTATTCAGGCAGGCTAGAGGATTTCCAAAGGAGTTTGTAGGTTAAACACTATCACACCCAGGAATTATTAACTGGAGCTGTAAGCTAACTTTTTTCAGAGAGGTAGTGGGGGACAGCCCCCCGTAAAGTCAGAGGTGTAGGTGAAAGCACAAAGCAGAAAGTAGGCAGACTCTGGTTTTGGGGGTAGATTGCTCGAGAATTTCCAGGGAGACTCCTGAGGCTTGATCCCGCCTTTGCGTATGCCAAGCCTCCTTCCTCATGACCTTTGCCAGAGGCGGAGCTCGCTCCCCGCAGAGGTCTGGCCTAGATCTGACCCAGAGAGCTCCTGCCTGCCACCTCCAGATGTGCGATTAGAACAGACGTGCTTGATGATGGGCACAAGCCCTGAATGCACACAAGCCCATTAGTATAGAAGCTATCAGAGCGGGGAGACCAAGTGCACTCCCTGCACCTTGACTGTGACAGTAAATACAAACCAAGATTCCCTCTGGTTTGGGAGATGTGAAACATTAATGACACCCTTAACACCAAAAGGATGCAGGGAGGTGGTCCCCACCGAACCTCCTCAGCGGTCTGGACCCTACTCAAACCTCTAGGCTCCTGAGGAGGACACTGGACCACCACCCACTCGATAGCAACTGCTTTGCCAGGTTTGTTATCTTTTCTGGAACACATGGCCACCTCCTCGGCATACAGCATGCAGCCGTTGGTCCTCATGAGCTAGGTTCTGTCAGACCCACAAAGGGAGGCGACTGCAACAGTAGTCCACCGCAAAACAGAAGTGGCTTCTCTGAGGAGATCAGACCCAAGCAGGGCCATAGATTACAAGAAGGTGAGCTAAACCCCAATATGACCTGCAAATGTGTCACAAGCACCTCTGCCGCCGTTTATTCCTGGAGATTAATGGGCCAGGAAGTTCTTTTCTGACCAGCTGCTGGGGGTGTAGAAATGCTGAGCATAGATGAGGGGTGGGTTGGCTGAACTGAAACTGCAGGTGGAAATGGACTCCTGCTGCAGTACCACCTCCACCACATGTGGCCATAGAGACAGGGGCGAGCGGAAATCCGCTCCCAGTGGATGCAACTTCTGATGGTGCCTCTAGGGATCCACTATTTATGGATAAAGAAAATGGCCCATGTCAAGAATAGACATGGGCTTAAAGATGATGGAAAATGGATTAGCCAGCCAGTCAGGTACTTAGAATGAGACATTTTGGTAGATTGCCACAAGTAGGTTTGGAGAAGGGGTACATCAATGAACCTATAGGAAGGGACACCAAAAAGGAAGATATCTGCATTGCCTCTTGCTACTCACAAAAGCATGCAGCACACAAGAGGCAAGAAACATCACTGAAGACCCAGTGCCTGAAGAACTGAGAGCGCCCAGCCTCTGTCAGTGGTCCCTCAGGGCTGCACAGTGCTCTCATGCGAGGAGGAGCCCTGGGGCCAAGGATGATGCTGCATCTGGGCTCAGCAGCACAGGCGCCACCAGCAGGCCGGATGAGCTACGGCACCTACCAGGTGTTTGCCCCACCATGACAGAGAGTGATGCCGATCCCTCAGTGGCACCCTCCCTCCAGATCATTGAGCCGCTAATCTCACTTCCATCCTTGAAGGAGGAGAGGTTCATCTTTACTGAAATCGATAGGTACACATTGTAGATGTGGGTTTCTCTTTCCCGCTTGCAGCACCTTGTCTGGCACCACTATTTGAGGGCTCACAGAAAGCAGAACTGACTGACACAGGGTATTTCACAAAACCATCCAAGACCAAGAGACCCTCTAACAGCACACCAGGGGCTCAGAGGGCAAGTGGCCATGGGATCCAAAGTCGCTATCTCAGCCCCCACCATCCAGAAGCTGCTGGTCTTCTGGAACAGTGGATTGGCCTCTACAAAGCACACGTGGGGTGCACACTGGGATATGAGAGCCCGTGGTACTGGGGTGTCACCCTCCAGGGACTGGACATGCTCCACATCTGCCATCCTTAGTTCCCCACGAGGTAAGATGCATGGTCCTTGAACCAGAGGGTAGAGTGACCCCGCTGATCACCATTTCCACTGACCCATGACCCCACCTACAACCCAACTCCCAGAGATTTATGACTCCCCGTACGACCACTCCCAGTGACTCATGGCCCCACCTGCCACCACTCCCAGTGACCCACAAGGGAAGTTGTGCTTCCAGTTCTTAAGAGTAAGTTCTGCAGTTCCACAGCAGGGAAGTTCACAGTAGCCACATCTAGCTATTTACATTTGACTTCACATTATGTTACTGGAGTGGGCAGCCATGCCCTTCTCCAGGGGATCTTCCTGATCCAGGGATTGAACTCATGTCTTCCGCATTGCAGGCAGATTGTTTACTAGCTGAGCCACAGCCTGCAATGTGGGAGTACTGGGTTCGATCCCTGGGTCAGGGGGATCCCCTGGAGAGAGAAATGGCAACCCACTCCAGTATTCTTGTGTGGATAATCCCTTGGATGGAGGAGCCTGGTGGGCTACAGTCCACGGGGTTGCAAAGAGTCGGACACGACTGGGAGACTTCACTTCACATTATGTTAAGGTAGAAGGCCGGGCCCTGGGACACACTAAGCACATTTGAGCTCACAACACCCAGCCTCATGTGGCTACTGGTTACCCTATTGCCGGTGGTGACACATGACAGGCTGTTCCCAAAGCAAGAAGGTTCCCCCAGGAGACATGATAACAGTTCTACTGACCCATGAGCTGTGGTTCCCATCTGGGCACATTGGGCTCCTCCTGCTAGGGGACCAGCACACACAGAGAATTGTCCCCATCCTGGCAGGCAGTGCTGACCTTGATCCTAAGGAGTGTGAGGGTTACTCTGGCACAGGCGGAACAGCAAGGAAACATCTCTAATAGCCAGGTGATGTGTCTTGGTTCCTGCTCCACTTCAGTGGTGAATTGACAAGTCCAAGAGCAAGGGTCAGAGAAGCTTCAGAACCCTGAGGGACAAAGTCTGTATTACCTCACCAGGGAAGCCACTGGAAATGGCCGAGGTCCTGGCTGAGAGTACAGGGGATTTAGAACGGATCTCAGGCAAGAGAGTGACCATCAGTTGTGGTGCAGCAGCTGCTGCATCCGTGAGGGCCCAGCATTTGTCCAGTCTTTCTCTCTGAGCTTCTTTAGGAGAGGAAACCAGCAAGAATCCTCAAGGAGCTGTCCTCAGATGAGGTGACCTCTCCAGATGAAGGGAGTGTATGTCAAAGTTGGGAGGGGTGGATTATAGTGGATGCTGTGGTGCCACCCAGATCTCCTCTTTTTCACTAGCCCACTCATTTGCTCAGGGCCACAGGTCTTGGTGGAGGAGGACTCAGAGCAAAAGTCTTCTCTGGAATGGGCCTCCACTGAAGGAGCTGCCTCCCTGGGGGAAGCTCATTGTGAGAGATTACTCATGGGATCAATGTGGGGAGCACACAGTTGCCTGACCCCCTTACCTTGATTAGGTTGATCTCTGCAGTGTCTTCCCTTTTCATGTCTGCCTTCTGAAAATTACTATGATCATCATGCTCTGAAATGGCACCAGAAGTGAACAACCGAATGAAAGGCAAGTTAGACACAGAGACTTAGCCTTTGGAGGTTGAAGTCATGGGCATGGGGGATCCCTGTGCCCTGTCTGAAGTTCAAGGAGTATGACTTCCAAGTATTTGTGTTGGACTCAATCACAAAGCTATATATATCTCAAGGCTTCTGTGCCTTGATGGCTATTTTGGCAAGTCAGATCATCTTCTTGTCCCAGTGAATATACGGAACAGAATTAGTAAGAATTTCCCACTGGGATGACCCAGAGGGATGGTATGGGGAGGGAGGTGGGAGGGGGTTAAGGATGGGGAACACGTGTACACCTGTGGCGGACTCATGCTGATGTATGGCAAAACCAATATAATATTGTAAAGTAAAACATAAATAAATAAATAAAATCATATAGAATTTACAGCTAAAAAAAAAAAAAAAGAAAGTATTTATGCATCACACAGGAAGGCAGAGGAGTATGGATGGATGGGCTCCAAGTTAGACATTTTCAACTGGCCTCCTGTTTGCATTTCATGGGGCACAAAGAAGTGGGCTTCAGGCTGGATACTTACAAATGTTAGTATTCCCTGTGCCAAGAGATAGTATGGCTACAGTTGAGGCACTTACAATCAGCCTCCTCTTTGCTCTCAGAAATGAATAAAACAATATAGACAGCGTAAATAGCCAGTGTTTGTCTCTTATAAATACCTAAATGTAACAGTCATGGCAAGGACAAAGAGGGGCAAAACTTTGTTTGAGTAAAGGACAAAGGGATCTCCACTCCTCCATGTTTTGTACCAAGGGAGACATCAGACATGTGAAGGAAGGCTCCTTGTGGCTCAAAAGTCAAGGGATAATGCCAGACCATAATGAGTCTTGCTCCTCATGGAAACCTTCACTTCGAGGTCCATCTTGGCTGAGGGGTGTATGTACAAACGCAGGGGAGTGTCCCAGGGAGGTCAGGTGTAGAGAAAGAAACCAGATGATAGGCCTGAAGGAAGACAAAAATCCAGGACTGCCTCATATAAATGGTTTTACCGCCTCTTGACTGTGCTCCTGCTCACCAGGTGTGACATCCACACTCTTTCTCTCCAGGATTGCATCTCTGCCTTGCTTCTGTCTCAACTAAGCCATTTCTTTATGTGCTCTCCCACTTGTCGTGCTATGTTTCTAATAATAAACTTTGTGCCTGCATTTACAGTTTCTGCCTCTGTGATAAATGCATTTTTCACTGGAGGCAATGATCCATGAAACAGTAGCATTCAGCCTCTAGCCCTTGCTAGTCTCCAGGCTAGGATTCCGGGCTCTCATCCAGGCTACCCAGGTTCAATTCCTGGGCAGGGAATTAAGATGTCACTTCACTCAACCACTCACTGCTGCCTCACGAGATCAGTGCCACTGGGAGGAGCCCAGGTCCTCACCTTGGCCCTGCATGGACAGCGCCTGGACAGAGCTTCCATCAGTCAGTCAGGAAGGAGCCTTTCCAGCTTCTTGGGACCTCAGCCCCATGGATGTGGCACCACCTTCCTCCAGAATATCTTTCCACCCCAGATAGCAGCACAAATGGGATGCTTTTTTCCCAAACAACGTGCTATTGTTACTTATATAGAAAGTGTTTTTCTTTGTATTTAAATTGGTGAGTTGATCAGGTATTTATTCCCAAACTGTTGGAGGTTTACCTAGGATCCCATGTTCCCTGCAGGCAGCTTCCAGGAAGCAGAGGGAGGAGAGATGTGGGCAAGGACCTGGAGTCTCTTGCCTGCCCTGCAGTGTGCTCGGTGCTCAACAGACAGCAGCTGGTAGGTGTAGCCTGCGATGAAGACGATTCCCTTCATGTGTTGAGGAGTTTTTGAGAAAGCCAAATGTGACTTGAACCTCCAACTGTTTCTAGTCACTACTCTGTGTTGCCACTTTCAAATGCAAGATCTGATTTAGTTTCCAAGACTCTTGCGAACGTCAGGGAGGGGTCCCCCCAGCTCCCTCCAGTGCTCTTTCTGCCCTTCCCTCTGCAGTGATGCTGCCCACAGTCTCAGTGAGCTGAGGATGTGCCCCTGCCTCCTGATGCCAGACACAGTCTCCCCCAGAGGCCCGGCTGCCACCACACGATGGGACTTGTCTCAGCACCTGCAAGGTGCCCGTAGGCTCCCCGACAGCCATGAGCTTCATGAGGGCAGGTATCAGGCAAGCGACAGTGAGAGAACAAGGGCAGTGGGAGTTTTATTCATAAAATCTAGCTAGGATACGCACAATGCCGCACTTTTCACCTCCAAGGAGAATTCTGAGGTGTGTGAATTCAAGTTCAGTGCAGATTTTGCCACTGTGGTTTCCATAACCCATCCTCATCTATGGCTTTAGGGCCTGACCACCTGGATAAGCTCATCCATTAGGTTAAGTGCACAGCCACCAGTTTCAAAGAAGACACTCCATTAAAAGCCTACCAAAAGTTTGGGGGTGCTTAGCAAGACGTCTTCAACTATATTCTCCAAGACTGAGTAGATTGTGCAGCAAACCAAAGTCCACTCACCACTCCCCATTTTGCAAATTTTTGGTGTACCTAGATCAAGCAGCATAAACAGGTGTCTAACTGTTCCTGACCATAGTGTGACTTCCCTTCCTGCCCCAGGAAATTTATCTAGGACAGAAGAGGATCTTCTAGTGTGTATGTCCCATTTCAGATTTTCTTCTCACCCATAAGACACTGTGTATAACTCTGGCTGCTGCCGCCATCCACCCTCATCACAATCACCTCCCACAGAATGAACCCAGCTTCCCAAAGCCCCAAACCACCCTGGCCCAGGCACCAACACTCAAGTGATCCTCCTGGACCCTGCCCCTGGTTGCCCTGTTCTGTGGAACTAGGGGATGTCTGTCCACCGTCCTCATGTGACTGCAGCTCTTAGATCATCGCTCTAGGTGTTGGGGTGTCCTGCTTCTAGTGTCCCCACTGCGAACACAGGGCCTTCCACAGAGCACAGGCTCCATGAAGGTCTGTGGAATAAATGAGCCGGAGTGGGACACTTATCAAGTCAAATCAGGCTTTTTGTACTTTCTTAAATAATTACTTGAAAAACTCCAATTGAACAGAGATAGATTAGCTGTATAAAATGACAGACAAGTACAGAGGAACTCACCTCAAATACATTTTATTTCTTAATTCTTACTAAGTAGTATCATATTTCCAAAATAGTTATATTCCAAGTCCATGTAATCTTGTTCTGGATCACAAAATAAAATAAAGAGTTCACAATCACTTTTACAAAACAGCAAAACTCATGTTCTTGAACTGGTGACCACAAACACACTGTGATCAACGCTACTGACATAGTTGGACACTGAAGCTCGTTAGGCCTTCTATTACAAGGAATAACATTTGAAAAATTTCTAAAGGAAACAGAAGTGGATCTCCATGTCATTGTAGCGAACAGGGACCAAAGATGCTACACACCAGTTCCCCCAACTCTCCCAGCCGTCACGACTGAGCAGGCTGAATGCTCCCTCTTCAAACACAGAGGGAAGGATCAGCTTCCCTTCCTATCCCCAGGACAAGCTGCTGGATGTGGGCCTGAAAGGAGCCTGGCTGCTGCTCTGGCTCAGGGCCCCTCTTCCTCCTCCCTCACACCTATGTCCACCGGGGTGGGAAGAACCTGGGACCCCTTCCTTTGACCTTGCGCAGATAGTCCTTGACTTTCTGCTTGCTGGTCTCTGCATAGGCCCGGGGACCCCACAGGAACTCGTAACGAGCAGGGTGGCTGTAAGGCACCTGCCGGTACTGCAGGTACCCCGCCCGCACCCACACTTGGGTCAGCAGCTCCTTGGGCTCCCCATAGATGCAGTGCTCTATCCCAGAAAATACCCCCATCTTGCTGAGTGTTCCCCAGACCTTCTCCTCACTGATCCGGTCCCCTGCTAGAAGAATCAGACTCAGGACCGTCACCAGGAGGCCAGCCTTTGGTATGCTCTGCTCATCCCTCTGCATCTCATTGAGGGTGAGGCCCAGGACGGGGACCATGACATAGATGTGCTCTCTGTGGTCCACCTCTTTCATATCCAGGCCAAAGGCCAGCTGCATGTACTGTGTGGCTTTACGGAAGACCACTGGGAAGTGGGCCTGGTTATCCCTGAGGACCGTATTCAGCATTTCAGCCTGGAAAATCGGCTCCTTGGTGCCATACTTGAGGATCAGGAACTCCAGTAGTTCACACGTCATCCTATTCAGAGCCTGCATAAGCAAGATCTCCGCATCTCCTGCGGCAGAGGAAGATGAGACTGGAGGGAAGGAGGCCAGAGGGGTTGAGGCATCCTCCGCCTCAGCCCCCAGGAGCTGCGCCTCCACTGGGCCCTCGGCCTGGATTTGGCCCTGAAGGTCTTCCTCAGAAGTGCAGAGCTCATTTGTCGGGACCACAGGCATGATGACTGGGGTCTTGTGCCCAGTGTGGGTGTGGCAGGGGGAAAATGGAGACCACTGACCTGGGAAAGAGAGAGAGTGTAAATGGTCACTGTTTTGAAATGCGCCACGGGTGGCTCTGACTGAATCCACTTACTGGTCTTCCTTGAGGGCTGCTCTTGGGCGTTACAGGGGCGCTCCTCCTTGGTGGTCAGTCCCCTGTCAAGTGAGGAAGAGAAATGCCGGCTCAGGCTGCAGCCAGTACAGCCTGAGCTTCTGGGGCTGACAAGGTGGGGGAATTAGGGCCTTTTGAGGTCCCCTCTGTTCTGGGATGGGGAACCTCTGTGCACATTCAGGACACCCACCTCAGCTTGACTCCTGGTACTCCTGTGACCTCAGAACACAGACCTCAGACCTCAGTCTTCTCCTCCTGGTTCCTGGAGCCCCTGTGAGACAAATGGAGGGGGCACCTCGGGGGTAGACTGTGGCACAGACCTAGGCCTTCTGTGCTGGTGGGAGGGGTTGACTCTGTGAGGTCCCCCAGATCTTGGGTGGCTAGTCCCTTTGGGGCTCACGTGTAGTGCTCACTTTTCCACTGGAATGGCCTGGACCTTCCCCCTTTGGGGGCCTGCAGGGAAACTCAGAACAAGAGCCACATCTGGACAAAGTTCCAGGGGGCCTGATATGTGGCCACACCTGCCTAGGGCCTCCCACAGTTCCTAGGCTGGGGAGATGCTGGGTCACCGCTCTTCACGTCCTACTTGGCCTCCCAGCACTGAACAGAGGGGTGGGCGTCTGTTGAGTCCTCCCTCGGTATTCGGGGAGTCTAGCCTCTGCAGACCTGAAGCCTCCGCCCTCCACCAGAACACCTCACCTTAAGGCCCCTAAGAAAGAGGTGAATAAGCTGCTCACCCTACTCTGGAGCCTCCCAGACCGTCCCCTGCGCCACCCTCCCCACCCCGGGCATGAACAAGGATCCCTCCCTGCCTTAGGGTCTAACAGCCTCAGTCCTTCCCCGCATGGAGCCTAGACTCCAGGCAGGACCCGCGATTGTCCCGTCCGCCATGTTGGAACTCCGCCATATTCACCAGGTCCCCAGGCTCTCTGAGACCCGGGTGTCAGGAAATCCTGCACATGGTCATCCTGCCCGGGGACCACCAGGGTCCCCTCTGTTCTGGGGTCGGGCTCCCCTCCTCCCTCAGTGTCCTCACCTTGACTCCCGGTAGGACCTGGGCTCTGTCCTCTCCCTACAGCCTGTACTGTACTGAGGCCGGGCTCCTCACACCAAGTTCCCAGTCTCTCTGAGACCTGCATGTCAGGAAGTCAGACAGGCTTAGTGTGCTCTTCTCACCACAAGGGCTCCCAGGGCCAACTACCGGGGTGGGGATCTGTGGGGTTCCGTCGGTCCTCACGCAGGGACCCCCTCAGTCCTCCTTCAGGCACCTCACCTTGCATCCAGTCAGGACCTGGGATTCTCGCCTCTCCCCAACGGAAGCCCCGGCCCCTTATACCAGGGCCCGCCTCTCCAAGACCCGGATGTCAGGAAGTCAGACCATGCCTGTTTTGCTCATTCTATCCCACGGACACCCTGGACTGATAACAGAGACGGGCTTAGCACTCTGAGGTCTCCTCTGATTGTGGTCCACGATACCCTATTCCTCCCTCAGTGTCCTCAACTTGACACACCACAGGACCTGGGAATTGGCCCACCTGAGTCTCGGCACCATATGCGAAGTCCCCAGTCTGAGACCCGGATGTCAGGAAGTCTGCCCCTTGTTTCAGGACCTCAGGCTGAGACCCGAATATCAGGAAGTGAGACCGCACATATTGGGCTCAACCTATCCCAGGGCCAGGGTCCCTGCAGACCTCCCTCAGGGTCCTCACCCAGACTCTTTCAGAACTTAAGATCCTCCCTTTCACCCTCTGAGGCCCCTCCCGTATATCAAGTCTCCAGTGTCTCTGCGACCCTGTGCTCATGCCGCCACCAGGGTCTCCCAGGGCTGATAGCAGGTGCCAGGACCTGTGGGGTTACCTGTGTCCTCCCTCAAGGCCCTCATCTTGAGCCCTGGCAGGTCCGGGGATGTCCTTATGTTGCCCTGAAGCAGGACCCTCACATCAAGGCCTTCACTGCCCTGAGACCCCGGGAGGAGACTGTGGACATGATATCACAGCTCCAAGCCCAGGGCTTCCCAAAGATGAGATGATCCCACAGGGGTTCCTCAACCCTCTTTCTCTTTGTCACCTTGACTCCCAGCTCACCTAGGCACCGCCCTCAGCTGCCAACTTTGCTCGCCTTAGAGCCAGCATCCCCCCAAGCCAGGACCCCTGAGAGGCAAGCAGGAGAGGGGGCTCGTTTCCACAAGCCTCTCGGGGTTTCCCAGGGCTAAAAGCAGTGACGACCTGTATGTCCTGCACTCCCAGCGCCCCCCTCAGGGTTCTACCTTGACTCCTAGCACAGCTGGGCTCCTTCACTCTGCTGACGTAAACGCAAGCTCCGTGACCCAGGCCTTCATTTCCCCACTCCCAGCGGGGTCAGTGACGTCACATCTGGGCGCCACACCCCATGGTCCCCCATGGCTGTCGGGAGGGCGGGACATGTATCCCTTGGGGACCCTCTGTCCTCATCTCGAGTCTCTGCAGGATGTGGGCTCCTCCCTCTGTCCACATGAGACTGTGCCCTCAAACCGACTCTGACTTCCTGAGTCACTGAGGAAGTGGTGGAGGAGGGGTGGCTCGGCCTGACAGCCCGGACCGGGGTCTCCAGGAGTCCCCGTGGGAATGGAATTGTATTCTATGAGAACCTCTGTTGCGGGGTGACTGGACCCCCTCATCCTCATTCAGGAGGGGGCCTCCTTAACACTCGAGAGAAGGCTGCAGTCCCAGGACAGATGCTGGATGGGGGCCTGCTGTGCCTATGACCATGGGGGATCACAGGGAACCACACATCTTCCGGTGGGGGCCCGTCAGCAGTCACCATACTTGGAAAACATTTTGTATAAAATATTTGGTTTTAGGTGAAGAGGCTGAGTATGGCAGGTGATTTAGGGGAACCCTTGGTTTGATGATTAGATAATATTACCTGTTGGTGGTTGTTCATTTGCTCAATCGTGTCCAAGTCTTTGCAACTCCATGGACTGCAGCGTGCCAGGCTTCCCTGTCCTTCACTATTTCCCAGAGTTTGAACAAACTCATGTCCATTGAGTTTGTGATGCCATCCAACCATCTCATCCTCTCTTGTCCCCTTTTCCTCTTGCCTTCAATTGTTCCCAGCATCAGAGTCTTTTCCAATGAGTTGGCTCTTCTCATCAAGTGGACAAAGTATTGGAGCTTCAACTTCAGCATCAGTCCTTCCAATGAGTATTCAGGGTTGATTTCCTTACAACTGACTGATTTGATCTCCTCGATGTCCAGGGGACTCTCAAGAGTCTTCTCCAACACCACAGTTCGAAAGCATCAATTCTTCACCATTCAGCCATAAGAGTTGATCCTGTGGGAGTGCTGTCCTTTTCACTGTTTAATCCTCATTCATATTGATGAATACATTTCACATGTCTATGAGGTGTCTGTCAGATTTGTATGTATATATGTGTGTAGATTATATGTTTCCCTCATAGCTCAGTTGGTAAAGAATCTGTGTGCAATGCAGGAGACCTGGTTCAATTCCTGGGTTGTGAAGATCTGCTGGAGAAGGGATAGGCTACCCATTCCAGTATTCTTGGGCTTCCCTTGTGGCTCAGCTGGTGAAGAATCCACCTGCAATGCGGGAGACCTGGGTTCAATCCCTGGGTTGGAAAGGTCCCCTGGAGAAGGGAAAGGCTACCCACTCCAGTATTCTGGCCTGGAGAACTCCATGGACTGTATAGTCCATGGGTTCACAAAGAGTCAGACACGACTGAGTGACTTTAAAAAAGAAAAATGGTTATACTCTCGCCTGGAAAATCCCACGGACTGAGGAGCCTGGTGGGCTCCAGTGTATGGGGTCGCTGAGAGTCGGACACGACCGAGAGACTTCACTTTCACTTTTCAGTTTTCACTTTCATGCATTGGAGAAGGAAATGGCAACCCACTCCAGTGGTCTTGCCTGGAGAATCCCAGGGACAGGGAAGCCTGATGGGCTGCCGTCTATGGGGTCGCACGGAGTCGGACATGACTGAAGGGACTTAGCAGCAGCAGTAGCAGCAGTGCTTATATACTCATACATGCACAAACCACAATGTATGCACTAAACATGTATATGTGGGTGTATGTTTGGATTTTTAGCTATATATTAATTCTTGGGCTACACTGCTTTTGCTCAATTGCATCAGTCGTGTCCAACTTTTTTGCAGCCCAGACGTGGCACACCAGCTCCTCTGTCCATGGGATTCTCTAGGCAAGAATACTGGAGTGGTTTGCTATTTCCTTCTCCAGGGATCTTCTTGACCTAGGGATTGAACTCGAGTCTCTTGAATCTCCTGCATTGCAGGCAGATTCTTTTGCCATTGAGCCACCATATATATACTTAAATTGTTAGAGTATTTGCTATTACTATGTTTCAATCTATCTCATACTCCAGTCCTATATTTAGTCTCTTCTTTGTATCTGTTGAGATAGTACTTTTTTAAGAAAGGTCAGGCATTTGCTGGCTGGTATATCTGGTGGATATTTTTACAGACTCAGGAATCAGTTCGGTTCAGTTCAGTCACTCAGTCGTATCCAACTCTGTGACTGCATGGACTGCAGCACGCCAGGCCTCCCTGTCCATCACCAACTCTCGGAGCTTACTCAAACTCATGTCCATCGAGTCAGTGATGCCATCCAACCATCTCATCCTCTGTCATCCCCTACTCCTCCCACCTTCAATCTTTCCCAGCATCAGGATCTTTTCCAATGCGTCAGTCCTTCACATCAGGTGGCCAAAGTATTGGAGTTTCAGCTTCAGCATCAGTCCTTCCAATGAACATTCAGGACTGATTTCCTTTAGGATGGACTGGTTGGATCTCCTTGCAGACCAAGGGACTCTCAAGAGTCTTCTCCAACACCACAGTTCAAAAGCATCAGTTCACCAGGGAAGCCCGAAGCTCAGCAAATGTCAAGGCTGCAGTGGTGCCCAGTCCTTCTTCTGTGCCCTCATGTTCCACTGGGTTTTACTTCAGCAGTATCAGGTACTGGTTGTGATTCAATTCACTTTCACTCCCTCCAGGAGTCCGCAGCTAGAAACCAGGCTGTGTGTGTGCTAAGTCTCTACAGTCCTGTCTGACACTTTGTAGCACACCAGGTTCCTCTGTCCATGGGATTCTCCAGGCAAGAATACTGGAGTGAGTTGCCATTTCCTATGATGGAGGATCTTCCTGACCCAGGGATCAAACCTGTGTCTCTCATGTCTCCTGCATTGGCAGGCGGGTTCTTCACCACTAGTGCCACCTGGGAAGCTGCAGAAACCAGGCTAGTCCTGCTGTATCATCCACCTCCTGGCAGCCCAGATCCAGATCCGTGCACCAGCCACTCCCCAGGCAGTTAGAGACCCGTCTAGCACATCCTGAGACAGTCACTGCCTGGAACGGGGCCCTTGGTGCCCAGCACTTGTGGTAGCAATTGCAGTCCACATTGGGCTCCTCAGATTCAGTTCACATGCCCAGAGACAAGGGTGCTACCTGCTGCTCTGTGCAGGGTGAGAGCCCTCACTGGCAGCGCGCTGAGCACAATCTTGGCTGCTCTGCCTTCTCACTCAAGTACTTCTGATTGTGCTGCTCATCTCAGTGATTCCTCGAAGTCCAACACATTGTGCCAGCCCTGTGCATACAGCAGTGAATGGAAGAGGCAGAGGTTGACTTTACGGAGTGCCCATCTGAAGATCCCAGATCGGATTGAAACAAACCTTGAATTCTCCCTGAATCCTCATCCTTCTGCTGTGGCAGGATATTTGGGGATGTTGACCAACAGACCCATGTGTTATGCCCTCACCCCAGGAGTTAGGGTCAAAGGTGGGAGGATGATAGAAATCCCAGGTCAGAGGAACTTGTGATCCCTCGCTGGACTGTACCCTGAACAGTGTTCAGTCTTAGAAGTCCTCTCCCACCAGCATGGCTCTGCTGTGGAATTGCCGGAGGCAGCTCCCTGTGCTTCCTGTGGCACTAAAGTAGCATAGGAAAGCAGCTGAACTTACCTGTGTCCCCAAGAAGAAGTAGTGATTGTGGCAGAGAAAGAAAAAGTCACCCTCCAAAGGATGTTGCTGTGGACGGTGTAGCTAGGAACCAGGCTAGGATGACGACACCTCATTGGAAGCCAGCATGAAGATGTGCTGTCTTCGAGGGCCACATGGGATGTACTGCTGCATCACAGTCCAGTGGATGCTGGCGTATACAGTGGCCAATGACAGGGGCCAGATTCTCTGTTTCTCCAGATGCCAGGAAACTAAGCCTCACAGAATTTAGGTGATAGCCTGCTAGGAGGAGAAAATCCCAAGTTGCTGGATAGCAATACTTAGTCATTAGTAAGAAGTAACTGGAGCAATGTGGAATTAAAATGTCTGTTCTCTGGTGGAGTCGAGGTTCCAGATAGGGCTCGTTTGTGGTAGGTCAAATTCTGTATCGCCTCCAAGTTTTCTACCCGTCCCCCCCCCCCCCCCCGTATATATGTCTGTGTATAATCCCTTCTCCTTGAATATATGTTGTACGGGTGGAATGGACTACTTGTTTGCCAACAATAGTGTGTGTGGGAGGTGTAGGAATTTTTGCAGATATAATTAAGGTCCCTAATCAGATGACTTTCACTTAATCAAAAGGGAGATTATCCTGTGTGATTCTGACCTCATCAGGTGATCTTTACAAAAGAGGGCCAGGCTTTCCCCGCATTAGAGAGCTTCCCCTTGCTGGCCTTGATGAAGTAGACTACCATGTGAGAGCACCTGTAAGAGGGCTGTGTGGCAAGGAACTGTAAGTGGTATCTAGGAGCTGAGAGCAATTCTTGGATGATGGCCAGCAAGAAAATGAGGACCTCGGTCCTATACCCCCAAGAAACTGAACTCTGTCAACAATAAGAATCAGTTGGAAGAGAACCCAGGGCCTCAGATGAGAACATAGCCCTGGCTAGCACATCCACTGCAGCTTTGTGAAACCCTGAGCAGAAGACCCAGTTAACCTGCACCCAGACTTCTGACCCAAAGAAGCTATGAGGTAATAAATGGGTGGTCTTTACAGCCACTGAGATTGTGGTTACACAGCACTTATTGGTCCTTCTTCATTCATGGAAGACTCAGGCACCTGGCTCACTGGTGTTCTTGGTATCCTGAGTCCTGCCATCATTCTGGGTGATTTTAGTGTCTACCTGGGCAGCCCACGCTACTCATAGGTCCTTGACTTCTCCCTTGCCTCTGACAATCTCTCTTCTCTGCACCTCAGCTCCCCAGCTGCACGGCCACATTCTCGACTTTTCATTCTCACGATCTGCTCCACCTCAAACATCTTAAACTTTGGGATCCCACTCTGACTAAAATCAGTTCTCTCATGCCCTCACTCTTAACCACTGTCACCCAAGCTGCTCTCTCATGAGCCCCCTGCATTTGCTCTCACTCTTGTCCTTCTGCTGCTACTTCCCAGCGAAATAATAACAAAACCAATAGAATTATGCCAACTGGTGCAAGTAATTTTCTATTTTAGCTTACCTTCAGCATAGCTCATCAATCGCATTGCATTTTGAACTGTTTTTAAGTTGTGTTTCTTTTCTAGGGTTACTGTGACTAAATACCACAAACTACATGGCTTAGAACAACAAAAATGTATTCTCTCACTATATGGAAACAGGAAGTCTGGAATCAAGGTATTTGCAGAGCTTTGCACCTTCTGAAACCAGTAAGAGAAGGATCTTTCCTTACCCCATCCAGCTGCTGGTGGTTTACTGGCATTTTTTGCTATTCATTGTCTTGTCGATGCATCATTCCAATCCTCCATCTTCAGGTTGACATTTTCTTTCTGTATGTGCCTGCCTTCTGGGTGCAAATTTCCCCCTTTTTATAAGGACATCAGTCACATTAGATTACATTCCACCTTACTGACCTGATTTTACCTTGATTACCTCTGTAATAACCGTATTTCCAGATAAGGTCACATGTTGAATTATTAGGGATGAGGACTTCAAAAAATCTTTTTGGGGCAGTGGGTTGTGGGCAGACACAATTCAACCCGGAATGAAAGTCAGGGAGAACAAAAGGCACATAATACAAATCAAAGGTCCTATGCCCTTCCCATCAGCATCCCTTTCTCATTTTCAGCGTTTCTAGTTTCAGTTTGTCTGATAATTTGCCTCGATCTTTGTAAATACTGTGCTTATATCTATATTAACTTTTTAATGTAGTTCTCAACTTTAGACATTCTCTGCTGACTTCCTGCTATGCTAGATGGCATTATAGTTCACTCATCCTTTTGTCTTTTTAAGTCTATATTTTAAATTTTTGATTGCGGTAATTGATCAAGCATACACAAAAGTAAAGAAAAGAGAATAATAAAACTCACGTGCTCATCACTGAAGTTCATCAGTTATTAACTCATGACCCATTTCTTTTCATCTGTCTCCCTACCATTTTCCCTTTTCCTCTTTTTTTTTTTTTTTTTTGAAAAATATTTATTTGAGTGCATCAAGTCTTAGTTGTGGCACATGGGATCTTTGTTGTGGATGTGGGATCTTTTGATGTGGCACGCAGGCTTAGCTGCTGTATAACTTGTGGGATCTCACTTCCCTGACCAGGGATCAAACCCATGTCCCCTGCATTTGAAGGCAAATTCCTAACCATTGGATCACAAGGGAAGTCCCACATTTCTGAGTTTTACAGATACTGTAACTGCCTCCAGAGGGAAAAGGCGAACTGCCTGATGACCTGACTGCAGCCATGCCATAAAATGCTTCATCTTGAGCCAATACTGAAAGGTTGTCCCTATGAGCCGTGAGTGACGCCAGGATTCTTGGCTTGCAGAGAGGAATTCGATCCAGGGCCAGTGACAAGGCTTGATCTCTCAGAGCTTTGTGTAGTAAAGTTTTTATTAAAGTATGAAAGAGATAGAGAAAGCTTCTGACATAGACATCAGAAGGCGGCAGAAAGAGTGCACCCTTGTTTGTTTAGAGCAAGAAGTTATATACCTATTGAAAAGTCAAAAGTGAAAGTGAAGTCGCTCAGTTGTGTCCAACTCTTTGCGACCCCATGGATTGTAGCCCACGGAACTTTCCAGGCGAGAGTACTGGAGTGGGTTGGCATTTCCTTCTCCAGGGGAGCTTCCTGATCCAGGGCTCAAACCTGGGTCTCCCACATTGCACACAGAGGCTTTACCTCTGAGCCACCAGGGAAGCCCTATCAGCAAGCTGCTCATTAGAGAAAGGAATGCCTCAAAACTGAGAGAGTGGCACCAGGCCCCTCACTCACAACATGCATTTGGAGATAGCATTGGCACAAGGTGAGTCATCCTGGGCCGTAAAACAATTGACATGAATCTTGGAGAAAGGCAGGTTTCCAAGCAAATACAAAGTTTCATTAACATAGCTTAAGTGAACATTTCCATGAGTAAAACATATTGATTTGTTGAGCCATTATCCCCTCTGAGTCTTGGGTGGAACCTACTTGAAGAAAGACAGAGTTTAAAGTAAATAATGAAATAAGTTCAATAACATTGCCTAAGATAAATATTTCCATAGGAACAACACATTGGTTAACTAAAGGTTTGAGAAAAGTTAAGTTCAGGTGGTAACAAGTATCATCATAAGTTCAGGTGGTAACAAGTATCATCATGGAAATGCGGAATTTTAAAAGAAATCTCCTTTTACTTTTGTATAGAGAAGGAAAAAAAGTCTGACATTTGTAGTTTGTTTCCTTCTGCTGCTTAAGAGAGGGGAAAAAAAATTCTGGCACTTGCCCGAGTCCACAGGTCAGAGATCAGAGGAGGTCCAGGCACTGCCAGGAGTCAAGGTGAGTAGGTTCCCCTGAGTGTGCACCAGTGACTACACATCCCAGAACAGAGGAGCCCCCAGAAGGCCCTAATGCCCCACAGTGCCAGCTCTGCCACCTCAAGCTGTGCTGGCTGCCCCCTGGGGAGCCACCTCACATCCTCCTTTGGGTAGCCAGGGTTCAGGTTGCTCAGGAGGAGCTCCTCTATGAGGCCTGAGAGCACCCCTCAAGCAGAGACCTACAAGTGGCCTGAGTCAGACAGCCCAGGGTGGGTTTCTCAGCTGAGGCCGCTCACAACCTCCCCGCTCCCGCAGGCCCATGGTCCCCATCTGTCCCCCTGCCTCACTCCTATCTGCAGTTCAACCCCAGCGATCATGCCTGGGATGCATGAGCTCCACCAGCCTGAGAGACTCTTTTGGGATCCAAAGGGGACGAGGGTCTGATGGAGGCACACTTCATTTGGGGTGAGGAGGAGAAGGTGGAGGTCGAGGAGGAGGAGCAGGTGGAGGAAGGAGATGCAGCTTCCCCCTCCTCCTCTCTCCCAGTCTGGGGCACCCTGGAGGAAGTGGCTGCTGCTGCAACACCCAGTGTCCCCCAGAGCCCTCTGGGTGTCTGCCGCTCTCCCACTGCAATGGCTGCCACTCTAGGGAGCCGATTTGAAGACTATGGCCTCAGCAGGCAAGATGAAGTACCAGGAAGCTCGCATGGCCCAGGAGGTGACAGGCCCCTGGTCCGAGATGCACTATGGTTGAAGAAGAATGAGCTGGTACGACTCCTGCTCAGCAGGTATCTCACCAAGGAGCCACTCACAAAGGCAGAAGTGCTGAATAGTGTCCTCCAAGATTACCAGGACTACTTCCTGGTGGTCCTCGATCAAGCCTCAGAGTACCTGCAGCTGGTCTTTGGTTTGGAGGTGAAGGAGGTGGACCCTAGTGAGCACACCTATCTCCTGGTCCCCACCCTGGGCCTCACCCTCAAAGAGATGCTGAGGGATGGGCAGAGGTTGCCCAAGGCCGGCCACAGGTGGTGATCCTGTGCCTGATCACTGTGGAGGACAACCACTCCCCTGCAGAGGAAATCTGGGGAGCACTCAGCAGGATGGGAGTGTGTCCCAGGAGGGAGCACTACATCTATGGGGAGCCCAAGGAGCTGCTGACCCAAGTGTGGGTGTGGGAGGTGTACCTGGAATACCAGCAGGTATCTGACAGCGACCCTGCTCGCTACGAGTTCCTGTGGGGTCCCCGGGCCTATGCAGAGACCGGCAAGTTTAAAGTCCTGACGTATCTGGACAGTCAGTTGAAGAGGTCCCAGCTCCTTCCAGACCCTCTGCAGAGGCTGCGAGGGAGGAGAAAGGGGGATTCTGAGCCAGAGCAGCCAGCCTGGCTCCTTCCAGGCCCACATCCAGCAGCTTGTCCTGGGGGGCAGGAAGGGAGGCTGATCCTTCCCTCTGTGATTGAAGAGGGAACAGTCAGCCTTCTCAGCAGTGACAGCCCGGGCCCGTTGGGGGAACCCCGTGTGTGGCATCTGCGTGTTCCTGTTCTCTACACTGACATGGAGACTCATCTCTGTTTTCTTTAGGAATTTTTCAAATGTTATTCATTTTAATAGAAGACAATGTGTTCCAGTTTCTAACTATGTCAGTGATGTTGATCACAGTGTGTGTGTACTTTGCCAGTTGAAGAGCAAGAGTTTTCTTGTTTTATAAAAGAGATTGGGAATGCTTTCATTCTATTTTGTGGTCCTGCACAAGATAACATGGAATTAGAATTAGAATGATTTTGGAAATGTGAATTTCTCTAGCAGTGATATAGTTGGTGGAAGAATTAGAAAATAAAAAGTGATAGTAGTGAATTCTTGCTTCTTATACTTGTTGTGTGTCATTTTGTACAGCTAAGGGATCTTGGTTTACTTGGATTCGCCTGGGTTATCTAAGGAAGTAGCAATTAATCTGAGTCAAGCAGCTGACTCCTCACCAGCTCATTTATTCCAAAGACCTTTATGGAGCCTCTGCTCCATGAAAGGCCCTGTGTTAGCAGTGGGGACACTGGGAGAAGCAGGACAGCCCCACACCTGGAACGATGGTCTAGGAGCCACAGTCACATGAGGTGTGTTATGGGAGTGAGGGGAAATTCTGAAATGGGACATTGCTGTGAAGTGTCCTTTTGGATCTTGGATAAACCCCAGAGAGATCTCTTTCTGGGGCAGGATGGAAGCGGTCCTGGCTCTTGTTGCATTGCTGCTGACCACAGGGATGGAGTAGGTGTTTTCTACCCCGTATCTGGTAGGCATCCTGCATAACTCAGGTCACACTCCCTTGAAGTGATGCCCAGAAATCGGTGTTAAGTAGCTTTTAATTATCTTGATTGTAGTTGGGCATTAAAATCAAAGACTCGACCTTTGTTGGTAGTGCAATGATGAAAAGTAAGGGTTGGGATGGAAGACCACCTGGGACACAGGCAAAGAATGGTTCTTGCTTCTATTTCCTGGAGCAACTTGGGTCCTGCTGGAACACTCCGCCACACCCAAATTTCACAGGTGCTCTAACTGGAAATGGGGCTTCCCGGGTAGCTCATATGATGACGAATCTGCTTCCATAGTGGGAGACCTGAGTTCAATCCCTGGTCAGGAAGATCCCCCTGGAGAAAGACATAGCAACCAACTCCAGTATTCTTGCCTGGAGAATTCCATGGACAGAGGAGCCTGGCAAGCTACAGTCAATTGAGTGACAGAGTCAGACATGGTTGAGGAACTAACCCTATGGTATAAGTTGAAAAGCTTCTTAATTTATGAAACATCCTGTTGGCTACTGAGGAATTCCACATCCTCACTTCAGTTCAGAAGCTCAGTCGTGTCTGAATCTTTGTGACCCCATGAACCACAGCACACCAGGGCTCCCTGTACATCACCAACTCCCGGAGTCCCCCAAACCCATGTCCATTGTGTTGGTGATGCCATCCAACCATCTCATCCTCTGTCATCCCCTTCTCCTCCTGCCTTCAATCTTTCCCAGAATCAGGGACTTTTCAAATGAGTCAGCTCTCCACATCAGGTGGCCCAAGTATTGGAGTTTCAGCTTCAACATCAGTCCTTCCAATGAACACCCAGGCTGATCTCCTTTAGGATGGACTGGTTGGATCTCCTTGCAATCCAAGGGACTCTCAAGAGTCTTCTCCAACACCACAGTTCAAAAGCATCAATTCTTCGGTCCTCAGCTTTCTTTATAGTCCAACTCTCACATACATACATGACTACTGGAAATACCATAGCCTTGACTAGACGGACCTTTGTTGGCAAAGTAATGTCTCTGCTTTTTTTTTTTTTTTTTTTAATCTGCTGTCTACGTTGATCATAACTTTCCTTCCAAGGAGCAAGTGTCTTTTAATTTCATGGCTGCAATCACCATCTGCAGTGATTTTGGAGCTCAGAAAAATAAAGTCTGACACTGTTTCCATTGTTTCCCCATCTATTTGCCATGAAGTGATGGGACTGGATGCCATGATCTTTGTTTTCTGAATGTTGAGCTTTAAGCCAACATTTTCACTCTCCTCTTTCACTTTCATCAAGAGGATCTTTAGTTCTTCTTCACTTTCCGCCATAAGGGTGATGGCATCTGCATATCTGAGGTTACTGATATTTCTCCCGGCAATCTTGATTCCAGCTTGTGCTTCTTCCAGCCCAGCGTTTCTCATGACGTACTCTGCATATAAGTTAAATAAGCAGGGTGACAATATACAGCCTTGGTGGACTCCTTTTCCTATTTGGAACCAGGCTGTTGTTCCATGTCCAGTTCTAACTGTTGCTTCCTGACCTGCATTCAGGTTTCTTGGGAGGTAGGTCAGGTGGTCTGGTATTCCCATCTCTTCCAGAATTTTTTACAGTTTATTGTGATCCACACAGTCAAAGGCTTTGGCATAGTCAAGAAAGCAGAAATAGATGCTTTTCTGGAATTCTCTTGCTTTTTCGATGATCCAGTGGATGTTGGCAATTTGATCTCTGGTTCCTCTTCCTTTTCTAAAACCAGCTTGAACATCTGGAAGTTCATGGTTCACGTACTGCTGAAGCCTGGCTTGGAGAATTTTGGGCATTACTTTACTAGTGTGTGAGATGAGTGCAATTGTGCGGTAGTTTGAGCATTCTTTGGCATTGCCTTTCTTTGGGATTGGAATGAAAACTGACCTTTTCCAGTCCTGTGGCCACTGCTGAGTTTTCCAAATTTGCTGGCATATTGAGTGCAGCACTTTCACAGCATCACTTTTTAGGATTTGAAATAGCTTAACTGGAATTCCATCACCTCCACTAGCTTTGTTCATAGTGATGCTTCCTAAGACCCACTTGACTTCCCATTCCAGGATGTCTGGCTCTAGGTGAGTGATCACACCATCATGACTATCTGGGTTGTGAAGCTCTTTTTTGTACAGTTCTTCTGTGTATTCTTGTCACTTCTTCTTAATATCTTCTACTTCTCTTAGGTCCACAAGTCCTTGATTTATAGCCAATTACCAAAGAAGATATTTTAAAGCTCATTAACACCTTGGGTTCTGGATCCCAGGTGCCAGGAAAGAGAGGGTAGTTCCATGGATTTCTTGGGCATCACTTCAAGGGAGTGTGATCAAAGTTCTGCAGGATTCCTAAAAGATATGGTGTGGAAAACGCCTTCTTTGCCCCTGTGGTCAACAGCAATGTGACAAGAGCCAGGACCCCTTTCTTTTCTGCCCCAGAAAGAGATCTCTTTGGGGTTTATCCAAGATGCAAAAGGACACCTCACAGCAATGATCCCTTTCAGACATTCCCATCACCCCCAAGGCACAATGCAATATTGAAGGGTGCCACCATGCAGCCTCATCACAATCACCTCTCACAGAAGGAACCCAACTTCCCAAAGCCCTAAAGTGCCCTGGTTCATGCCCCAACCCCAGGGTGCTCTTCCTGGAGCCCCGCCCTCTGTTGCTTTGTTCTGTGGGGCTAGGGGATGTCTCTCCAGCTTCCTTGTGTGGCTCTTGCTCTGAGACCATCACTCGAGGTGTGGGCGTGTCCTGCTCCCTCTTGTGTCCTCACTGCTAACACAGCCTTTCAGGGAGCAGAGGCTCTAAAGGTTTTCAGAATAAATGAGCCAGTGGGCAAGGGCTCAGATTAATTGTCTGCTACTTCCTTAAATAACCCAGACAAATCCAAATAAACAGAGATAAGTTAGTTTCTGAGAGTGATACCCCAAAAGGACAGAAACATGAATTCACTATGATCACCTTTATTATTATCTAAATCTTCCCCCATCAATATTGCTGCTAGGTAAGCTCATGTTTCCAAAACAGATCTAATTCCAATGTATCCCTTTCAGGGTCACAAAACAAAATGGAAGACTTCCCCATCTCTTTTACAAAAGAGCAAAAAACTCTTGTACTTGAACTGAGTAACTACAAACATTTTGATCCTCATCATTCACAAACTAAGACATTAAATGTTGTTTAGCCTTCTATTCGGAGAAGGCAATGGCACCCCACTCCAGTACTCTTGCCTGGAAAATCCCATGGACGGAGAAGCCTGGTAGGCTGCAGTCCATGGGGTCTCGAAGAGTCGAACACGACTGAACGACTTCACTTTCACTTTTCACTTTCATGCATTGGAGAAGGAAATGGCAACCCACTCCAGTGTTCTTGCCTGGAGAATCCCAGGATGGGGGAGCCTGGTGGGCTGCCGTCTATGGGGTCGCACAGAGTCGGACATGACTGAAGCAACTTAGCAGCAGCAGTAGCAGCAGCCTTCTATTAAACTATCAAAGTTTGAAAATTTTCTAAAGAAAACAGAGATGAATCTCCATGTCATCGTAGAGAGAGGAATACAAAGATGCTACACAGTGGTTCCCCCAGCTGGCCCAGGCCCTCACTTCTGAGAAGGCTGACTGCTCCCTCTTCAGTCACATAGGGAAGGATCACCTGGCTGCTGCTCTTATCAGGCCCTCTCTTCCTCCTCCCTTGCAGCCTCTGCAGACAGGGGTGGGAAGGCCCTCAAAGCCTTTTGGTTGACCCTCAGCACAAATGCCATGACTTGCGACTTGCTGGTCTCCCCATAGGCCCGGGGACCCCACAGGAATTCATAGTGGGCAGGGTGGCTGCTCCCCTCACCCAGGAGCAGAGGAGGCCTAGAGAGATGCAGCCTCCCCGGCCTTGGCCCCAGAGAGCTGCGCCTCCACCATGCCCTGGGCCTTGCCTGGGTCCTGAAGGTCTTCCTCGTGCTTGCTTGGCTTGCTGAGCTCACTCATCTCGACCACAAGCATGATGCCCAGGATCAAGCCACAGACAGGAGTGAGGCAGGTGACAGATGGGGACCATGGGCCTCGGCTGAGAATCGTACCTGGGATGGTCTGACACAGGCCACTTAAAAGTCTCCTCTTGAGGGGTCCCCTCAGGCCTCCGTCAGGGTCCTCACCTAAACTCCTTCAGAACCTAAGAATCTCCCCTCCAATCTCTGAGGCCCTGCCCCTTACATCACGTCTCCAATGTCCCTGAGATCGTGTGCTCATGCAGCCACCAGAGTCGCCCCAGGCTGACAACAGGTTCCTGGACCTGTGGGGTTCCCTGTGTCCTCCCTCAGGGTCCTCATCTTGAGCCCTGGCAGGTCCGGGGATGCCCCTTGTGTTGACCAGAGGCAGGACCCTCACACCAAGCCATTACTTCACTGAGACCCCAAAGGGAAGTCTGTGGGCATGACATCAGGGCTCCATGCCCAGGGTTTCCCAGAGCTGAGATGATGCCCCTGGCCATCCTCAACCCTCCTTCTGCTCTTCACTTTAACTCTCAGCAGGTCTGGGTACTACCCTCTCACCCTGACTTTTCTCCCCTTAAAATCAGGCCCACCCCAGCCAGGACCCATGAGAGGCAAGCAGGAGTGGGGGGCTCATTACCCCAACCCTGCTGGGGTCTCCCAGGGCTGAGAGCAGTGATGACCTGGATGTCCTGGGGCCCCAGAGCCCCCCTCAGGATTCTATCTCATGTCTCCTGCATTGGCAGGCGGGTTCTTCACCACTAGTGCCACCTGGGAAGCTGCAGAAATCAGGCTTTTTTGTACTTTCTTAAATAATTACTTGAAAAACTCCAATTGAACAGAGATAGATTAGCTGTATAAAATGACAGACAAGAAGTACAGAGGAACTCACCTCAAATACATTTTATTTCTTAATTCTTACTAAGTAGTATCATATTTCCAAAATAGTTATATTCCAAGTCCATGTAATCTTGTTCAGGGTGACAAAATAAAATGAGAGTTCACAATCACTTTTACAAAACAGCAAAACTCATGTTCTTGAACTGGTGAGCACAAACACACTGTGATCAACGCTACTGACATAGTTGGACACTGAAGCTCGTTAGGCCTTCTATTACAAGGAATAACATTTGAAAAATTTCTAAAGGAAACAGAAGTGAATCTCCATGTCATTGTAGCAAACAGGAACCAAAGATGCTACACACAAGTTCCCCCAACTCTCCCAGCCGTCACGACTGAGAAGGCTGAATGCTCCCTCTTCAAACACAGAGGGAAGCATCAGCCTCCCTTCCTACCCCCAGGACAAGCTGCTGGATGTGGGCCTGAAAGGAGCCTGGCTGCTGCTCTGGCTCAGGGCCCCTCTTCCTCCTCCCTCACACCTATGTCCACCGGGGTGGGAAGAACCTGGGACCCCTTCCATTGATCTTGCGCAGATAGTCCTTGACTTTCTGCTTGCTGGTCTCTGCATAGGCCCGGGGACCCCACAGGAACTCGTAACGAGCAGGGTGGCTGTAACGCACCTGCCGGTACTTCAGGTACCCCGCCCGCACCCACACTTGGGTCAGCAGCTCCTTGGGCTCCCCATAGATGCAGTGCTGTGCCCCAGGAAATACCTCTATCTTGCTAAGTGCTCCCCAGACCTTCTCCTCACTGATCCGGTCCCCTGCTAGGATAATCAGGCTCAGGGCTGCCACCAGGAGGCCAGCCTTTGGTATGCTCTGCTCATCCGTCTGCATCTCATTGAGGGTGAGGCCCAGGACAGGGACCATGACATAGATGTGCTCTCTGTGGTCCACCTCTTTCATATCCAGGCCAAAGGCCAGCTGCAGGCACTGTGTGGCTTTACGGAAGACCACTGGGAAGTGGGCCTGGTTATCCCTGAGGACTGTATTCAGCATTTCAGCCTGGAAAATCGGCTCCTGGGTGCCATACTTGAGGATCAGGAACTCCAGTAGTTCACATGTCATCCTATTCAGAGCCTGCATAAGCAAGATCTCCGCATCTCCAATGGCAGAGGAAGATGAGACTGGAGGGAAGGAGGCCAGAGGGGTTGAGGCATCCTCCGCCTCAGCCCCCAGGAGCTGCGCCTCCACTGGGCCCTCAGCCTGGATTTGGCCCTGAAGGTCTTCCTCAGAAGTGCAGAGCTCATTCGTCGGGACCACAGGCATGATGACTGGGGTCTTGTGCCCAGTGGGGGTGTGGTAGGGGGAAAATGGAGACCACTGATCTAGGAAAGAGAGAGAGTATAAATGGTCTCAGTTTTGAAATGCGCCACGGGTGGCTCTGACTGAGTCCACTTACTGGTCTTCCTTGAGGGCTGCTCTTGGGCGTTACAGGGGCGCTCCTCCTTGGTGGTCAGTCCCCTGTCAAGTGAGGAAGAGAAATGCCGGCTCAGGCTGCAGCCAGTACAGCCTGAGCTTCTGGGGCTGACAAGGTGGGGGAATTAGGCCCTTTTGAGGTCTCCTCTGTTCTGGGATGGGGAAACCCTGCGCACACTCAGGACACCCACCTCACCTTGACTGCTGGCACTCCTGTGACCTCAGAACACAGACCTCAGACCTCAGTCTTCTCCTCCTGGTTCCTGGAGCCCCTGTGAGACAAATGGAGGGGGCACCTTGGGGGTAGACTGTGGCACAGACCTAGGCCTTCTGTGCTGGTGGGAGGGGTTGACTCTGTGAAGTCCCCCCAGATCTTGGGTGGCTAGTCCCTTTGGGGCTCACGTGTAGTGCTCACTTTTCCACTGGAATGGCCTGGACTTTCCCTCTTTGGGGGCCTGCAGGGAAACTCAGAACAAGAGCCATGTCTGGACAAACTTTTGGGGGGGCCTGATATGTGGCCTCACCTGCCTAGGGCCTCCCGTGGTTCCTAAGCTGGGGAGATGCTGGGTCACCGCTCCTCACATCCTATCTGGCTTCCCAGCACTGAACAGAGGGGCGGGCGTCTGCTGAGTCCTCCCTCAGTATCCAGGGAGTGTGGCCTCTGCAGACCTGAAGCCTCTGCCCTCCACCAGAACACCTCACTTTAAGGCCCCTAAGAAAGAGGTGAATAAGCTGCTCACCCTGCTCTGGGGCCTCCAAGACCGGCCCCCGTGCCAGCCCTCCGGGCAAGAGCAAGGATCCCTCCCTGCCTTAGGGTCTAACAGCCTCAGTCCTTCCCCGCATGGAGCCTAGACTCCAGGCAGGACCCGCGATTGTCCCGTCCGCCATGTTGAAACCCCGCCACATTCACCAGGTCCCCAGGCTCTCTGAGAACCGGGTGTCAGGAAATCCTGCACATGGTCATCCCACCCTGGGACTACCAGGGTCCCCTCAGTTCTGGGGTCGGGCTCCCCTCCTCCCTCAGTGTCCTCACCTTGACTCCTGGTAGGACCTGGGCTCTGTCCTCTCCCTACCTGAGGCCCGGCTCCTCACACCAAGTCCCCAGTCTCTCTGAGACCTGCATGTGTGACAGGCTTAGTGTGCTCTTCTCACCACAAGGGCTCCCGGGGCCAACAACTGGGGTGGGGATCTGTGGGGTTCCGTCGGTCCTCACACAGGGACCCCTCAGTCCTCCTTCAGGCGCCTCACCTTGCGTCCAATCAGGACCTGGGATTCTCGCCTCTCCCCAACGGAAGCCCCGGCCCCTTATACCAGGGCCCGCCTCTCCAAGACCCGGATGTCAGGAAGTCAGACCATGCCTGTTTTGCTCATTCTATCCCACGGACACCCTGGACTGATAACAGAGACGGGCTTAGCACTCTGAGGTCTCCTCTGATTGTGGTCCACGATACCCTATTCCTCCCTCAGTGTCCTCAACTTGACACACCACAGGACCTGGGAATTGGCCCACCTGAGTCTCGGCACCATATGCGAAGTCCCCAGTCTGAGACCCGGATGTCAGGAAGTCTGCCCCTTGTTTCAGGACCTCAGGCTGAGACCCGAATATCAGGAAGTGAGACCGCACATATTGGGCTCAACCTATCCCAGGGCCAGGGTCCCTGCAGACCTCCCTCAGGGTCCTCACCCAGACTCTTTCAGAACCTAAGATCCTCCCCTTCACCCTCTGAGGCCCCTCCCGTATATCAAGTCTCCAGTGTCTCTGCGACCCTGTGCTCATGCCGCCACCAGGGTCTCCCAGGGCTGATAGCAGGTGCCAGGACCTGTGGGGTTACCTGTGTCCTCCGTCAAGGCCCTCATCTTGAGTCCTGACAAGTCCGGGGATGTCCCTATGTCGACCTGAAGCAGGACCCTCACATCAAGGCCTTCACTGCCCTTAAACCCCGGGAGGACACTGTGGACGTGTTTAAGGGCTCCTAAGCCCAGGGCTTCCCAAAGCTGAGATGATCCCACAGGGGTTCCTCAACCCTCTTTCTCTTTGTCACCTTGACTCCCAGCTCACCTAGGCACCGCCCTCAGCTGCCAACTTTGCTTGCCTTAGAACCCGCATCTCCCCAAGCCAGGACCCCTGAGAAGCAAGCAGGAGAAGGGGCTCGTTCCGCCAAACCTGTCAGGGTCTTGCACGGCTAAAAGCAGTGACGACCTGTATGTCCTGGGGTCCCAGCGCCCCCTTCAGGGTTCTATCTTTACTCCTAGCACAGCTGCGCTCCTTCACTCTGCTGACTTGAACCCGAGTTCCATGACCCAGGCCCTCACTTCTCCCCTCCCAGCGGGGTCAGTGACGTCACATCTGGACGCCACACCCTGTGGTCCCCCACGGCTGTCGGGAGGGCCGCACATGCATCCCTTGGGCACCCTCAGTCCTAACCTCTAGTCTCTCCAGGACGGGGGCCCCTCCCTCTGTCCACATGAGACTGTGCCCTCAGACCAACTCTGACTCCCTGAGTCACTGAGGAAGTGGTGGAGGAGGGGTGGCTCGGCCTGACAGCCCAGACCGGGGTCTCCAGGAGTCCCAGTAGGAGTGGAGTTGTATTGGATGGGAACCTCTTCCGGGGTGACTGGAACCCCTCATCCTCACTCAAGAGGGGGACTCCTTAATACTCGATAGATAGCTGCAGTCCCAGGACAGATGCTGGATGGGGGCCCTCTGTGCCCATGACCATGGGGGAGCAATGGGAACTACACATCTTCCCATGGGGGCCCCTCAGCATTCACCATACTTCAAAAACATTTTATATAAAATATTTGGTTTTAGGTGATGTGGCTGAGTAGTGGCAGGTGATTTAGGGGAACCCTTGGTTTGATGATTAAATAATATTACCTGTTGGTTGTTGTTCATTCACTCAGTCGTGTCTGATTCTTTGGGACTCCATGGACTGTAGCATGCCAGGCTTCCCTGTCCATCACCAACCCCCAGAACCTACACAGATTCATGTCCATTGAGTAGATGATGCCATCCAACCATCTCATCCTCTGTCGTTCCCTTCTCCTTCTGCCTTCAATTGTTCCCAGCATCAGTCTTTTCCAATGAGTTGGCTCTTCGCATCAAGTGGCCAAAGTATCGGAGTTCCAACTTCAGCATCAGTCCTTCCAATGAGTATTCTATTCAGGGTTGATTTCATTTAGGATTGACTGATTTGATCCCCTTGCTGTCCGAAGGACTCTCAAGAGTCTTCTCCACCACCACAGTTCAAAAGCATCAAATCTTCAGAGCTCAGTGATAAGAATTAATCCTGTTGGAGTGCTATCCTTTTTACTCCAACAATGAATGTTTAAATCCTCATTCATATTGCTGAATACATTTCAAATGTCTATGAGGTGTGTGTTAGATTTGTATGTATAATATTTGTGTAGATTAGATGTTTCCCTCATAGCTCAGTTGGGAAAGAATCTGCCGCAGTGCAGGAGACCCAGTTCAATTCCTGGGTTGTGAAGATCTGCTGGAGAAGGGATAGGCTACCCACTGCAGTATTCTTGGGCTTCCCTGTGGCTCAGCTGGTGAAGAATCCACCTGCAATGAGGGAGACCAGGGTTCGATCCCTGGTTTTGAAGATCCCCTGGAGAAGTGAAAGGCTACCCACTTCAGTATTCTGGCCTGGAGAATTCCATGGACTGTATAGTCTATGGGTTCACAAAGAGTCAGACACAACTGAGTGATTTTAAAAAAGAAAAATGGTTATATGTGCTTATATACTCATACATGGACAAACCACAGTGTATGTACTGAACATGTATATGTGGATGTATGCTTGGATTTTTAGCTATATATTAATTTTTAGACTACACTGCTGCTACTCAATTGTTTCAGTCATGTCCAACTTTTTGCATCCCTATGGACTGTAGCACACCAGCTCCGCTGTCCATGGGATTCTCTAGGTAAGAATACTGGAGTGGTTTGTTATGTCCTTCTCCAGGGGATCTTCTTGACCCAGGGATTAAACTCGAGTCTCTTGCATCTCCTGCATTGCAGGCAGATTCTTTTACCATTGAGCCACCATATATATACTTAAATTGTTAGAGTATCTGCTATTGCTATGTTTCAATCTATCTCATACTCCAGTTCTATATTTAGTCTCTTTGTATCTGTTGAGATAGTACTTTTAAGGAAAGGTCAGGCCTTTGCTGGCTGGTATATCAGGTGGATATTTGCACAGACTCAGGAATCAGTTTGGTTCAGTTCACTCAGTCGTATCCGACTCTGCAACCGCATGGACTGCAGCACGCCAGGCCTCCCTGTCCATCACCAACTCTCGGAGCTTACTCAAACTCATGCCCATCGAGTTGGTGATGCCATCCAACCATCTCATCCTCTGTCGTCCCCTACTCCTCCCACCTTCAATCTTTCCCAGCATCAGGGTCTTTTCCAATGAATCAGTCCTTCGCATCAGAGGGCAAACTACTGGAGTTTCAGCTTCAGCATCAGTCCTTCCAATGAACATTCAGGACTGATTTCCTTTAGGATGGACTGGTTGGATCTCCTTGCAGACCAAGGGACTCTCAAGAGTCTTCTCCAACACCACAGTTCAAAAGCATCAGTTCACCAGGGAAGCCCGAAGCTCAGCAAATGTCAAGGCTGCAGTGGTGCCCAGTCCTTCTTCTGTGCCCTCATGTTCCACTGGGTTTTACTTCAGCAGTATCAGGTTCTGGTTGTGATTCAATTCACTTTCACTCCCTCCAGGAGTCCGCAGCTAGAAACCAGGCTGTGTGTGTGCTAAGTCTCTACAGTCCTGTCTGACACTTTGTAGCACACCAGGTTCCTCTGTCCATGGGATTCTCCAGGCAAGAATACTGGAGTGAGTTGCCATTTCCTATGATGGAGGATCTTCCTGACCCAGGGATCAAACCTGTGTCTCTCATGTCTCCTGCATTGGCAGGCGGGTTCTTCACCACTAGTGCCACCTGGGAAGCTGCAGAAACCAGGCTAGTCCTGCTGTATCATCCACCTCCTGGCAGCCCAGATCCAGATCCGTGCACCAGCCACTCCCCAGGCAGTTAGAGACCCGTCTAGCACATCCTGAGACAGTCACTGCCTGGAACGGGGCCCTTGGTGCCCAGCACTTGTGGTAGCAATTGCAGTCCACATTGGGCTCCTCAGATTCAGTTCACATGCCCAGAGACAAGGGTGCTACCTGCTGCTCTGTGCAGGGTGAGAGCCCTCACTGGCAGCGCGCTGAGCACAATCTTGGCTGCTCTGCCTTCTCACTCAAGTACTTCTGATTGTGCTGCTCATCTCAGTGATTCCTCGAAGTCCAACACATTGTGCCAGCCCTGTGCATACAGCAGTGAATGGAAGAGGCAGAGGTTGACTTTACGGAGTGCCCATCTGAAGATCCCAGATCGGATTGAAACAAACCTTGAATTCTCCCTGAATCCTCATCCTTCTGCTGTGGCAGGATATTTGGGGATGTTGACCAACAGACCCATGTGTTATGCCCTCACCCCAGGAGTTAGGGTCAAAGGTGGGAGGATGATAGAAATCCCAGGTCAGAGGAACTTGTGATCCCTCGCTGGACTGTACCCTGAACAGTGTTCAGTCTTAGAAGTCCTCTCCCACCAGCATGGCTCTGCTGTGGAATTGCCGGAGGCAGCTCCCTGTGCTTCCTGTGGCACTAAAGTAGCATAGGAAAGCAGCTGAACTTACCTGTGTCCCCAAGAAGAAGTAGTGATTGTGGCAGAGAAAGAAAAAGTCACCCTCCAAAGGATGTTGCTGTGGACGGTGTAGCTAGGAACCAGGCTAGGATGACGACACCTCATTGGAAGCCAGCATGAAGATGTGCTGTCTTCGAGGGCCACATGGGATGTACTGCTGCATCACAGTCCAGTGGATGCTGGCGTATACAGTGGCCAATGACAGGGGCCAGATTCTCTGTTTCTCCAGATGCCAGGAAACTAAGCCTCACAGAATTTAGGTGATAGCCTGCTAGGAGGAGAAAATCCCAAGTTGCTGGATAGCAATAATTAGTCATTAGTAAGAAGTAACTGGAGCAATGTGGAATTAAAATGTCTGTTCTCTGGTGGAGTCGAGGTTCCAGATAGGGCTCGTTTGTGGTAGGTCAAATTCTGTATCGCCTCCAAGTTTTCTACCCGTCCCCCCTCCCCCCCCGTATATATGTCCGTGTATAATCCCTTCTCCTTGAATATATGTTGTACGGGTGGAATGGACTACTTGTTTGCCAACAATAGTGTGTGTGGGAGGTGTAGGAATTTTTGCAGATATAATTAAGGTCCCTAATCAGATGACTTTCACTTAATCAAAAGGGAGATTATCCTGTGTGATTCTGACCTCATCAGGTGATCTTTACAAAAGAGGGCCAGGCTTTCCCCGCATTAGAGAGCTTCCCCTTGCTGGCCTTGATGAAGTAGACTACCATGTGAGAGCACCTGTAAGAGGGCTGTGTGGCAAGGAACTGTAAGTGGTATCTAGGAGCTGAGAGCAATTCTTGGATGATGGCCAGCAAGAAAATGAGGACCTCGGTCCTATACCCCCAAGAAACTGAACTCTGTCAACAATAAGAATCAGTTGGAAGAGAACCCAGGGCCTCAGATGAGAACATAGCCCTGGCTAGCACATCCACTGCAGCTTTGTGAAACCCTGAGCAGAAGACCCAGTTAACCTGCACCCAGACTTCTGACCCAAAGAAGCTATGAGGTAATAAATGGGTGGTCTTTACAGCCACTGAGATTGTGGTTACACAGCACTTATTGGTCCTTCTTCATTCATGGAAGACTCAGGCACCTGGCTCACTGGTGTTCTTGGTATCCTGAGTCCTGCCATCATTCTGGGTGATTTTAGTGTCTACCTGGGCAGCCCACGCTACTCATAGGTCCTTGACTTCTCCCTTGCCTCTGACAATCTCTCTTCTCTGCACCTCAGCTCCCCAGCTGCACGGCCACATTCTCGACTTTTCATTCTCACGATCTGCTCCACCTCAAACATCTTAAACTTTGGGATCCCACTCTGACTAAAATCAGTTCTCTCATGCCCTCACTCTTAACCACTGTCACCCAAGCTGCTCTCTCATGAGCCCCCTGCATTTGCTCTCACTCTTGTCCTTCTGCTGCTACTTCCCAGCGAAATAATAACAAAACCAATAGAATTATGCCAACTGGTGCAAGTAATTTTCTATTTTAGCTTACCTTCAGCATAGCTCATCAATCGCATTGCATTTTGAACTGTTTTTAAGTTGTGTTTCTTTTCTAGGGTTACTGTGACTAAATACCACAAACTACATGGCTTAGAACAACAAAAATGTATTCTCTCACTATATGGAAACAGGAAGTCTGGAATCAAGGTATTTGCAGAGCTTTGCACCTTCTGAAACCAGTAAGAGAAGGATCTTTCCTTACCCCATCCAGCTGCTGGTGGTTTACTGGCATTTTTTGCTATTCATTGTCTTGTCGATGCATCATTCCAATCCTCCATCTTCAGGTTGACATTTTCTTTCTGTATGTGCCTGCCTTCTGGGTGCAAATTTCCCCCTTTTTATAAGGACATCAGTCACATTAGATTACATTCCACCTTACTGACCTGATTTTACCTTGATTACCTCTGTAATAACCGTATTTCCAGATAAGGTCACATGTTGAATTATTAGGGATGAGGACTTCAAAAAATCTTTTTGGGGCAGTGGGTTGTGGGCAGACACAATTCAACCCGGAATGAAAGTCAGGGAGAACAAAAGGCACATAATACAAATCAAAGGTCCTATGCCCTTCCCATCAGCATCCCTTTCTCATTTTCAGCGTTTCTAGTTTCAGTTTGTCTGATAATTTGCCTCGATCTTTGTAAATACTGTGCTTATATCTATATTAACTTTTTAATGTAGTTCTCAACTTTAGACATTCTCTGCTGACTTCCTGCTATGCTAGATGGCATTATAGTTCACTCATCCTTTTGTCTTTTTAAGTCTATATTTTAAATTTTTGATTGCGGTAATTGATCAAGCATACACAAAAGTAAAGAAAAGAGAATAATAAAACTCACGTGCTCATCACTGAAGTTCATCAGTTATTAACTCATGACCCATTTCTTTTCATCTGTCTCCCTACCATTTTCCCTTTTCCTCTTTTTTTTTTTTTTTTTTGAAAAATATTTATTTGAGTGCATCAAGTCTTAGTTGTGGCACATGGGATCTTTGTTGTGGATGTGGGATCTTTTGATGTGGCACGCAGGCTTAGCTGCTGTATAACTTGTGGGATCTCACTTCCCTGACCAGGGATCAAACCCATGTCCCCTGCATTTGAAGGCAAATTCCTAACCATTGGATCACAAGGGAAGTCCCACATTTCTGAGTTTTACAGATACTGCCTCCAGAGGGAAAAGGCGAACTGCCTGATGACCTGACTGCAGCCATGCCATAAAATGCTTCATCTTGAGCCAATACTGAAAGGTTGTCCCTATGAGCCGTGAGTGACGCCAGGATTCTTGGCCTGCAGAGAGGAATTCGATCCAGGGCCAGTGACAAGGCTTGATCTCTCAGAGCTTTGTGTAGTAAAGTTTTTATTAAAGTATGAAAGAGATAGAGAAAGCTTCTGACATAGACATCAGAAGGCGGCAGAAAGAGTGCACCCTTGTTTGTTTAGAGCAAGAAGTTATATACCTATTGAAAAGTCAAAAGTGAAAGTGAAGTCGCTCAGTTGTGTCCAACTCTTTGCGACCCCATGGATTGTAGCCCACGGAACTTTCCAGGCGAGAGTACTGGAGTGGGTTGGCATTTCCTTCTCCAGGGGAGCTTCCTGATCCAGGGCTCAAACCTGGGTCTCCCACATTGCACACAGAGGCTTTACCTCTGAGCCACCAGGGAAGCCCTATCAGCAAGCTGCTCATTAGAGAAAGGAATGCCTCGAAACTGAGAGAGTGGCACCAGGCCCCTCACCCACAACATGCATTTGGCACAAGATGAGTCATCCTGATCCATAAAACAATTCACATGAATCTTGAAGAAAGGCTGGTTTCCAAGCAAATACATAGTTTCATTAACATAGCTTAAGTGAACATTTCCATGAGTAAAACATACTGGTTTGTTGAGCTATTATCCCCTCTGAGTCTTGGGTGGAACCTACTTGAAGAAAGACAGAGTTTAAAGTAAATAATGAAATAAGTTCAATAACATTGCTTAAGAGAAGTATTTCCATAGGAAAAACACATTGGTTAGCTAAAGGTTTGAGAGAAGTTAAGTTCAGGTGGTAACAGGTATCATCATGGAAATGCGGAATTTTAAAAGAAACCTCCTTTTACTTTGTATAGAGAAGGAAAAAAAGTCTGACACTTGTAGTTTGTTTCCTCCTGCCGCTTAAGAGAGGGGGAGAAAATTCTGACACTTGCTGCCTATTTCCTCGGCTTGGGGACCCTCTAACCCTCCTGCCTGTTACGCTCTCAGTCCCAAGTCTATGCCTAGCATACTTCCAAGAACTGGCCTTAAGAGAACTGATTAACATTATCACACATAATAAACTATATATTTATCTGTGTGTGTGGTGTGTGTGTGTTAGTCGCTCAGTCGTGTCCAACTCTTTGCGACCCCACCAACTGTAGCCCACGAGGCTTCTCTGTCCATGGAATTCTCCAGGCAAGACTACTGGAGTGGATTACTATTTCTTTCTCCAGAGGATCTTCCCAACCCAGGGATCGAACTCTGGTCTCCTGCATTGCGGGCAAACTCTTTACCAATTGAGCTACAGGGAAGTCCTTGGGGGCATCAACATAATTGTAGCTTGTCCTGCCTGTGTATGTACACAGGAAAGTATCAGCTCAGTTCAGTTGCTCAGTCATGTCCGACTCTTTGTGACCCCATGAACTGCAGCACACCAGGCTTCCCTGTTCATCACCACTCCTGGATCTTGCTTAAACTCATGACCATCCAGTCGGTCATGCCATCCAACCATCTCACCCTGTGTCGGCCCCTTCTCCTTCTGCCTTCAATCTTTCCCAGCATCAGGGTCTTTTCCAATGAGTCATATCTTTGCATCAGGTGGCCTATGTATTGGAGTTTCAGCTTCAGCATTAGTACTTCCAATGAATGAATATTCAGAACTGATTTCCTTTACGATGGATGAGTTTGACCTCCTTACAGTCCAAGGGATTCTCAAGAGTCTTTTCCAACAACACAGTTCAAAAGCATCAATTGTTTGGTGCTCAGCTTTCTTTATGGTCCTGCTCTCACATCCATACATGACTACTGGAAAAACCATAGCCTTGACTAGATGGACCTTTGTTGGCAAAGTAATGTCTCTATTTTCAATATGCTGTTTAGGTTGGTCATAGCTTTTCTTCCAAGGAGCGAGTGTCTTTTCATTTCATGGCTGCAGTCACCATCTGCAGTGATTTTGCAGCCCCCCAAAATAAAGTCCCTCACTGTATCCGTTGTTTCCCCATCTATTTGCCATGAAGTGATGGGACAATATGCCATGACCTTAGTTTTTGGAATGTTGAGTTTTACACCAACTTTTCCACTGTCCTCTTTCACTTGAAATTAAAAGACACTTGCTCCTTGGACGAAAAACCTAGATAGCGAATTAAAAAGCAGAGACATTACTTTGCCGACAAAGATCCATATAGTCAAGCTATGGTTTTTCCAGTAGTCGTGTATGGATGTGAGATCTGTACAGTAAAAAAGCCTGAGAGTGGAAGAATTGATGCTGGAGAAGACTCTTGAGAGTCCCTTGGATGCAAGGAGATCAAACCAGTCAATCCTAAAGGATATCAACCCTGAATACTCATTGGAAGGACTGATGCTGAAGCTGAAGCTCCAGTACTTTGGCCGCCTGTTGCAAAGAACTGACTCATTGGAAAAGACCCCAATGCAGGGAAAAATTGACACTTATTTGTTTCCTCCTGCCACTTATGACCAACCTAGACAGCATAATAAAAAGCAGAGACACTACTTTCTCCAAAAAGGTCCATCTAGTCAAAGCTATGGTTTTCCAGTAGTCATGTATGGGTGTGAGAGCTGGACCTTAAAGAAAGTGGACCTAGTTTACATATGTGAGTGTGCATGGGAAGTGCATCCTCATGTTTTATCCCTACTCTTTTGTCCCCTGGTTGACACTAAGTCTGTTTGCTTACTCTGTGTTTATTCCTCCTTTTTGAATGAATTTGTCTGTTTCAGGTGGTCAATTTCACCTCTGAATGATAGCGTGCAGTCTTTGTCTTCCTCTGTCTGATTTCTTCCACTTAGTAGGACCCATCCCTGTAGCTGCAGATGGTTTCATTTCATTCTGACCTATGGCTGAGCTACACCCACTTATAACTGGGCATCTCATCTCCTGGATGCAATCATCTGTCAGAGACATTATGGTTGAATCACAGCTTGCCTCTTTTAAAAAGGGTGGCAGGGATTGTTGGGGTTCACATGTCTTTTGTACCAGAGGTGTCTTCAAGCATACATATAGTGGGGAGGAGGGCCGCATCAAAGGCTACCTCAGTTATTCAGGCGTTAAGTCTCCCCATGCTGTTCCCCACTACGGCTGATTCCAGTTTCCCACCTAAGAGTTTGCTAGGAGCGATCCCTCTGTTTTATTCCTCCCCAACACGAAATGTGTGCAGAGTGTTTGATGTAGGCCACCTTGACTGGCAGCAGGTGATTCCTCCTTGGAATGTTCTTTGCATCATGGAGAGACAAGTGTTGGGTTCTGGCTGCCCTAATTCCCTGTGATTTTATATTTTTCCTTTTATACTTAGAGTGAGTAAAATTTCCCAGTTGAAAAGCGCTTCTTGAAAGCCTGTCCCTCCTGGAGTTTGTGGTTGTATCCAGTACAAGTGCCATGCTTGAAGACAGGTGTTACTTACAACCCCTTAAGCCTTCTGAGTATTCCGTTCCCAGAAGCCCCAGGTTGAGTGGTGTTGCTGTGAGAAACAGGCATAAGACGGCAGCACTTCCTGATTTTCAACCCTCTGTTTGGGGAAGGAGAGCCTTCCTGAAAATTGGTTTGCTGGGTTGTAAATGTGAGCGATAAGTGCCAGAGCACACTGCCAGTGGGCTGTGTTTTCTTTGTAGTATCCTCATTACTGTTCAGCCCCTCCAATCCATCCCCACTCTGAGACCAATCCTAACCTCTCCATTTGCTCCTCTGAAGGTGCCGCCTTCCAGAGGTAAGGTGACTCTAAGGTCCGAGGCCAGAGGTGGGAACCCCCACAATGGGAGAAGTGCAGACCAGCCAGCTTTGCAAAGCTCTTCCATCCCAATATGTCCTGCATTCTCTGGTTGCCCTAGGATTATTTGAATCCTGCGGGGACAAACTGGGTCTGGAGATTGTGCTTTGCTCCAGAAGGGAGTACAGACAGGTCTAAGGTGAGAGGATCATGGGTGCACATCGTGCTCAGCCCCAGGAGCATCCAGCCGAGGGAGGCGAAGCTGCTCAGGCTCCAGCGATGTGACCCAAGTCTGATTCCCCAGGCCTGAGGGGACTAGAGTAGTCATTTTTTTTTTTAACTTTACAATATGGTATTGGTTTTGCCATATATCAACATGAATCTGCCACAGGTATACACGTGTTGTCCATCCTGAACCCTCCTCCCTCCTCCCTCCCTGTACCATCCCTCTGGGTCGTCCCAGTGTACCAGCCCCAAGCATCCAGTATCATGCATTGAACCTGGACTGGCGACTCCTTTCATATTTGATATTATACATGTTTCAATGTAGTCGTTTTTTACAGCAGTTAAATAATGTCTATTCACGTTGGAGTATAGTTGATGGACAATGATGTGTTTGTTGCATTTGTACAACACCTTGATTCAAGCATAGGTGGAGGTATATCCGGTCTTTTCTAGATCCTTGCATGGATAGGGTATTACACAGTGTCGTGGACCACAGTTCTCTGTGCTATATGGTAAGTAAGGTTTTTTTGGTGACCTAGTTTACATATGTGAGTGTGTGTAGGGTAAGTGCATCCTCGTGTTTTATGCCTCCATCTTTTGTCCCCTTGGTAACACTAGGTCTGTTTGCTAACTCTGTGTCTGTTCCTCCTTTTTAAATAAGTCCATCTGTTTCAGGTGGTCGAGTTCACCTATGAATGGTTCTGTGGTGAGGTTTTTGTCTCCCACTGTGTGCATTCCTTCATTTAGTTGGATCCATCCATGCAGCTCAAAGACTTCATTCTGATCTATGGCCGAGGAACATGAGCTTGTAACTGGGCGTCGCATCTCCTGCATGCAGTCATGTCCAGGAGATAATTGTTGCCTCCATGTTTGGCCTCTTTAAAATAGTGCGACAGGGACCATCGGGATGCATGCCTTTTTCAGTGGAGGTGTCTCCACGTGTACACCCCATGGGGAGAGTGTGGCACCATATGCTAGGTCTGGTCCTTTTGGCGTTATGTCCTCTCATGATGTCCCCACTGTGGCTGGTTCCAGTTACACCCATGCCAGTGGGCTAGAATGTTCCCCTTGCTGTCGGCCCTCCCAAGTATACCTGTGTGCAGACTCAGTGATGATGGACGCCTTGCCTGGGAGCAGGTGGTTCCCCCTATGACCTTTTGTTTGCGTTTGTCAGGAAAGAGATGCTAGGTGGGATGATTTCCTGTGATTCTACACTTTTCCTCTTATAATGTGGGTGAGTAAATTTTCCTGGCTGAAATAGGCTTCCTGACAACCTGTCCCTTTCATCGTTTTCCTTGAGTATCCTTCTCAAGGCCCATTTTTGAGAGCAGGCGTCATTTACAGCCCCTAAGGCCTTGGGAGGATTCAGTTCCCAGAAGCCTGGATTTGAATTGTGCTTTTGGGAGAAATGCCCACAAGGCGGCAGCACTTCTTGATTTTCTTTTCTTTTTTTTTTTTTTCAGGTGCAGTTTATTTTTGAATTTTTATTAGAGTACAATTGATTTACAATGTTGTGTTAGTTTCAGGTGTACAACAATGTGAATCGGTTATATATATATATATATATATATATATATGTATATATATATACATACATACATACACATATCCTCTATTTTTTTTTTATTATTTTCCCGTATAGAGAATATTACAGAGTATTGAGTAGAGTTCCATGTGCTATACAATAGGTCCTTATTAGCTATCTATTCTATAATTGTGAAAGTGAAGGTGTCAGTTTCTCAGCCTGGAAGAGCCTCTGACTCTTTCTTTTTTCTTGTTTGATATGAAATTTTAATTACATGACACAAAACATTCTTTGACTAGATTTGGGGCAAATTTTCTTTCTCATGCTCAATATTTGTACTTGATTCTTTTAGTATAGCAACTTACTGAAGCTTCATGTTTTAAAAATTCTTATCACACTGAGGATGTATAATAAACATGCTTTAAATTCTTGTTCTGTATGGTTCTTTAATTTGGCCTTCTTCAGTATAGTTCACTCAGTGTGATTTTCTTAAGGAGTGCTTATATTCCTTAGATGTTGGGTTATTTTTTAATTAATTAATTTATTTTAATTAGAAGCTAATTACTTTACAATATTGTAGTGGTTTTTGCCATACATTGGTGTAAATCAGCCATGGGTGTACATGTGTCCCCCATCCTGAACCCCCCTCCCACCTCCCTCCCCATTTCATCCCTCTGTGTCATCCCAATACCCTGAGTGCCCTGTCTCATGCATCAAACCTTGACTGGCAGTCTATTTCACATATGGTAATATACATGTTTCAATGCTATTCTCTTAAATCATCCCTCCATCACCTTCTCCCACAGAGTCCAAAAGTCTGTTCTTTATATCTGTGTCTCTTTTGCTATCTCGAATATAGGGTCATAATTACCATCTTTCTAAATTCCATATATATGCATTAATATACTATACTGGTGTTTTTCTTTCTGACTTACTTCGCTCTGTATAATAGGCTCCAGTTTCATCTACCTCATTAGAACTCATTCAAATGCATTCCTTTTAATAGCTGAGTAATACTCCATTGTGTATATGTACCACGGCTTTCTTATCCATTCATCTGCCAATGGACATCTAGGTTGCTTCCATGTTCTGGCTATTATAAACAGTGCTGCGATGAACATTGGGGTACATGTGTCTCTTGGGGAACAAGAACCTTCATGAAAGTTGCCTTCCATGGCTGTAAATGAGTGTGTAAAGAGCCAGAACAAACTGCGTGGGGGCTGTGTCTCCTCCCTTTTTTTCCCAGTATCCTCTGCCCCAGCAAGCAATCCCACCCCTCTTTTCTGCTGGTCTGAAGGTGCTGTGGTCCAAAGGTAAGGCAACTCTAAGGACAGAGGCTGGAGGTGGGAAAACCCCTGCGGGGACAGGTGAAGACCAGGTGACTTTTCAAAGCTCTTCCAGCCCAATCTGTCCCCCATCCCTGGGTGCACTTGTGTTGTTTCCTGGTTCAAGGCCTGCCTTGGTGTGGAGATTGTCATTTCCTAAAGAGATTTGAAATAACACAGCTAGGGAGTGCGGGTGGCCTCATTGCTGACACGTTTCTCTCACATGGCAAAAGTGATACCATATTCATGGTATCATATGATGTTTGATTTTCTGACTTCACTTTTAGTTTTAATTAATATTCATCCATTTTCTCCAAATCCTATTAGTCAAAATCATGTATATTCCATTGTATATATGTGCCACATCTTTATGCATCCGTCTTTTGTTGTTAAATTTATGTGTTTTTTTTTTCTATTTCTTGTGTGTTGGGAATACTGCTACTATTAACATAGTGGTGTGCGTATTTCCCTCAATTATATTTTCATCCTCCCTTTGCCCAGGTGTAAAATTGGTGGATCATATGGCAACTCAGTGAATGAAAATTGTAGTAGATATTTCCATAGTACGGTTGAATTTACTAATTGCAATTTAACGTGTTATTTTGCTATTGATCCTGGAGATGTAAGGAATTATTATCGCTATCCTAATAGGCATTGATTGGATTTGGAATCAAAGTGGACCCAGGTCACATTTCACCTGTATTGTAATCTGTGTGACCTTAGACGATTGGTTTCTCACTCTAACCCTTTCTCAGTTGGTGTCCTTAGACTGTAGATGGCATTCATTCATGAAAGCTGGTTGCCACTGATATGTTCAGTTACATTGTATAAGAGCATCTGGAAAGAGAGAGTGTAGGGGGTAAGCAATTGGGGATCAGTAACAGAAATCTAGGCCAAGTTCAGACTCTGCAAGATGGATCAAAAAGGAAAACAAATCCTATAATCTGAATCAAATACAAAAGGAAGTGTCTGAGTGTGGGAGACAAAAACTACAGAAATCCTCATATCACATCATTGTACATCCTTTCCCTTTCAGTGTAGGTGGCACCTGTGTCTTGCTTCCAATCAATGGAAGATGTTAGAGACTATGATGTCACTCCCTTGGCTGGGTTACAGTATGTGCGAAAGTGATAGATGTTAGCAGGTAACTTAGGTAACTTAGAAGACTGAAGAAAGAGACTCTGTGTGGCTTTGAAATAGTAAGCTGCCATGATGAGAGATGACCACATGGTGGGGCAGTGTGTGACCTCTAGAAGCTGAGCATGGCTCCCAGCAATAGCCCGGAGCCCTGAGTCCCACAGCCACCAGGGTTGGTACTGCTAATAACTTCAGTAAACTCAGAAGCAGATTTTCTCCGGTAAAGTCCCCAGATGAGAACCCAGCCCAACTTACAGCCTGGTTGTATCCTTTGGACCCTGAGGAGAAGATCCAACCAAACCATGCCTAGACTCCTGACCCACAGAAACTGAGAGGTGATAAATGGGCATTGCTGATGCCCCAAGTTTGTGGTGACTTGTAGCAGCAGAGATCTAACGCACTGAAGTTTAGGCAAGGCTTCCCCTAGCTGCCTGAAGAGAGGCATCGAGATGTAGCTACTCAAGACCCCATGTGATGGCAACCTGGAAGCCCAGTCCAGCCCCCCACTCCCACATCCACTACCCACTCGCTGGCCATGGAGATGGCCAGGTCCCCATTAGGAGAAGCACAAGGCCCTGGACAGGAAGCCACTTCTTGGGGTCATGGTGGGGGTGAAGTGAGTTGAGGTATGTACAGCCCTGCTATCGGGCCTGGAGGGCTTGGGTGTACATTTTCCTCCTGCCATGAGAGATGGGGATACTAAGAGGCTTGCTGGACAATCACAGGCAGGTACCAGGGAGCTGATCTTATATCCAGATATGATAGTTCATTCGAAGCCTTTGTAACTAGTGGTTTACTGTCAGGAGAGCATTCTCATTTGGATTCAGATCCACAATTACAAGCTGTCTGTCATCCCCTGGGGCAAAAGTTCAGATGGCTACTGGTTTGGGACTTAGCCTCTGCGTTGAGCTGTTGGGCAGAGGCATTCAGAGTTGACTAGCCAGGTTGCGGGGTGCCCAGATGCTGTAAGAAGCTGACTTAAGGCCCAGAGAAAGGGACAGTGATGCTAATTCTCTCATCCCCAAAGTCTCAGGAATCCCTGAGCCTCCAAGATAAATATTTCCAAAGTGTCTTGAGTCTATTAATAGCATTCCCACCTAGATGGTGTCTGCCTGAGTACCTAGTTTTCGTGGTCTGTGGGTTCTCGCCCTGACCCACTCACTCCCTCTTTTTTCGGTAAGTAGCCTGTTCTTCCCCTGACTATTTTTTTTATAGTAGTTATCATTTCCAATGATTCTTATTATCAATCAGCAAGCATTTTATATTAATCAAAAATTGGCTTCTCCCTTGTGTACTAACTGAAAAGTCAAGGACAGTCTCCTCATACAACAGCTAACACCAACACCTTAATGAGGTAAAATATCTGCCTTCAGATTAAAAAAAAAATAATAACTCTGCCTTGTGGGAAGATAGAAGGATGTAGACAGCATTATGAAATGTCGCAGTTTGGCAGCTTGTTCACACAGCAGCAGATGGCTTTAATTTCATTAACCATTAATAGTTTATTTATACATTAGGGATGGGAGTGATTTTCCTCAAAAAATGAGACTACTGGGGGTCCTTAACATGAAGCCTCACAAGTCTTGCTCTGGGTGACATTCCTCTGCATTGCTTTACTCAACGAAATTTCTAGAAGGGTTTGCAGACATCCTAACAGCTGTAGTACCTCTGGGGGAAGCCACGTTCCGCCGACCTGCAGTGGAGGCAGAGAAGGGGCACAGCCCCCAAACTTGAGCCTTGCTTCTCGGCAGGGTGTGGAACTGTGCGGGAGACAGCGCCAGCTGCATGCAGTCAGTGGGAAATCCTGATTTAGAAATTTGAAGAAGGAAGGAGAGGGGGAAAAAGGGACTCCAGGATTCCTGACCCAATTTAAAGATGAAAAGAGGATTTGGGAAATGATTCAGTAGTCTAAAATGTGATAGCCTGTTCTTGCAGCAAAATTGTCTCTTTAATAGCTTTTTTCTGTTGCTAAAGTAAGGTATTGTGTGGGAGAAATGAGGGTTTTATGGTTTGGGGGTAATATATTTATTTTTAGGTAATTTTAGACTGAGAAGAGTTGCAAAAATAGAGAGTTGTTGTGTATGCTTTACCCACTCCCTCTTTTGTTAACATCTAAAAACTATTGAATATTATGTAAGCTAGAAAATCAACCTTAGTACAATATATTAAATTTACAGAGTTTGTTTGTACTTCACTACTTTTCCCACTACTGTTGGGTTTTTTTCTCCTATTCCAGCATTCCACATTTCATTTAGCCTTCCCCCATCCTCTTTAATGGACTTGATGCTTTTGAAGAGTGCTCGTCAGTTATTTTATAGAAGTCCCTCCACTGGGGGTATGTGTGATGTTTCCTTGTGATGAGATTGAGGTTATGCAGTTTGGGGAATGATACACAAAACGGTGCCCTGTTCCATGCATCATATTAGGGGTACATGATTTTTATATGTGTTACTGGTGGTGTTAACATTGATCACTTGGCAAAGGTGGTATTTGTCAGGATTCTCCACCATAAACACACTCTTTTTCCTCTTGCAGTTATTAAACATTTGAGGAGAGATACTTTGAGCCTATGCAAATATCCTGTTTGTGCTTAAACTCTTGCCCCCTGACTTTTTCTTTTCCATTGTAGTTTATTAGAAGATATTGAATATACTTCCCTGTTCCCAGGAGCACCTTGTTCATCTATTTTATACACAGTAGCTGGCATTTGCCAATCCCAAACTCCTAATTTATCCCTCCCACACCACCCCACTTTCCTCTTTAGTAACTATAAATTTGTTCTCTGTATCTGTGAGTCTGTTTCTGTTTTGTAAATAAGTTCATTTGTATGATATTCTAGGTCCCACATATAAATGATATCATGAAAGTGAAAAGTGAAAGTGAAGTCACTCAGTCGTGTCCAGCTCTTTTCGACACCATGGACTGTAGCTTACCAGGCTCCTATATCCATGGGATTTTCCAGGCAAGAATACTGGAATGGATTGCCATTTCGTTCTCCAGGAGATTTTCCTGACCCAGGGATTGAACCTGGGTCTCCCGCATTGTAGGCAGAGGCTTTACCCTCTGAGCCACCAGGGAAGATATCATATGATATTAATATTTGTCTTTCCCTGTGTCTGCCTTACTTCACCTAATGTGATAATCTCTTAAGTCAATATGTTGCTGCAAATGGCATTATTTCATTCTTTATCACTTGCCTCCTGATTTTAACATCTTTCAGTGGGTCTTGCTTTCAGCAGTAATTACAGTGGTAGTCCAATAGTGACTCTCTGCTTCCTTCTTTCTTTCTGTTTGTTGATTGGAATTCTGGTAAAGTCGACTTGTCTACTCTCCTTCACATATTTTTTCAGTTTTTATTTATAACAGTATGGATTGTTGGACATTTATTTGATTCTTTCGGTTATAGTCCATCATATCACTTACTTTATTGGTCACATGGTTCCATCATTGGTCCTTGAAAGCTTTCAGGTTTGATATGCCCCCATCTTTTTTTTTTCTTTTTTCTTTTTTTTTAGTATTGGTTTTGCCATGTATCAAAATGAATCCGCCACAGGTATACATGTGCTCCCCATCCTGAACCCTCCTCCCTCCTCCTTCCCCATACCATCCCTCTGGGTCATCCCAGTGCACCAGCCCCAAGCATCCAGTATCGTGCATCGAACCTGGACTGGCAACTTGTTTCATATATGATATTATACATGTTTCAATGCCATTCTCCCAAATCATCCCACCCTCTTCCTCTCCCACAGAGTCCAAAAGACTGTTCTATACATCAGTGTCTCTTTTGCTGTCTCGTATACAGGGTTATTGTTATCATCTTTCTAAATTCCATATATATGTGTTAGTATACTGTATTGGTGTTTTTCTTTCTGGTTTACTTCACTCTGTATAATAGGCTCCAGTTTCATCCACCTCATTAGAACTGATTCAAATGAATTCTTTTTAATGGCTGAGTAATACTCCATTGTGTATATGTACCACAGCTTTCTTATCCATTCGTCTGCTGATGGACATCTAGGTTGCTTCCATGTCCTGGTTATTATAAACAGTGCTGCGATGAACATTGGGGTACACGTGTCTCTTTCCCTTCTGGTTTCCTCAGTGTGTATGCCCAGCAGTGGGATTGCTGGATCATAAGGCAGTTCTATTTCCAGTTTTTTAAGGAATCTCCACACTGTTCTCCATAGTGGCTGTACTAGTTTGCATTCCCACCAACAGTGTAAGAGGGTTCCCTTTTCTCCACACCCTCTCCAGCATTCATTGCTTGTAGACTTTTGGATCGCGGCCATTCTGACTGGCGTGAAATGGTACCTCATAGTGGTTTTGATTTGCATTTCTCTGATAATGAGTGATGTTGAACATCTTTTCATGTGTTTGTGAGCCATCTGTATGTCTTCTTTGGAGAAATGTCTATTTAGTTCTTTGGCCCATTTTTTGATTGGGTCATTTATTTTTCTGGAATTGAGCTGTCAGAGTTGCTTGTATATTTTTGAGACCCATCTTTTAATATAATTTTTAGTACTTCTTTGCTTCCCTGGCTGCTGAGTGGTAAGGAATCCACCTGCCAGTGCAGGAGATATGGGTTTGATCCCTGGGTTGGGAATATCCCCTAGAGAGGGAAATGGCAATCCACTCCAGTATTCTTACCTGGGAAATCCCATGGATAGAGGAGACTGGTGGGCTACAGTCCATGGGGTCACAAAGAGTCAGACACTACTGAGTGACTAAACAACAATAGCACTTACTTTCTGGCACCACACAATACTCCAGGCTCATCTTTATTTATTTATTTATTGCTCCAACCCTAGAGTCAACCAGTTCTCCAAGGAGCCTTGGTTCCTTTCCCTGGAGAATGGTATGAGAAACCAACATCTGGGCAGTGGGTGTACTAATTAGCTTCTGGCCTGTCTCAGGAGAGAGAAATAGGTAATCTATACATATATGTATACTAGTTCATGCATATACACACCTCTATTTTTGTTTCTCTATCTATTTTTCTGTGTATGTGTATCTTTTTAAGACTTAAGTCAATATTGATACTTCTGACTCTAATCTGTCACCTGAGGATTCATTCCAATCCTCTTCCTTTCTTTATTTGCAATTTTTTTCTAAAATTGAGAAATTAGCTGTAATTACTTGCAACATATTTAGTTAGTATTTCCTCTAAGTATACAAACAATTTTGAAATTCCTAATGCTAGACTCTGTGACCAGAGAAGGCAATGGCACCCCACTCCAGTACTTTGCCTGGAAAATCCCATGGATGGAGGAGCCTGGTAGGCTGCAGTCCATGGGGTCTCTAAGAATCAGACATGACTGAGCGACTTCACTTTCACTTTTCACTTTCACGCATTGGAGAAGGAAATGGCAACCCACTCCAGTGTTCTTGCCTGGAGAATCCCAGGAATGGGGGAGCCTGGTGGCTGCCGTCTGTGGGATCACACAGAGTCGGACACAACTCAAGCGACTTAGCAGCAGCAGCAGACTCTGTGACAAACAAGTTTATCATCTAGAGTATAGTGTGTGTGTGTGTGTGTGTGTGTGCACTTATTTTTTACTTTAGTTTCACAGTATCCAATCTGAACATTTCCAAATCTTTTGGTAGATGATGTTGTAGGTAGTGTCATATGGTGGGTGTATATTACCTTTTAAGAAGCTGCCAAATGATTTTCCAAAATGACTATGCCATTTTGCTATTTCTACCACCAGCATTTGAGACTTCCAATTGATCTAGATCATTGCCAGCGCTTTGTATTGTCAGATTTTTAAAGTAAACTACCTAGACTCAAAATTTGAATTTAGCAGTATTACTTTGGCTACCTGATGCAAAGAGCTAACTCACTTGAAAAGACCCTGATGCTGGGGAAAATTGAGGGCAGGAGGAGAAGGGGACGACAGAGGATGAGACAGTTGGATGGCATCACAGACTCAATGGACATGAGTCTGGGTAAATTCCAGGAGTTGGTGATGAACAGGGAGGCCTGGAGTACTGCAGTCGATGGGGTCACAAAGAGTCGGACACGACTGAGCGACTGAACTGAACTGAACTGAATAGAATACCTGGTTCAATCAGAATTTCATGTAAATAAGTATTTTTTAGTATAAATATGTCCCCAGGATTACCTGGAACATATTTATACTGAAAACTCTTTATCTGATGTTTTGGGGGCTCTGTTTAGAGGCTACCTATTCTCAGACCTCAGCATAGGTCCAAAAGGATCAGAGCTCTTTGCCAAAATGTTCAAATATCCACAAAGAAAGGGGAGAACAAATTCAGAGGTTGTTGGGTGATCTGGAGGGATGTTTCTGTTAGGTATTTGCTCTAAGTAGAATTGTGTTGAAGTTGAATATATATATTTTTAAGTGGTGCAGAAAACATGAGTGCTTGGCTGGATCCACTTTCACCCAGTATGCAACCCAAGGACTGGGTTCAGATCACAGAACAGCACATGACCAAGCCACTGTCCTGACGCGGAGTGCAGTGCAAGAGTTCAAGCCTGGCTGGCTTTTAAGCCGATTAGGATGTTGCTCTTTTTCTTTCTTTCTTTTTTTTTTTTTTTTTTGCAGAAACGACATTTTATTTATTTATTTATTTATTTTATTTTTTATTTATTTTTTAATTTTATTTTATTTTTAAACTCCACAATACTGCATTAGCCTTGCCAAATATCGAAACGAATCCACCACAGGCATACCCACGTTCCCCATTGTGAACCCTCCTCCCACCTCCCTCCCCTACCCTCCCTCTGGGTCGTCCCAGTGCACCAGCCCCAAGCATCCAGTACCGTGCATCGAACCTGGACTGGCGACTCGTTTCATACATGATATTATACATGTTTCAATGCCATTCTCCCAAATCTCCCCACCCTCTCCCTCTCCCACAGAGTCCATAAGACTGATCTATACATCGGTGTCTCTTTTGCTGTCTCGTACACAGGGTTATTGTTACCATCTTTCTAAATTCCATAGGATGCTGCTCTTTTTCCCCCAGCAGATTACTTGGGGATTTCCTGAGAGGTTTCCTCTCAAAGTGACTTCCTCAGAGCTTTCTACTTCAAAGTAGGTCGTTATTCTTTTCAATAAGAGTAGCAAAGGGAGACAAGTCCAAGCCAAGGAAAGAGAGCTTACGAATAAGGGTCTTCTGGAATGCTGGCAGGCACTTAATAGATTGAAAGAACCTGTTATTATATTTCCTCTTATGTCTTTTTCAAAGACCAGGTGATAACAGCAAATACTTCTATAGCCTTATCCCTGTGCTAGGTGTTTGAGGCCCTTTATGTTTATTAACTCATGAAATCCTTAGGGCACACCTGCGAGGGAGGTGTTGCTATCATCTCCATTTTTCAGATAAGGTAACTGTGGCTCAAAAAGGTATAGCAGCCTGCTGGAGTTCTCAAGGCCAGCGAGTGGCAGGGCTGGGATCTGAATCCAGGCAGCTGGGCTCCAGAGTGTGGGCCTTTAACAGCCATACCTACAGCCTCACAGATTTGGTGGGATCCCCTTTCAAAGCTCTTTTCTCCTAGTTGGACATAGTGTTATTAGTCATTTCAGTTTTCTGAAGTATATTTCATGTTATCCTGAGCACTTGGTGAAGCAAGTGAATTTTGCCCTTCCTTGTGTTAATTGGCATCTAAGCAGATGATATTAAAGAGCACCCAGTTGGATACAGGTGTCTGAGGTCCAAAGTGAATCAGTGGATCAAACCCTCAGTGAACCCAAGAACAGATATCCACATGGCATCCCCGGGTATCGATCTAAGCCAGAGAGAGGGCTCTGGACTTACTGGAGAGGGGCCTGTAGCAAATGGTGCACTGAGTTCTCATCGTAGGTGACAAATCTTCCTAATGGCATTTCAAACTCATTGTTCTAAATGTAAATATTTTAATATTAATTTATTCTAATGCCATCTCAAGTGGATAGTGAACAATACCATTAACTGTATTAAAAAGAGGGAGAAAAATCATAGGCAAGTCCTCGAACATTCTCTACACTGGGAGTGAATCCAGGAGAGTAAATAAATTTTCAGCAAAACATTTCTTTTTCAGTTAGGTAATGATGATAGTCAAAATGAAAATGAGTATAAACGATTATTAAGTTTTTAGCATTTTGAGGAAGACAAGGCATGGTTGACCATTTCTCGGGAGTTTGAGTTTTGGCTCTCTGTGCAGCATAATAGCAGTGACTATTACCACGTATTTACTGTGCTTTATACAGATGATCTCATCTCCTGCCTCTAACAACTGCATGATCGGTGCTGTTCATCCCTGTTTTAGAGACTGGGACAACTGAGGTTTCCAGGCTTAATGTGTAACTAAGTATTGAGACTGGGACATGCCTGATCCTGGGACCTGGACTCTTAACGATGGTCTCTGATGACAGGAGCTTGTTTGCACCATCAAGAAAATTAAGCAGCCACAGCAACATGGTTTTCTTCTTTCCCCAAAGAGAGATGGTGGAAAGTGGAACATGTAGTGTGACCCAGGGGTCTGGAACTGCAGGAAATGTGAGTGTCCCAGACAGTGCTGTGAGCCGGTGGGGCTGCCAGTGGCGTGAGTCCAGTGGATGTGGAGCTGAGCCTCCTTAGAGCTGCACTTTAGCTGAGGGCCCCAAAGTGACACCCAGAATGAGTGGCAAGCAGTTCCTCAGCGTCTAGTGCTGCTAAAGAGCCTGGCACAGCTCGCTTCTTTGGGCCATGGAGCTAAAACAGCCAAGAGAATGACCACAGTTTTCAGTTCCCCCTAAACATCAGACCTGTGTCCCCTCCTTTTATTGCCCCTTAGCCACAAACACACCCTTCAACATGCTGTCTGAAAAATAATGGGATTCCTTTAAGTATTTCTCCTTTAAAGTGAATAATAAAATAGGTCAAAATATATTTTTATAATATACACACACATATATAGAGTAAAAAACAATTTAAAAAATAAGTGACCTTGCAGTGTAAGGCTTACTTAGTAGAGGAAGCCAGAGGGGCTCTCAGGAGGAGGTGGGTCTCCTGTGGCTCCCGGGTGGGCCAGAAGCATGGATGAGGTCACCTGACAGAGCCTATCCCAGCCTCAGGCCCAGAACCTGGTCCTTCTGCACCCTTGCAGCCTTGGCCTGGCAATCACTTTTCTGCCACTGTCTCTTATGAAAACCAGTGCCTCCCACTGACCCCAACAACCCTGGACACCCACTGCACGTCTCAGCCACAAGTTCTGCTGGTCTGTTCCCCCAGCCTGCACCCCAGAGTGTGGCACATCATAATTATTGCCAGGCAACTCAGACCAGCTCTGCAGCAAACTCTCTTGCTACATGGTGGGCTGAATCCCGCTTCTCCAATGAGTGAACCCCTCCCAGTTTGTTCTTCCTTGGGTACTCCCCATCAGCCCTAAGGCCTCATATGGAGTTTCCTTGTATCTTCCAGTCATTTTTCATAGTTCTTTATGTTTAACTCCCTGTTTAACCCACTGTGCCTTTTAAAACCATTTCCTTATTCATTTATTTTTGGCTGCACTAGGGCTTTTCTCTAGTTGTGGTGCACAGCTTCTCATTGCTGTGGCTTCTCTTGGTGCAGAACATGGGCTCCACAGCAGGAGGGTTTAGTAGTTGTGGTGCACAGGCTCAGTTGCTCCATGCCATGTGGAATCATCCGGGACCAGGGATCAAACTCATGTCCCCTGCATTGGCAGGTGGATTCTCAACCATGGACCTCCAGGGAAGTTGTAGTGTGTGGTTTTTATCATCTGATTAGACCTAAACCTGCTAAACCTGCCATAGGACAGCGTACTTGAACCGAATTATGCTATCATGATACCAAATTATGATATCATGGGTGCTAAAACAAAACTTCTGTATTTTCTAAAACTTATTTTGCTTTTTAATTTTATTTTTGGCTCTGCGGGTGGTTTTAAGAGCAAATTTTCTTCAATCTAATCTCAATTCATGTTGTATAAGATGTTAATAATTGTCAAGAAGCTTCAGTGGTTGTAACTAGGGTGCTTCCAGAATACTAGCTTATTATACCCTACCTTAAACCTTTGCCTACCAACTCTTACTGGGCAAAGTAGAAATTCTGCACAGCTTCTGATGCCTTCCATTACCTAGCCCTTGCCTCCCTTTTTGTCTTATCTCCTGCTGTTACAGCTGTGCACTTTATAGTCCATAAAAATTAAAGGCACGTATTCCCCTCTGCCTTTTTTTCCCCCCGGCTTCCAGGCCTTTGCCTGTATGGCGTGCACTTTTCCTGAAATGTGCTTCCCTCTACCCTGACTGCATCCCACTTGGGGGTTTGTTGGGAAAGATTTAACCACCATCTCTCCAGGAGAGAAAAAGCTTGGTTTGTAGAGCTTGCTGATTTCTGAGGTGTGACTACTCAAACCATTGCTGATTTCAGGTTACCAATCGCATCATTAAGTGCAGAACTGGGAAGAAATGTATGTAATTGGCTTTGCAAGCCAGTGTGAGTGGCCTCAGCCCACCCTTGACTCCACTTATCTGCTTGAATAGCAAATCTTCCAGGAAGCCTTCTCTGACTGCAGCCTGCTGGCCACGCTCATGACACACTCCACATTTCTCTGCCATTACCCTTTTGTACACTGACATACTTTTCCATTTCTAAATCTGTTTCTTCCTCCATGAAGTCAGGGATCACAGGCTTTCCTCTGAGTTTTTGGCACCTAGCACAGTGCCTGGTACACAGTTATTACCTGATCCATGTTTATGGAATGAGTAAGAGTAGTTTTCCCTTGCCAAAATAAGGGATTTTTTTTCTCCTTCAGCTGGATTATATTGTCTACTGTTCTTAGCAGTGAGCCTTATCCAAACAACCTACTGAAGTGGCTCATCTGTACTTGTTGGTCATGAGCTGTGAAGGTTGGCTGGGAGAGAGTTTGGTCAGGATAGGAAATGGCTGGAGAGCTAGTTTCTCTAGCTGGCTTTTTGTGCCACAAAACCCCCAGATTTCAGTGTAGGGCAGTGCCACTAATTACAGTGTCTGCTAACTTCATGCACTTGCTTTTTCCAATACCATGTCATCATATAGGCAGGCTGGATCTTGCAGTTGACTTTGCACTTTCTAAGCCTCAGATTTTTAAAACTTCCCCTTTAGTTTGCTTGTTCTCTGTACTCAACCTAAGCTCGGCCAGCAAATGCCAGTTGTACTCACACGGAAAATGTGAGTTACTAATGCAAGCTGGCATTAGCGAGACATATGTGAAGATACCTCATATTCAGAAATAACTAGTACTTCCTTTGGATCTTGCCAATAATGTAATCCACAATGGGCTTTCAGAGTTGAGGCTGACTCACTGGTGAAGCCACTTACCAGGAACTGGTTCCCCAGTCTGTGGAGTTGTGCCTGGTGCACCCCATCGCTGTAAAGCATCCACTTTCCTTACTTTGACGTTGGAGGCCCTCCATGCTCTGGCCTCAACCTTGTCATTGCTAAGATGTCTTTACCACAGGTGTGGCATCCTCAGGGCACACAAGGGAAATCAGCCTTGTCTTGACACAGACTTCAGGGTCAAGGTTGGAGAGAAGCCCTCCATTCTCACTTTGCTCTGGAGTGGGTGTTCTCAATCTTCATCACAGGACAGAATCACCTGGGATACTTTTTAAAAAAGCACACGGATGCCTGCTCTACCTACATTCTAAATCCGCTGCTCTTTGGTGGGGCTGGGCACTGGTATGGTTTAAGTCTCCTCTGATAGGTCTAACATGAAGCTGGAGTTGGCAACTGGGGCCTGCAGAGGAGTTCCTAACTGGCCCCAACACTTTGCTCTGTCTCTTCCAGCCATCCCTACTGCATTACATCATCAGATCCCTTCCAATCTCGTTTTGCTCTAAACCAGACTGTTTGCCACTCTGACAGTTCCCGTCTCCAGAGGACTGATCTGGAGCTTCCCATTTCCCATTTTTCATGCTTTGGGTAATCAGACCTGTCTCCTAGGTTCCCATCTTTCTCCTTATTAACCACCATCAGCCCTGACGTCAGTTATAAGTGGACAAAAGTAAAAACCCAGTTTGTGTCTCATCCCGCACCTGGAATAGATGATTGCTGTAATTCAGTCAAGACGTTCAAGAAATGTTTCTTGAGTGCAGAGGGCACACCAGTTCCTGGGCTAGCCCTCGGCTTATGTAGACGAGTAAGAATGCTTGATTCCTGCTTTCGTGGAACTCACCCTTGAGAAGGGGACAGATACAAAGCACAGGGGTATTAGCATACAGCGCTGTGACTGGAGGGGTGGGAGAGGGGTGGGTGCCCCTGGAGTGCTTGGAAGTGGCACAGTCCTGTTGTTGATTCCTGCTGTTATAGTTGCTTTGAAACTTTTGAATTTATATTGGTGTCAAGCTGATTAAGAATGCTGTGATAGTTTCAGGTGCACAGCCAAAGGACTAAATCATAAATGTGCGTGTATCCATTCTCCCCCAAACTCCCCTCCAGGGCTTCCTTGGTGGCTCAGTCGGTAAAGAATGCGCCTGCAACACAGGAGACACAGGTTCAATCCCTGGGTCAGGAAGATCTGCTGGAGAAGTAAATGGCAACCCAGTCCAGTATTCTTGCCTGGAAAATCCTGTGGACAGAGGAGCCTGGCAGGCTACAGTCCAAGGGGTCACAAGAGTAAGACACGACTTAGCAAAGAAACCACCACCATTCTCCCCCAAACTCCCCTCTCATCCAGGCTGCCACATAGATTGAGCAGAGTTCCCTGTGCTGTACAGTAGGCCCTTGCTGGTTATTTGTTTTAAAAAATCTGCTGCTGATTTTTTAAGCATGATGTCTCTCTTAGAAATTGAGGAAGCAATCCAAATGATCTCACAGAAGCATTCCATAATAAAGTCAAACCCTGAATCTTTTCCTCAGCTTTAAAAATCTGACTTCAACAATTAAACTGGGAGATGAAAGGGAAAACAATTATTTTAAGTGCATTAGGAATTATTTTTTGGTGCTAGAGGTAACTTCTTTATTGAAATATGTTAGTTTCAGGTGTACTACACAATGACTTGATATTTACATACATGATAAAATGATCACCATGGTAAGTCTAGTGGCGATCTGACCCCCAACGTTATTACAGTATTATTGACCATATTCATTATGCTATACATTCCATCCCCAGGACATATTTATTATTTAACTGGAGATTTGTACTTCTTAATAACCTTCATCTCTTTCATCCAACCTCTGTGAGCCTCCCTCAGTTCAGGTCAGTTCTGTCACTCAGTCGTGTCCAACTCTTTGTGACCCCATGAACTGCAGCACACCAGGCCTCTCTGCCCATCACCAATTCCCGAAGTCCACCCAAACCCATGTCCATTGATTCAGTGATACCATCAAACCATCTCATCCTCTGTTGTCCCCTTATTCTCCTACCCTCAATCTTTCCCAGCATCAGGTCCTTTTCAAATGAGTCAGCTCTTTGCATCGGGTGGACAAAGTACTGGAGTTTCAGCTTCAACATCAGTCCTTCCAATGAGCATCCAGGACTGATCTCCTTTAGGGTGTACTGGTTGGATCTCCTTGCAGTCCAGTGGACTCTCAAAAGTCTTCTCCAACACCACAGTTCAAAAGCATCAATTCTTCGGCACTCAGCTTTCTTCACAGTCCAACTTTCACATCCATACACGACCACTGGAAAGACCATAGCCTTGACTAGACGGACCTTTGTTGACAAAATAATGTCTCTGCTTTTCAATATGCTATCTAGGTTGGTCATAACTTTCCTTCCAGGGAGTAAGCGTCTTTTAATTTCATGGCTGCAGTCACCATCTGCAGTGATTTTGGAGCCCCCAAAAATAAAGTCTGACACTGTTTCCACTGTTTCCCCATCTATTTCCCATGAAGTGATGGGACCAGATGCCATGATCTTTGTTTTCTGAATGTTGAGCTTTAAGCCAACTTTTTCACTCTCTTCTTTCACTTTCATCAAGAGGCTTTTTAGTTCCTCTTCACTTTCTGCCATAAGGATGGTATCATCTGCATATCTGAGGTTATTGATATTTCTCCTGGCAATCTTGATTCCAGCTTGTGCTTCTTCCAGCCAAGTGTTTCTCATGATGTACTCTGCATAGAAATTAAATAAGCAGGGTGACAATACACAGCCTTGACGTACTCCTTTTCCTATTTGGAACCAGTCTGTTGTTCCATGTCCAGTTCTAACTGTTGCTTCCTGATCTGTATATAGGTTTCTCAAGAGGCAGGTCAGGTGGTCTGGTATTCCCATCTCTTGAAGAATTTTCCACAGTTTCTTGTGATCCACACAGTCAAAGGCTTTGTCATAGTCAGTAAAGCAGAAATAGATGTTTTTCTGGAACTCTCTTGCTTTTTCCATGATCCAGTGGATGTTGGCAATTTGATCTCTGGTTCCTCTGCCTTTCTAAAACCAACTTGAACATCTGGAAGTTCACGATTCACATATTGCTGAAGCCTGGCTTGGAGAATTTTGAGCATTACTTTACTAGCGTGTGAGATGAGTGCAATTGTGCGGTAGTTTGAGCATTCTTTGGCATTGCCTTTCTTTGGGATTGCAATGAAAACTGACCTTTTCCTGTCCTGTGGCCACTGCTGAGTTTTCCAAATTTGCTGGCATATTGAGTACAGCACTTTCACAACATCATCTTTCAGGATTTGAAATAGCTCAACTGGAATTCCATCACCTCCACTAGCTTTGTTCGTAGTGATGCTTTCTAAGGCCCACTTGACTTCCCATTCCAGGATGTCTGGCTCTAGGTGAATGATCACACCATTGTGATTATCTGGGTCATGAAGATCTTTTTTGTACAGTTCTTCTGTGTATTCTTGCCACCTCTTCTTAATATCTTCTGCTTCTGTTAGGTCCATACCATTTCTGTCCTTTATCAAACCCATCTTTGCGTGAAATGTTCCCTTGGTATCTCTAATTTTCTTGAAGAGATCTCTAGTCTTTCCCATCTTGTTGTTTTCCTCCATTTCTTTGCATTGATCCCTGAAGAAGGCTTTCTTATCTCTCCTTGCTATTCTTTGGAACTCTGCATTCAGATGCTTATCTTTCCTTTTCTCCTTTGCTTTTCGCTTCTCTTCTTTTCGCACCTATTTGTAAGGCCTCCCCAGACAGCCATTTTGCTTTTTTCATGTCTTTTGCATGGGGATGGTCTTGATCCCTGTCTCCTGTACAATGTCACGAACCTCCGTCCATAGTTCATCAGGCAATCTATCAGATCTAGTCCCTTAAATCTATTTCTCACTTCCACTGTATAATCATAAGGGATTTGATTTAGGTCATACCTGAATGGTCTAGTGGTTTTCCCTACTTTCTTCAATTTAAGTCTGAATTTGGCAATAAGGAGTTCATGATCTGAGCCACAGTCAGCTCCGGGTCTTGTTTTTGCTGACTGTATAGAGCTTCTCTATCTTTGGCTGCAAAGAATATAATCAATCTGATTTCAGTGTTGACCATCTGGTGATGTCCATGTGTAGAGTCTCCTCTTGTGTTGTTGGAAGATGGTGTTTGCTATGACCAGTGCATTTTCTTGGTAAAACTCTATTAGCCTTTGCCCTGCTTCATTCTGTATTCCAAGGCCAAATTTGCCTGTCACCCCAGGTGTTTCTTGACTTCCTACTTTTGCATTCCAGTCCCCTATGATGAAAAGGACATCTTTCTTGGGTGTTAGTTCTAAAAGGTCTTGCAGGTCTTCATAGGACCATTCAACTTCAGTTTCTTCAGCGTTACTGGTTGGGGAATAGACCTGGATTACTGTGATATTGAATGGTTTGCCTTGTAAACGAACAGAGATCATTCTGTCCTTTTTGAGATTGCATCCAAGTACTGCATTTCAGACTCTTTTGTTGACCATGATGGCTATTCCATTTCTTCTAAGAAATTCCTGCCCACAGTAGTAGATATAATGGTCATCTGAGTTAAATTCACCCATTCCAGTCCATTTTAGTTTGCTGATTCCTAGAATGTTGATGTTCATTCTTGCCATCTCCTGTTTGACCACTTCCAATTTTCCTTGATTCATGGACCTGACATTCCAGGTTCCTATGCAATATTGCTCTTTACAGCATGGGACCTTGCTTCTATCACCAGTCACACCCACAGCTGGGTATTGTTTTTGCTTTGGCTCCATCCCTTCATTCTTTCTGGAGTTATTTCTCCACTGATCTCCAGTAGCATACTGGGTACCTACCGACCTGAGGAGTTCCTCTTTCTGTATCCTATCATTTTGCCTTTTCATACTGTTCATGGGGTTCTCAAGGCAAGAATACTGAAGTGGTTTGCCATTCCCTTCTCCAGTGGACCACATTCTGTCAGACCTCTCCACCATGACCTGCCCATCTTGGGTGGCCCCACACAGCATGGCTTAGTTTCATTGAGTTAGACAAGGCTGTGGTCCGTGTGATTAGATTGACTAGTTTTCTGTGATTATGGTTTGTGTGTCTGCCCTCTGGTGCCTCTCGCAACAGCTACCGTCTTACTTGGGTTTCTCTTACCTTGGACATGGGGTATCTATCTCTTCACGGCTGCTCCAGCAAGGCACAGCCGTTGCTCCTTACCTTGGACTAGGGGTATCTCCTCACCACCGCCCCTCCTGACCTTGAACGTGGAGTAGCTCCTCTCAGCCCTCCTGCGCCCAGGAAGCCACCGCTTCTTGGCCTTAAGATTACAGGAAATTAAAAAATCATTTTGATTATATTTTACTCTTGTTACATAGAATAATGTTAGGATGATTTATAAGAGATTTTCAAGCATGAAGCACATTATGAAGGGTAAATTTGGAGAAATGGAAAGGAAATATGACTTCAAGGAGGGAAAAGAACATTAAGTGTTCCTACTGTTAAAAGATCATTCACATGTTTTAAAATTTTGGGTGATGGTAAATATTGCTATGGTATCTATAATTCTTTGGATGCATATACAAGCATTAAACAATTTTTTGTTCTAGATTGACTACATGCTAGAATTACATTCTTTACAACAATTTAGGCAAAAAGAAACTTTACAATTTAATAGAGAAAAATATATGAACATATATATATATGAGAGAGAGATGAGAAACTTTAGATTTCATCTTTGAAAAGTTTAAGAGAGTATGTAGTTTTCCAGAAATGTTTGACAAGATACATGAGTAAACATAGGTGCCTCACTTATAATAAATCATGAACGAAGGAACACTGGGTGAATGAATAAAGGAACAAATAAGTGCATCAGCAACTGAAAGGCAAAAGTCCCTCCTAGGATAAATAGGAACAACATTCTGAATCTCTCTGCTCAGGTTGTTTCTCAGCTTCTCCACTTGGGGAAATATGCATATGGAAAATGGAAAAGGCCAACATGGCCCTGATATGGGAGCCCAGATCAGGAGCCAGCCCAAGTCTCTCGTTTGCCTTCATTTTAGAATGACCTGTGACTGACTGACTGACTGACTTGTAATGCCTTTCCTTAAAGCCCAGTATCTTGTTTTTATTTTTTCATCTGTGCAATGGATTTAGAAGTTTCAAATGAATGGCAGTTGGAATATTCATTTTATCTTTTGGAGGGATACACCTGTGGCTTAATAGAACAAAACTGTCTTAGAAAAAGAAGATGTGTGTTGATGTAATGGTTTGCTAGTAACTGGTTGCATGATGTTTATCAAATGCCTTACGTCTCTCCACTTCAGTCTCCTCATGTGTAAGAAGTGAATGGTGATAACATGAGCCTTAGATGAAAGCATGCATGTAAATGTGCTTTGCACATTATAAGCCATCAGTACATGTTGAAGCTAATGCTGAAATATCAGGTGGCCGTGAACCCTGGTATATCCACGTCTTCCTGCCCTAAGGGTTGCCTGTCAGTTTGCCGTGAACTAAACTAGTTGGCCATTTAGGGCTGCACACAGGACCTTCCATCCTAAGGCAAGTATGTGGAACATTTGATGGTCACACATGGAGGTACTCCCCCTTCACTTCCACAGCTGTGATTCTTCTAAGCTTCCCACTACTTATAGCATGTGTTTTCATCCTTGCCTCAGGGGGAGACACATTTGCAGCTAGTTCATCTATAGAATCTATGAAAGTGGTCACACTCAAGCATTTCCATGTATTATATAAATTGTAAAACACAGACACCATAGCTTCATGCCAGAGTGTTTCCTGAATCTGCTGTCTTGGGGGAGTGTACAGTACTGGCTGACATTCCAACCAACTGAATTACAAAGTGAGCAGCACGTGTGCATGCACACACACATACACACAGACACACATACACACACACAAGATGATTTCTTTATAGCTCTCTGGCACCAAACCAGTGGTAGTTCACCTGACATTTTGTCAACAGTGGAGATCAACTGAGAAATTTAAATGCTTGTACCAAGTACCTAATAATATTGTAAAGTAATTAGCCTCCAATTAAAATAAATAAATTTAAATTTAAAAAAAAGATAAGATTTTGTCTATTGCTGAAACATTGATGAATAAAGGAACGTGCCTGTGGTTGCAGAGTCGAATCAGGTTAAGTGGCATTAGAGCTGCTTCTACACTGGTGTCACCAGCGTTTAAAATCAGGACTGCTCACTGAGCTCTTAATACATTTATACCTAATAGGAGTGATGAATTTTAAAATGAGTTTTTTGATGCTCTCTAGAGAGTAAACCCTCAAGCCATATTTCTATAAAGATTAAGATCTTATTCCAGACCCCAATTAAACTAAAGGAAATTATGGTTGCAGAGAAACAGAGAGGAGGATCCAGGTCTCGCAGTGTGCCAAACATACACTTTTCCCAGATCTCATCTCACTGTTTCTCACAGCATCACTGTGGCTCGGGTGTCGTTCCTTCCATTTCACAGTGAAAACACCAAGGTTCAGGGAAGTTAAATTCAGCACCACAACATAAGTCCATGTCTGTCTGAAACAAAGCATTCTTTCCCCTTCAAGCCTTTAACTCTGACCCTGGCTCAGGAAGATGGACACTCAAAAAATAGGGGCTGTGGAGGTAATGTTAGTGTTTATGTATCCACAGACCCAGAGCGGCAGTTCTCTGGCTGCATGTTAAAATCACCTGTTCGAGGGTTCACACTCCTGACTTGTAAGAGAGCTCTTAGAGCAGATTTCTCAACTTTCAGAATCACCTGGTGGTTTGTTCAAACAGATTTCTGGGCCCTGCCTCCAGAGTTTCTGATCCTTTAAGCCTGGAGTTAGCCTGAGAATCTGCACTTTTAGTACATTTCCTGGTGCTGATGGTCAGGGCCCTCACTTTGGGAACTACTGTCTCAGGGCATTGTTTCTCAAAGTGTAGTTCCTGCCCAGAGTATTTCAGTTCAGAATTACTTAGGAACTCAAAAGCAGGCTCAAATGCAGGATCAGTCTTGGGGGCTGGGCACTAGGGAATCTTTTAACCAAGTCTTCCAGGTGATTCTTCAGCTCACTGAAATGTGAGAACAGTCATCTGGTTGATTTTTAACCTGCCTCATCTCATACACAACCTGGCTGTTAAATTCCATCTCATTTTGAGTGACAACCACACAACTGGCCATTTGTGGTTGTTGTAACTTGTCTTCCGGTTTATTTAAAATGCCCATAAGGGATCTCTTAGTCATGCTTTATAAATAAAAACAAAAAAAGAAAAATAGTGACTTAAAAAGAAAAAACGTCTCAGTTGTCCAGTTTCCACTTCTTTGTCAGGGGAAAGAGGCCTGGCTGATGAGGTGCTGTTTCATGCTTCCCCACTTAAGTGGAATCGGGAGAAGAAGTCTCCTCTCCTTTCTCCTCTGCTCCTTCCTTATTTTACCTGTAGCTATTCAGTTTCATCAGCCCCAGTGAAAATGCAGCTCAGGCTTGGAGTTTTTTTTTTGTTTTTGTTTTTGTTTTAATTTTATTTTATTTTTAAGCTTTACAATATTGTATTAGTTTTGCCAAATATCAAAATGAATCCACCACAGGTATACATGTGTTCCTCATCCTGAACCCTCCTCCCTCCTCCCTCCCCATACCATCCCTCTGGGTCATCCCAGTGCACTAGCCCCAAGCATCCAGTATCGTGCATCGAACCTGGACTGGCATCTCGTTTCATACATGATATTTTACATGTCTCAATGCCATTCTCCCAAATCTTCCCACCCTCTCCCTCTCCCATAGAGTCCATAAGACTGTTCTATACATCAGTGTCTCTTTTGCTGTCTCGTACACAGGGTTATTGTTACCGTCTTTCTAAATTCCATATATATGCGTTAGTAAACTGTATTGGTGTTTTTCCTTCTGGCTTACTTCACTCTGTATAATAGGTTCCAGTTTCATCCACCTCATTAGAACTGATTCAAATGTTTAAAGGGGGTGGCCACTGGGAGCTTGGATTTCATCTGGGAAGCAGGGTCACCACTGGCTTTCTCAGAGCTGGAAAACAACCACAGAAAGTGCACTCAGAGGTCAAGGGCCAGCAAACCTGGCTAGTGGTGGATGCGCCCTGAAGAGATGCAGGTGGTTCACCGCCCCTGCCCCTCAGCTGTGCTCCCGAGGGAAGCCTGCGGCCAAGAACAGCATTTATAGCCTCCTCGGCCGGCTGGTTCCTCCCTGAGGAGCCCAGCCTGCAGCTGACGAGACAGGGGAAGGTCAGCAGGCTAGGTGGAGGAGGCCCAGCAGGCCTCCCTGAAGAGTTGCAGACATTAGACCCAGACAGCTGAGGTTACAGTCACAATGGGATCTCCAAGAGGGGGAAATGAAGGTCATGGGAAAAGATTTCCCATTGTTCTTCCCTGGGTCCAAAACAAGCCGTTTGCCCAAGAGAAGCCCACCATGGGGAGGCCCCGCCACCATCTGCAGAACTTGCTTGTAATCATTCTTGCCAATAATTGGGGCAGGCAGGTCCATGTAGCCCCCTCAGTCCCCGCTTCTAATGCCCAGCCCTGCCCAGAAGTCCTCATCTGGAAACCAGCGTCCTCTTCCAGATTCTTAATGCAAACCTGTCAGCAGAAACAATGGCCCTTTTTCTCTCATATCCTTGGTTTAGGCCTTTGGGTTACAAAAGAAGGTGGAGGTGACACAGCTGTCAGGGTAGTTACATTGGGCCAAGTGGACAGCCCCATTTGCTCAGATGACTTTGGGGTTGCAGAGGCAGGGCCATTGTCCCCACTCGTGCAGAAGAGTAAAGATTAGGGAGATCATGAAATACCTTTTCAGTATTTACAGGACTGTGTTCCATACACAGCTTCTCAGCACACAGCTTCTAGGTGAAATTGTTAATTCTCCAGGGGAAAACCAAGAAAACAGCAAATGTTCCAGAAAAGGTTTCACTTCCTAACTGGCAGTGAGCCTGAGATCAAAGCCTATTACTCGGAGCCACAGATGGAATTCCTGCAGGAGACATAGGCTGTCCTATTGTTCGGCCCAGGGTCACTGTGTGTGGACCAAGTGGGGGCCCCTCTGTAGCCAAATCGGGGACTGGTAGGCCATTTTCTCCATGAGCTTGACTAGCATCCTATCTGTACAAAGAGGGGACCTGGAAGCCTCACAATGGGTGTAATTTCAGGAACCCTTCCTGAAAGCAGAAGGCAATTTATATTTTCAGTCAGCTCAGTTCAGTCGCACAGGCATGTCCGACTCTTTGCGACCCCATGAATCGAAGCAGGCCAGGCCTCCCTGTCCATCACCAACTCCTGGAATTTACCCAAACTCATGTCCATCGAGTCGGTGATGCCACCCAGCCATCTCATCTTCTGTTGTCCCCTTCTCCTCCTGCTGCCAATCCTTCCCAGCATCAGGGTCTTTTCCAGTGAGTCAATTATTCGCATGAGGTGGCCAAAGTACTGGAGTTTCAGCTTCAGCATCAGTCCTTCCAATGAATACCCAGGACTGATCTTCTTTAGGATGGACTGGTTGGATCTCCTTGCCATCCAAGGGTCCTCTCCAACACCACAGTTCAAAAGCATCAATTCTTCAGCGCTCAGCTTTCTTCACAGTCCAACTCTCACATCCACACATGACCACTGGAAAAACCATAGGCTTGACTAGATGGACCTTTGTTGGCAAAGTAATGTTTCTGCTTTTTAATATGCTATCTAGGTTGGTCATAACTTTCCTTCCAAGGAGTAAGCGTCTTTTAATTTCATGGCTGCAGTCACCATCTGCAGTGATTTTGGAGCCCCCAAAAATAAAGTCTGCCACTGTTTCCACTGTTTCCCCATCTAATTCCCGTGAAGTGATGGGACCAGATGCCATGATCTTAGTTTTCTGGATGTTGAGCTTTAAGCCAACTTTTTCATTCTCCTCTCTCACTTTCATCAAGAGGCTATTTTAGTTCCTCTTCACTTTCTGCCATAAGGATGGTGTCATCTGCATATCTGAGGTTATTGACATTTCTCCCGGCAATCTTGATTCCAGCTTGTCATTCTTCCAGCCCAGCGTTTCTCATGATGTACTCTGCATAGAAGTTAAATAAGCAGAGTGACAATTTATATTTTAGTTTTCCTTTTTTTAAGGGGAAGTGGGTCAGAGTGGAATGACAGAGGCAGAGGCAGTTGAAGTCAGTGTAAGGGCTGGAGCTGGGCACATGGGAATGACAATAACCAACTGTTAGCTTGCACTCTCCAGTTGCCTGCACAGTGCTGAGCGCTTTCTGGATGCTTTTTTAATCCTCCCAGTTGTCCAAGGAGGTAGGTGCAGCTACACTCCCTCTTTTAGAGCAGAGAATACTGAGGCCTAGTGAAGCAGGAGGGCTTGCTTGGATGGATGGGGGTGGCAGAGCTGGCATTCCAGCCACTCCCTCCCCAGGAGCCCAGGCCCTCCAGGGCTCTGCCCAGGCTCCCCAACTCAGAGTCTGATCTCCCCTAGGAGCTCTTCTTGCTGCAGGCGCTTCCTAGCATCCCGCTGGCAGGGAGGTGGGGCTTGGCATCCCCCTGAGAGCCTGTTCTAGGCATAGGGTCTTGGGCCAGCCCAGGGCTCCTCAAGGCCTCCCTTGTCCCATTCCTGCAGGTGCCCACATACCCTGCCACTTTCCACTGGACGCGGGCTCCTGGTCAGCTCCCTCTCTGGGAGCTGTGCAACTGGGATGACTTTGGGGACACTCTATGTGAATTCAATTCACGCTGGCTCATGTCATTGGAAGTGTTTTGCCCAACTCTTGGTTGCAGTGGGGTGGGTCAGGAAGAGGGAGCTGAAAGCAGAAAAGGCAGCTGGCAAATACCTTCTCCCCGACCCCGGACCACCATGGAGGACAGTGATGCTGTACTGGTGTCATCTGGGTTGTGCAGTTGCCCTTCTTCAGTGGGTACTGGTGGTGGGGACCAAATGTGCACAGTGTGGAAGGGGCATGGCCGCAGCCGAAGTTATACTGTATGGGACTGAAGCTCTCTTCAGTCTGGGGGGATAACCACTATGTATGCTTTTCGTCAGATGGCAGATAAGGCTGTAAGTTTCAGAAAAAGCTTCTCCTTTCTGGATTCCTCACGGCTTTTCTATTTTCCGAGTCACCTAGACAAGATTCTCTTCCTTGTTGATTGTTATATCCCTGGGATTCAGCACAGCTCCTAGCATATGATGGGTGATTAATTAATACCCATCCACTTAATAGCCATCCATTAATTGAATAGCTAATCGAATCAGTGAATCCATGAACCACTGATGGTGGTCCTGGATTCCTAAAGTTAACCAAAGAGCATGACACTAGGATCTTCTCTGGGTTTTAAAAAAGAGGAATGGTACTTTCAGAAGTTTGTGACATGTGTCAATTGAGGTCTTGCAAGAAGCAGTCACTGGAATTAAAAGTGCAGGTTTTATACATATTTCAATGCCATTCTCCCAAATCATCCCACCCTCTCCCTCCCGCGCAGAGTCCAAAAGACTGTTCTATACATCAGTGTCTCTTTTGCTGTCTCATATACAAGATTATAGTTACCATCTTTCTAAATTCCCTATATATGTATTAGTATACTGTATTGGTGTTTTTCTTTCTGGCTTACTTCACTCTGTATAATATATGAAATGAGTCGCCAGTCCAGGTTCGATGCACGATACTGGATGCTTGGGGCTGGTGCACTGGGACAACTCAGAGGGATGGTATGGGGAGGGAGGAGGGAGGAGGGTTCAGGATGGGGAACACATGTATACCTGTGGCAGGTTCATTTTGATATATGGCAAAACCAATACAATATTGTAGAGTTAAATAAAATAAAATTAAAAAAATTAAATAAATAAAAGTGTAGGTTTATGGGGGTGAGGGCACCTGTGAAAAGTAGAACAGGAGGCAGAAGGATGGGGTGGGGAAGAGCACTCTGCATATCCCACACGGCCAGAGGAAAGGGAGGGATAGGCAGGAGTGTGAGGCCCAGTGGCTCCCCTGGCTGGAGGCCGGTCAGCAGATTTCAAGGCTCCATCTGCAGTGATTTTGGAGCCCCCAAAAATAAAGTCTGACACTGTTTCCACTGTTTCCCCATCTATTTCCCATGAAGTGATGGGACTAAATAGGACTAGAATTCTGGAACTGTGATATGCAGATTGGAAATCACCAGCCACGGGTGACTATTTAAATTAATTAAAATTAGATAAAATTTAAATTTCTCTTCCTCAGTCACATTTGTCACATTTCAAGTGCTCAGTAGCCACAGGTGGTGAGCGGCTACCCTATTAGCACAGATTTAGAATCTTTGCATCCTTCCAGTAACTACAAGACAGTTGATTGTAGGCAGGAGTATTGGATTAATTAACAAATCCTGGGCCAGCACTGAGCAGTATAAAACAAAGCTTTGATAACAAATTCTTCCTCTGGCTGATTTATAATTCACTATAATAGTAGTAGAATTCCTAGGGATAAAATGACTTCGGAGCACTTAAATAGCCCTTTGTTTAAGTGTCTATGACTTCCAACAAATCTGTGAGCTGTGAGTTCTTCCAGAACAGGGGACGCGTGTTAGCTTTCTGTCTCCCAGGCTTGAATTTGTATCTGGTGCAGAAAGGACTCAAAAAAAAAAAATTGGGATAATGAATAAATAAGTGCTTGGAAACATCATTTCATTTCTTCTGTTGCTAATTATAACTATCAGGCTCACAAATTATATTCTGAGATATACCTTTTTTTTTAACCTATTCTTTTTTTTATGCTCTGTATTCTGAGAACATGAAAGAAAGAAAAAGTTAAAAATGAAATAAAAATTCATTTGAATGAAAATATGAGAAATCTCTGTTGGGGGGACACAGAAAGAAAGGCTCCCCAGGGAGCCCATGTGGGTTTAGTGGAGGCCTTACCCTGGCGGTAGCATGGCCCTAGTCACCTTTCTTGTGGAGTTGGCAGGAGCTGACATGGGGCATCCTGACTTTGGAGGCCACAGGTGGCCTGTCCCTGGGTCAAGCAAGGAAGCACAAACTGCAGAAAGTCAGCTTCCTAGCCCTTTCCTTCCCTGGAGGGACCGCTGCCAGGGCCCTGAGATGCTTATCTATTCTCTGAAGATCTGTGGAGTGAGGTCATCCAGGAAGTTGAATCCCTTTGATACAATTATCTCTGCATCCTTGGCTCTTTGTTCCTGTGGAGAATGACTGGTGACTCCTATGCTTCTTACGTGGTCAGAACAGCTGTTGTGAGGCAGGATGCTAGGTGTGGGTGTGTGTCCTTCATGAGCTATCAGGATGGGGGCCGGTGGATGCAGGTGGGCTCCCCCAGGAAAGCACACACAAGCTGCAACAGAGGAGAGAGAGGGGAGAGGAGAACTTGATGGGTGGTGGGGGATCTGTCTCTCTGTCTGTTTCTTTCTCTTTTTCACACACACACACAGACACACACACATATGTGCATGTAGACACATTCACCATGACAAAGCCCAGAGTGTTTCCTCTTCAATTCATCTCAGTTGACAACTGCTGCTGCTGCTGCTGCTAAGTCGCTTCAGTCGTGTCTGACTCTGTGAGACCCCAGAGACGGCAGCCCACCAGGCTCCCCCGTCCCTGGGATTCTCCAGGCAAGAACAATGGAGTGCGTTGCCATTTCCTTCTCCAATGCATGAAAGTGAAAAGTGAAAGTGAAGTCGCTCAGTCGTGTCCGACTCTTCACGACCCAATGGACTGCAGCCCGCCAGGCTCCTCCATCCATGGGAGTTTCCAGGCAAGAGCACTGGAGTGGGGTGCCATTGCCTTCTCCAGTTGACAACTAGTTAGACCAATTCTAAGGGCTCACTTTTCCTGAAGGGGTAGGGGTGGGTGATTTTGGAGAATGAGATTTCTCCACAGCCCTGAGCCCATCTTTTGCTCTTATATCTGGACACCTTTTCTATTCAGTAAGAATCCTCCTGTGTAACAGGCCCCAGATACCCACAACTTGTGCCCTCTTTCCTACATAAGCTTCCCCTCCCCAAAAGCAGAGACATTACTTTGCCAACAATGGTCCATCTAATCAAAGGTATGGTTTTTCCAGTTGTCATGTATGGATGTGAGAATTGGACTATAAAGAAAGCTAAGCGTTGAGGAATTGATGCTTTTGAACTGTGGTGTTGGAGAAGACTCTTGAGAGTCCCTTGGACTGCAAGGAGATCCAACCAGTCCATCCTAAAGGAGATCAGTCCTGAATATTCATTCAAAGGACTGATGCTGAAGCTGAAACTCCAATATTTTGGCTACCTGATATGAAGAAGTGACTCATTTGAAGACTCTGTTGTTAGGAAAGATTGAACGTGAGCGGAAAAGGGGACGACAGAGGGTGAGATGGTTGGATGGCATCACCAACTAAATGGACATGAGTTTGAGTACACTCTGGGAGTTGTGATGGACAGGGAGGCCTGGCATGCCGCAGTCTATGGGGTTACAAAGAGTCGGACGTGACTGAGCAACTGAACTGAACTGAAACTGGCTCACACTCACCTGTCCTTGACTTGTCCTCACCAGGAATAACTCGTTTAGGTCTTTCACTATTCTGAGGTTCCCTTCCCTTCCTGTCCTGTTTTTCTGGCTTCCATCCTCCTATTGATCACTGAAATATGCTCTGAGCCATCCGGCAGCATTTGTTGGCAGGAACAGCAGGTCTGAGGGTTGAAGCACTTTTATGTTAGAGCTCATGAAGCAACCTGAAGTCCTTAGCATTCAGGGAGTGATGAGAGCATTTCTCTAGAAAGAGACAAAGCTGCCATTGTATGTGTATGTGTGTATGTAAATGAGGTTCATATAGTATGCAATCCATAGCAGAATAACAAGCTAGAATAGTGACTTGTCCATTGAAAATCATGAAGGGACAGTTTCTTCTTTCCCTTAGTTGGGTGGGGGAAGGGGGAACAAGAGTTGTGGATATTTGCAGTTCGGGGCTGCCTAGCATCTGTCCTCCCTTCCTCTTGGGAGTGTTTTCCCAGTCTTCACTCAGATGCTGTGGAAGCCAAGGCCAGGGAAGGAAACACATGACAGCACTCCAGGGTTTAGTGAAGGGGCTGGTTACACAGATGGGGTGGGCAGGGGGCAGGGAGCTCTAGGAGGCAGGTACCAGTGGCAGCTGTTACCACCCCTGGGCCTGGGGGTGAGGAAGGGAACGGCCAGAGCTGGAAGGGTGAGGGCACCCTCCAGGGGATGTCCCTCCAGAGGAACACAGCACAGCAGGGAGTGAGCTGGGGGGACAGTCACCCCGCCATGTTCTCTGCCCACCTTCGGATCTTTCGCTGGTGTTGCTGGGGTCAAATCCAACTAGAAGCCAGGGAACAGGACAGCTGGGGTGGTGTGCATTGTGGAGAGTGTGCCCCTGAGGGCACAGAGCAGATCAGAGGTGGATGCGGGGTGAGGGTGAAGCAGGGCCCAAGCATCATGCCTCTCCCAGCAGCCCCTGTGCTCTAGAAGAGGAGCCTCCACCCCCAGACACATCTCCTCAGGCTCTGTCAGCTAATCCCCAGCCAGAAGATCCACTCCTGGTCACAGTGCCTAGTTCAGGACACAACACCCAATTTAGGCCAATTAGTCAATTTTTTATTTTTTCTAGAGACTTTTAGAAAAGAAGACACTTTATTTTTAAGAGAGCTACCGGGAGAGATTTTTTCCATTACTGCTGGACATAGACAAGGGAACACACAGCCAGTTTGCAACCTTAGCTGCTTCCAGCCAGTTTGCAAACATGCAGGGAGTCAGCTTTAAGGAGGTACCACAGGAAACAAGATAAGAAGAAACTGTGAATCTGGTGCCATCATTTGGCCACCAAAATTCACTGTAGGACTAGTTTTTAATCACTGAGCCAATATTGTTTACATCAGCTTGGGATTTCTGTTACTTGCAACCAAAAGCATTTTACCAAAGCCACTAGCGGTGGGCCTGGAACAAGAGAATATTCTTCTGTTCAGTGCATTCCAGAAGGGGAAGCACCACAGGGCCAGACAAGCTGTAGTTTGATTGGAAAAACTGTATCATGAAGGAGGGAGGCTAAGAACAGGACCAAGTCCAGAATGCCTGGGGCAAGCTGGAATCATGGAGTCAAGAGTTCATGGTTGGTACAGACAAGACTGAGTAAAGTACAGGTCAGGAGTAATGGGGAATGCCCAGTGACAGTGGTGAGTGTGTCTGTCTGACTGGCTCTGGGGCAGGTTGAACAGACGGTTTTGAATGAGGACATCACCTTTAAGCAGGAGGACAGGGCTGTCTCCAGGTATCTTGAGAATACTTGGCCAATTGTGTTCTCAGCATGGCCCTTCATGACTCTTCAGGGAGTAAGCCTTTCTTTGTTTGGGACTTTAAAAATTCCTCTCCTTCATCATAAGATTAAAGATGCACTCTCCTGGCATCTCTGGTGTTGAACAGGAGATTAGTGGTAATAGTTAGGGTTATATTTTTTGAGCACTAAATGTGTCTTCATATATGTCTGGCTCTCATCCAAGCACTTTATTTATTTAGGTGTTAAAATTAAGAGATGATAGGATTTAATTCGACATAATTGATATTATTTGTATATTAAAGTTGTATGGCACCAGTGCACACAAATCATCTCTTCAAACACATCCAGAAGGTTCATGCACACTTTATTCAGATTTATGAATTTTAGAGTCATCCTTTCTTTATAAATAATGGAGCATTTATATATTCATTACTAGTCGGGTTCAATCCCTGGGTTGGGAAGATCCCCTGGAGAAGGGAAAGGCTACCCACTCCAGTATTCTGGCCTGGAGAATTCCATGGGCTGTATGTTCATGGAGTCGCAGAGTCAGACACGACTGATCGACTTTCACTTTCACTTTTCTATCTTTCACTAGTCCTAAATCTTTTTCTTTTTTTCTCCGTGCTTTTATTCCAAACACTTTGTATGCATTAACTCATTGAATATTCACCACATCCTTTGAGATTTTTACTATTATTTTTCCCAAGAGGAAGATGAGGGAAAAGAGACATCACATGAGTTGAATTTTAAGTGTTAGGAAGCGTTTTAGTCATTTGGTTCACCCTCTCTATAAAAATTTGAAATGTTGTCTACATGTAAGATAATTAAATATATATGTATATGGTATAAAGAATAATACAGCAAATGCACATATGTCCACAATCAGATTGAGAAGTGGTACCTGAAGGTGCTGTGTATCATTTCCCTGATCCAGAACCTCACACCCTCTGTCCTTGTGGTAGACCCTTGGCTGCATTTCACTTTTGTCATTCGTGTGGTTTTATTGCCTATAAACTTTTATTTACAGACCTGTCCAGCCTGTGTCAGGCCTTTTAAGCCCATCAGATAAACTTAAAATCTTAATACAGTGTTTACATTTATAAGCTTTTGAACTTCATATAGATGGTGTTATTCTGTATGTAGTATTCTAAAATATGCAATGTGATGTGAGATTTATCCATGTTGATACAGGTAACTGTTGACTAATTTTTCACTGATCTCTGGTATCTCTTTTTATGAATATACCATACTTCAGTTTTGCTGTTGTGACTGGACATTTGGATAGGGGGTTCTTACTATTCAAACTTTACTACTGTGTCCATTCCCATACTGTCTCTTGGTGACCACAGGCAAGAGTTTCTCCAGGGTATAAATCTTGGAGTAGGTGGCTCATCTGTAGGGCGTGTATAGCCTCGAGTGCCCTAGCTGATGACTAGTAAGTAGCTGTGTCAGTTTGTACTCCCACAAGCAGCGTAGAAGGGTTTTCATTATACCACAGTCTTGCTTACTCTTGGTATTGGCAGATTAAAACATTATTTTCCCTGAGTATGCCAGAAATTATAATTGCATTTATTTATTTCAAATCCATATTCGATTACGATTCATAGATTACAATTGCTTGATATAACTCAGAAGATTTTCTTGCTATATAGAATTCCTCTCTGTCTCTCATCTTGTTCTTACAGTGTCTTTGTTGAAGAAATCAGGTCATTTATTCTGTATAGTTTTCACAGTCTGTTTTTTCCTGCTTGCATTCCAACGTGTCAATCAGCATGATTCACAGAACCCTCTACTTCCTGTAAATTGGTGGTAAGATCTAGAGAGCTGTTCACATTTAGCTTCAATTTTTTGACAAGAATGCATCAGGCAGTGTATTGTACTTCCATCCATCAGAGACCATATATTAATAATATCCAGTTACCTGTTTTTTTTAAATGATGTTAATAACAGCCATTAATGATATTACCTAGATTCATTATTTAATTATGGTGTTAAAGTATTAAAATTCTATTGCTCCCACTTCATTTATTAGTTAGGATACTTCTATAAAGAAAGTCTTCTTCTCATCAACTATTTGGCATCCCAAGATACAGTTTTGTAAGTAGATTCAGTTTGTTTGATTTGGTTCTTTTACTTACTAGTTTTCCAAGGGACACATTGATACCCTGTGTCCTCTAGATATGACCAGTGAATTCTGAAATTTATTATCACATTTGAAATGTATTTGATCTTTCAATCCATTGCAGCTATTAAAATCTGTTGATGCCCAATTGCTCCACCTTTGGCCATAGGGAGCCTATTTAAGTTGGTTTTTGCATCCTTTGACTCCCTGGTGGCTCAGACGGTAAAGCGTCTGTCCAGAATGCGGGAGACTTGGGTTCGATCCCTGGGTCGGGAATATCCCCTGGAGAAGGAAATGGCAATCCACTCCAGTACTATTGTCTGGAAAATCCCATGGACAGAGGAGCCTGGTAGGCTACAGTCCATGGGCTCGCAAAGAGTCGGACACGACTGAGCAACTTCACTTTCACTTTTGCATCCTTCTACCTATCTGTAATATTTTCCAAAAGCTTCTTAATTTTCTAGTGTGACAACAAGTGCTAGATTCTTTTTTATACATTTTATGTCACAGCCTTGGAATCAGCCATTTCTCCAGAATTCTGGGAAATAATATTAATATTTAAAGTAACCATCTGAGTGCTAAGGCTTGTTGTTTGCTTATTGTTAACCAGGCCACAAATCTAGAAGTCATGTTGAGCCTGTCTTTCTCTCGAGACCCACTTCCAATCAACCTGGAAGTCCTTTCCTTTCCAGAGTGTGGCCATTTTTGCCATCTTCATTACGCCAAGTGTTCTACTCTGCTCAGGCAGCTACAACAAAATTCCACAGACTGAGTGGCTTATGAACAACAGAGATTTGTTCTACCGGTTCTGGAGGCTGAAGACCAAGATCAAGGCACCAGCCTGATCATTTTCTGGTGAACCAGCCCTCTTCTGGGTCCATAGATGGCATCCCCTGCGGTTCTTCACTTGGTAGAAGGGGCTGGGGGAGCTCTGTAAGGTCTCTTTGATAAGAACTCTAATTCCATTCATGAAGACTCTGCCCTCATGACCTAAGTACCTCCCAAAGGTCTCATCTTATATCATCATCAGATTTGGGGGTTCAGGATTTCAAACATGTGAATTTTAGAGGAACACAAACATTCAGACCGTGGCTCCAAGTTGCCTAGGTCATCATTACCTCTTGCTTGACTTTTTGTGTGTTTTTTTTAAATTTATTTATTTTAATTAGAGGCTAATTACTTTACAGTATTGTGGTAGTTTTTCTCATACATTCACATGAATCAGACCTGTTGTGTTAACTGATGCTCCAGCTTCTAGACTTGCTTTTCTATGGTATGTTCTCCACACAGCACTCTAGTGAGCCTTCTACATGTTAACTCACCCCTCAGTGTCTTTCCAGCTTTTTTGAATAATTTCCAAGTCACCAGTTTGCCCTCAAGCTTCTCTGTCAACTGGCTCCCCGCTGTCTCTCCCCCTCCCCCTGCCATCTTCTACACTCTTCTTTCGCTTACTCTGCCCCAGATCCCCACCTGTCTTCCTCAGGCCTGGCTTAGGGACTTTTACATTTTCAGTTCCTTTTGCTTAGAGAGCACTTTGCTTTAATGTCTGCATGGATCACTCTCTCACTCCTTTCAGGTCTTACTTCGGTGTTATATTTCTCAGGGTACTTTCTTCACCCAACTAGACAAAAATTCTCCCCTATTTAGTTACTCATTATCCTCCTTCCCCTTCCTTATTTGTTTTTCTTCTAGCATTTGTCATTGTCTGATCAGCATGTTTGTTTATTGTCTGTCTCCCACTATTGCAATATTATCTCCTTCAAGGCAGGGCTTATCTGTTTTATTCATTGCTGTGTCTCCAATATCTAGCTCACAGCTTGAGCTAGAACACTAGCTCATAGTGTTCAAGAAATATTTAATGAGTGACTGAGGGAGTACAGGTTGGCTTTAAGTGACAAGTTCTCAGGAGAAACCACTTCCCCTTTGACCCATAGCCATAGTTCTGCCTTCATGCAGCAGTTTTATTCTTGTTTTTATTGTTGTCATTCACCCTTTTCCTGAAAGTGTTGGTAGCCCTTTGGAGATCTAACTTAATTCATAGAAGTGCGGTGGCCAAAGGGAGCGTCTGCCTTTGACTTGATAGTTTCCAAGGGCCCAAGGCCACATTCATCTTTCTGATGAGTGAATGTCAAAAAACAACCCCAGGCAACTTTGGCTCTTTAAAAATTCTGAGTTCCTTCTCTCACTGCATTTGAGGGAGGGGTCCTCAGAGGATTTCCCTTACTTTCTTATGAGCTTAGTTATGCATTTCTACCAATGATTTCTTTATTTTCCTTTGCATTTCAGGCGACCTGGCTTATAGTAGTACCGAATCGGGAACTCATCAAAACTGCCGTTTTTCATGCCCTGCACAGCAACCCAGAGGAGTGACTTGCCGAAGGTCCTACTGTAAATGGAATTGCTGGGAGCAGACCCCTGATCCCTCACCTCACCATGGTGAGTGCTTTACATCCACCTTGGACTGGGGCTGTCCCCTATTTTCTTGCGATCCCATGGACTGTAGTCTACCAGGCTTCTCTGTCCATGGGATTTTCCAGGCAAGAGTACTGGAGTGGGTTGCCATTTCCTTCTCCAGGGGATCTTCCTGACTCAGGGATCGAACCCAGGTCTCCTGTATTGCAGGCAGACGCTTTACCCTCTGAGCCACCAGGGAAGCCCATTAGAGCAGATACTTCTAGCTTAATGTCTATAGTCAGAGAAGGTAGAAAGGAACAAAAACAATAATCACAACACAAGGGTCTCCAGTTCTAAGGAAACTGTTGTCAGCATTGAGGGTTGTAATAGCCACTTGTAAATGTGTAATGGGAAGAAGGTGTGGGACTTGTGGCTGATGCCAGCAGGGTAGCTTTTGTCAGAAGCTCCTCTTTTTGCTTTCCCTTTAGAAGTCAGATCTGAAAGACCCATTTTCCTCAGAATTTCTGCTCTGAAGTAAGGCTGGAGGCCGTCTCCTTTCAGTGCCTGCAGTTCATTTAGGCTGCACCCCAGGGTGGTTTCCAGTCAGCATGGAAACATTTATACCTTGATAGAGTAGATTAAAAAAAATGTTTATTGGCTCTGGTGAGATAGTGTTGCTGAAAACAGGCTGTACTTTAAACAAAATGGCTGCAAGTTTGGAGTGTTCAGAGTACTTTGCAAATCAGTTGATAACTGAGATCTTCAGTCTGAGTTTTGCGTCATGTGATCACAACTAATATTTAAAAGAAAAATCCTTATTTGTCTCATTGAACTGACTGAGTTGGGGCCTGAATTGACTTAATTACATGATTGCTTTTGATATATGCTAGATAGAGATTGCTCTGCTGGGTCATCATCGAATGCAGCAAATAGGTCATGAGTAATAGTGGACAGCCCCAGTGGGCAAATGACTTTCTAACTTTTTTCTTGCAAAATTACTTATTGCTGCCAACCTATCAGTAAGTTGGTTTAAAATGTATGTGAATAATAGACAGTGCAGTATTCTGTCCATTGAATTCAATTTTAATGTATCACATCAAAGCATTGGGTCAGTCAATCCAGTACCAATTTTTGATAGATAAGGTTATGATGACTTTCAACCTATAGGCAGTGAGGTATCCTGGGATAACTACCTTTGAAGATTCCCTTTGTAAGAACAGCAGTAAGTTATGTTTTCTAACCTTGAAAGTATTATTACAATGCAAATTTGGAAATTTCACTCACCTAGAGAAGGCAATGGCAACCCACTCCAGTACTCTTGCCTGGCAAATCCCATGGACAGAGGAGCCTGATGCGCTGCAGTCCATGGGTCGCTAAGAGTCGGACACGACTGAGCGACTTCACTTTCACTTTTCACTTTCACGCATTGGAGAAGGCAATGGCAACCCACTCCAGTGTTCTTGCTTGGAGAATCCCAGGGACGGCAGAGCCTGGTGGGCTGCCGTCTCTGGAGTCGCACAGAGTCGGACACGACTGAAGCGACTTAGCAGCAGCAGCAGCAGCAGAGGTGGTGACAGTTAGCACTTTAGTATATTTCCTTCCAGTCTTTTCATACATTTTTTACTAATTGAAATGATACTGTATCCTGGTGTGATTTTGTTTCACTTAATTTGTATACTGTTAGGCTTTTCTTCCCCTGAACATGATGACTCAAATATTTCCTATGATATTATTAGTTTTCCATAACTAGTTTAATGGTACATAGCATTTCATTGTATGAATGCAGAATAGCTTTGGGTTTTTTTTAAATTAATTGTTAATTAATTAATTTATTTTTGGCTGCACGGGGTCTTTGTGGCTACCAGGGGTCTCTGTTGCTGCCCGGGCTTTTCTCTAGTTGTGGCAAGTGGGGGCTACTCTCTAGTTGTGGTGCGTGGCCCTCTCATAGCAGTGGCTTCTCTTGATGCAGACACAGGCTCCAGGGAGCACAGGCTTTGGTAGTTGAGGCACCAGGGGCTTAGTTGCCCTGTGGCATGTGAAATCCTGCAGGACCAGGGATCGAAACCATGTCTGCTGCATTGGCAGGCAGATAATTAACCAGTGGACCACAAGGGAAGTCCCAGAATAGTTTCCTTATACATTCTCCTACTATTGAACAGTTGGGCTGTTTTTTATTGTTATCTATTATTATAAATAGTTTACCTGAACATATTTGTACATAAACTTTTTTATCTATATCTTAAATTTTTTTCTTAAGCTAGCATCATATAATTATAGTAGAATTATTTAATCAAAGGTTATAGATATTTTTCAGTCTTCTGAGACAAGTGGCAGAATTGTTTTCCTAAAGGAGTGTCCTTATTTATATCCAATCCAACAGGACACAAGAGGATTTGTCTCTTGGTACATAGACCAGTATTATGTAATTCTGGTAAAAATGGGGTATTACATTTCTAAAAAATTTTATTTAAATTAGTGAAAATCGTAGTTTTTAAAATTTACATTTCTGGTTAGTCTTAGGATTGAATACAATTTTTTGGTAAGTTTACTAGTTATTTTCCAAAGGGAAGGATGAACTAGTCTGTTTGTACCCTTCACCCACTTACGTTTTGGGATCTCACCATTTGTTATCAAAGGTGTGCATGAAATTGTTTAAAAAATATTTATTTATATATTTATTTAGTTGCACTGGGTCTTCATTGCCACGTGCCTGACCTTTAGTTGCACCTTGCAAACTCTTAGTTGGGGCATGTAGGTGCTAGTTCTCTGACCAGAGATTGAACCCAGACCCCTGCGATGGGAACACAGAGTCTTAAGCACTGGGCCACCAGGGAAGTCCCTGAAATCTTTATATACTAATTAAATAAATTTTTGTCTTGTGTATGATAAATGTTATTATCAGCTAATCATTTGCATTCTATTTTTATTTTGATGTGTAAAATCTCTACATTTTTATGTAATCATATTTATCATCCCTTTGTTAATTTTTATATTGAATTTAAGCCTGGGACCCAGAAATAGAAGGTAAAGTAATTAATTATAATGTTTATTCTCAATAGTGTTATTGAGGTATAATTTAATAGAAGGTAAAGTAATTAATTATAATGTTTATTCTCAATAGTCTTATTGAGGTATAATTTATATACCACAGATTAATTACTTAAGTGTATAATTCAGTGACTTTTACAGTTTTACAGAGCTGTTCAAACCTCACTGGAATCTAAATTTGGAACATTTCTATCACCCAATGGAAACTTCTTGCTCATTTGCAGTTACTGCTCATTCCTGCCCCTAGTCCTGTGCAAGCACAGTCTATATTTTGCCTCTATGAATTGCCTTAGAGTCAACATCTCATGTAAATGGAATTATGCATTGTGTGATGTTTCATAACTGGCTCCTTTTACTTGGTCTGTTCTCAGTTTGGCCATGTTGTAGCAGGTATCAGTATTTTGTTCCCTATTAAGGTTGAATAGTAAGTCCATTGATGGGCATGCCACATTTTATTTATCCATTCATCTTTTGATGGACATTTGGGTTGTTTCTACTTTCCGACTGTTATGAAAAATCCTCTATGAACATTCATATACAAGTCTTTGCACTTGTATATAGTATAAAAAACTATATTTTTATTTCTCTTGAGTGGATATCTATGAGTGGAATGACTGGGTCAGTTGGTAAATTTATGCTTAACTTTTAAAGAAACAACCATTTCCCAAAGCGGTTGTGCTGTTTTGCATCTCATCAGTAATGTTTCCATTTCTCCAACACTTGTCAGTGTTCAGTTCAGTTCAGTTGCTCAGTTGTGTCCAACTCTTTGCAACCCCATGAACCGCAGCACGCCAGACCTCCCTGTCCATCACCAACTTCTGGAGTCTACCCAAACCCGTGTCCATTGAGTTGGTGATGCCATCTAATCATCTCATCCTCTGTCGTCCCCTTCTCCTCCTGCCCTCAATCTTTCCCAGCATCAGGGTCTTTTCAAATGAGTCAGTTCTTCGCATCAAGTGGCCAAAGTATTGGAGCTTCAGCTTCAACATCAGTCCTTCCAATGAACACCCAGGACTGATCTCCTTTAGGATGGACTGGTTGGATCTCCTTGCAGTCCAAGGGACTCTCAAGAGTCTTCTCCAACACCACAGGTCAAAAGCATCAATTCTTCGGTGCAGAGCTTCCTTTATAGTCCAACTCTCACATCCATACATGACCACAGGAAAAACCATAGCCTTGTCTAGACGGACCTTTGTTTGATTTGTTTAAAGTAACGTCTCTGCTTTTTAATATGCTGTCTAGCATATTGTAATTATATGCTGTCATTGTAATTATAGCCTACTTATATTTCACTCTTTCCTTTGTCTCTATTTTGTTTTGCTCTTTAATGTAAGGTAAGTATTTAAGGTAATTTCCCCTTACTCCATTTGTCATGTCTTTTTATATATTAGTTTAGTATATTAAATTCATATTTAAATTATTTATTATTTTATTTAATTTCTGTTTTTTGGTTGTGCTGCATGACGTGATCAAACCCACATCCCACAATGGAAGTGTATGTCTTAACCACTAGACCACCAGGGAAGTCCCTTAAATGAATGATTTTTAATGATCTTTTTTCTCCCAGTATTTCCTTTTCATACCCTTCAATACAAAACTTCATCTTTTTACTTCTCATTTGAGCAAAGTAAGCATTTCCCGGAAATTAAGTCAATGAAATGCCAGGATAAACTAATATGACAATTTCAATTATCAACAGATGCTTCAAATCTTTTTGAAAGTAGTGGGATAAAAGTACTTAAGAAAAACCATACATTTGAGTATATTTATTCTCAAAGCATTCACCTGGAGTGAATGAATCAAAACTGATGAAGTGATTGCTCAAGTCATTTTGGAGGACTGTTCTTTGTGAGTTGCCCTGTGGCACTTCGGGCATATTATTTTGGCTCTCCTAAGTGATTACAATGTCTGTGGCAGGTGACATTTGTTTTTAGGAAGAGCATAAAGTCATCTGGAACCAAACATACTCAGTAGACCAAGTGATTGAACTGAACCAGAAATTTGGGCTGCATAGTAACACTCCCTACACACACACACACACACACACACACACACACACACGGTTGCATTATGTGTGTATTTCCTAGATTAAACCAGAAAAAAACCTTCTAAAAAATAGCATTACCAATATACTTTTAAGTGATAACACTATTTGGTGAACAAGAGAGTAATCTTCTACAGTAATATCTTTGAAGAAAATACATTCAAAGAGTTGTATAAGTTATAGCATATTTGTTTAAAATTTTATACCCCTATTTGATAGTAACACTTCATTTCAAAGGTAACTTTGATAATTCCAAGTTCAAAGTTTTATTCCTACTGTTTCCCATAGGAGGCTCTAATTACAAAGCCGGGTAAGAAGAGGCCCTTGCTTTGGTTTGAAGCTCCCTACTGAGCACGTTATGAGTTTCTGGTCTCACTGGCACCGTGTGTTGAACTCAATGAATATCAAGCATATCTATGCTTACTGTAGGCTTCTTTGGAATGCTAATGATTCATGTTTCTTACAAAAATGCTTGGAAAAGTCTTCTTTTTTTGGTTTTTGGGCCTCCTCTAACTATATCTATATTCAAGGAGTGTTAGATGGAAAACACCAAAGATCTCCTGAAGGCTGAGATGTAAACTTTCGGAACTGAGTTGGAGCGAAGACAGAACTGCCTGGCTATGGTCAGATGGAGAAGGCAATGGCACCCCACTCCAGTACTCTTGCCTGGAAAATCCCATGGATGGAGGAGCCTGGTAGGCTGCAGTCCATGGGGGTCTCGAAGAGTTGGACACGACTGAGCGACTTCACTTTCACTTTTCACTTTCACGCATTGGAGAAGGAAATGGCAACCCACTCCAGTGTTCTTGCCTGGAGAATCCCAGGGACGGCAGAGCCTGGTGGGCTGCCCTCTATGGAGTCCCACAGAGTCGGACATGACTGAAGCGACTTAGCAGCAGCAGCAGCAGCGTGGTCAGAACGTAGTGGAGAGAAACCCCAGAATCCAACTGACTCTCCTGCATTTACAGACAGAGTGTCGTCAGAGTTTCCTGAATGAGCTCTGAAAGACTCTATGGCTTCTGACAGGCTTCCAGGTGGCTCAGTGATAAAGAATCTGCCTACCAATGTAGGAGACTCAGGAGACTTGGGTTTGATCCCTGGGTTGGGAAGATCCCCTGGAGAAGTAAATGGCAACCCACTCCAGTATTCTTTCCTGCAGAATCCCATGGACAGCAGAGCTTTGTGGGCTATAGTTCATGTGGTCAAAAGAGTCGAACATGACTGAGCAACTGAACATGCACGCACATGGCTTCTGACATGTCCTTGGCCGTCAGTTTCCTCAACTGTAAAATGGGCACAAAAGTGTAAAATATTTGTCTCACAAGGTATAGCAAAATTGAAATGTAATGGTACTCAGCACAGTATGTAGCCATTAAGCATTTAAATGACAGTAAATCCCATTGCTGTCACCATCATCAGTTGTCATGATCATCTTTTGGTCACCCCTTGGGACCTGCCAGGGTGCCTGTTTAATGCTGCTGCTGCTAAGTCACTTCAGTAGTGTCCAACTCTGTGTGACCCCATGGACGGCAGCCCATCAGGCTCCCCCATCCCTGGGATCCTCCAGGCAAGAACACTGGAGTGGGTTGCCAGTTCCTTCTCCAATGCTTGAAAGTGAAAAGTGAAAGTGAAGTAGCTCAGTCGTGTCCGACTCTTAGCGACCCCATGGACTGCAGCCTACCAGGTTCCTCGGTCCATGGGATTCTCCAGGCAAGAGTACTGGAGTGGGTTGGCCTATTTAATGAGAGCACAATAAATGGTACCTCATACTGGCCACGTCGTTGTGTACTTTACCTGACTTAACCACAGAGCCTGGCATACAGCCAGCATGCAATAGATTAATATTAAGTGAGTGGGAAAAAGTTCACTTTTACTGTGTGGTTGCTAGATGTAATTCACATGGATATTCAAAAAAATGTTGTTTAACATGATTTCTTAATTAAGAACTTCCTCTTCTTCTGTTATGTGCTCTGAGGGTCAGTAGCATGTGGTTACTACAAGCAGGGATGCTGGAGTTGGACTTTCATGGGTGGAAATCCTGGCATTCCTTCTTGCTTGCTCTATGACCTAAGACAAGTTACCTCCCCTCTCTGTGCCTCAGTTTTTTCATCTGTAAAATAATAGTACCTACCTTACAGGGATTAGAGACTTTATACGTATAGTGATTAGAACAGGCCCAGCAAACAGTAAAGGCCATGTAAGTATGTACCAGGGAAGGGGAGAGAACTTTACAGAGGGATGAAGCAGAGCCCCTTTTCTCAGAGAAGCTTTCTGGTCCTCAGGGTTCTACGTATGCCCACGAGGCATGCAACAACATGAGGGAAAGACGACCCTGAGTGAAGAATTGAGTGGTGTGCTGGGATGTGCTAAGCTGTTGTTAAACAACCAGCAATCCGGGAGTAAAAAAGCCCTGATTTACAGCCTTTCCAATTTCTGTGGCATAAATATTCCTACCGTGGCCACTTTGAAGCCACTGTTGTGCTGAATGTGGAACCAGGAAAAACACACACAGTCGGTTCTTGCAGGTTGATGGGAGTGGGCTCCAGGACACTCCTGAGTAGAAGCTGCAGGATTCTAGAGAACACCTCGTATTGGTGATGTGGACAAAGGGCATTAGCATCGTCCCGTCTGGAGACTGCTGCTTGGTTCTGGGAACAAATGAAAGAAAGTTAAAGTGAAGTCGTTCAGTCGTGTCCAACTCTTTGCGACCCTGTGGACTGTAGCCCGCCAGGCTCCTCTGTCCATGGGATTCTCCAGGCAAGAATACTGGAGTGGGTTGCCATTTCCTTCTCCAGGGGATCTTCCCAACCCAGGGATCGAACCCACGTCTCCCACATTGCAGGCAGACGCTTTAACCTCTGAGCCACCAGGGGAGCCAGTTCCCTATATCAAACCAGAGGGAGGGACATCTTTCCTTCCCTACTGCTTAAAAACATAATTCCCCTGATCACCTGGAATCTGAAAGACTTCAGAAGGTCAGTTTCTTTGACCTTTCACCAGTCAGTCGTTGACCTTGAGATAGCCGGTAGGTAGCATTACAAAGATGGGGTTCAGGTTTGCTGAGCCTGGAGAGAGATAGTAGAGGAGTGGGGCCCTCGTCTCCCAATGTTGTCTTCTTCGGGCATCTCAGGGAGAAGCAACCACCAGAATCCTGGCCCCTGCTCTGCCCTAGTTCTCTGGGGGACTTTAAGAAAACACTTAAACTCACCAATAAAATGGGTAGAGTAACGTGATGGTAGTCATTCCTTTCATTGGAAATCCCTGATGATTCAAATGGTAAAGAATCTGCCTGCTATGCAGGAAACACAGGAGACTTGGATTTGAGCCCTAGGTTAGAAAGATCCACCAGAGAAGAAAATGGCAACCCACTCCAGTATTCTTGCTCAGAAAATCCCATGGACAGAGGAATCTGTGGGCTATGGTCCATGGGGTCGCAAAGAGTTGGACACAACTGAAGCAAGTGAGTACACACACAGTCATTACTTCTCTACATTGATGATTCCCTGTTGCCTGCTAGAATAGAACGCTCCTTGTGGTTTTTTCCTTGGCCACAATGCTTGCCATATTCCAAATGACGGTTGTTTGGTCAGTGTGGACACTGCAGAGAAGGTGGCATGGGGTAGATTCCCAGCTGAGGCATGGGAGAGCAAGCAGGAAATACATATTTGTTGTGTGAATGCACTGAGACCATGGGGTTCATTATGGAGCACAAGCTGTCCTGTACTGACTGACACAAGGATTCAGTGGTGAGACTCCAAAGCAGCTATGCACTGTGGATGGAAATGTTCTGTCAGCATTAAAGCACTCTACCTAAGGAAGGAATTGGCATGTCTAAATTAGCAAGTGGGTGGAAAGCTCATTCTTGGAAAATTGCTTGCAATTATTTCTTTGAAATAGAAATTGAACTCTCAGGAACTACATCTAATATCAGGTGTATACAACAGGTCAGATTTGCTGTTATCTTTCGTTATCCAAGACTGGAGAGCAGTCAGGTGCAAGCCTTTGGTGTTAACATTTCCAGAAGTGTTAGTAAGGATAGAAAAGATGTTTTTTCTTTGTTTAGGGATAGGAACAGTGACCACATAACAGAACCCTCTTCACAGCAACAATAAGAATGGCTTTTCTTCAGTGCCTGTGTGCCAGAACTTTGTATTAATATATAATGTAACATCTCACCCCCTTTCCAGAGTCAAAGCTCAACAAAGTTCATATAGAAGGAAAGGACCAGAGCTGGCGTTCAAACCAGGCCTGTCAGAAACCCTGTGTTACATTTTCCCAAGAAGGTGATAAGAAGTCAAATGCAAGTAGTATACTGGGTGTGCATGTGTGCTCAGTCACTCAATCATGTCCAACTCTTTTGTGACCCCATGGACCAGAGCCCACCAGTCTCCTCTGTCTAGGGGACTCCCCAGGCACGAATACTGGAGTGGTTGCCATTTCCTCCTCCAGGGGATCTTTCAGACCCAGGGTCGAACCCGAGTCTTCTTTGTCTCCTGCATTGGCAGGCAGATTCTTTACCCCTGCATCGCCAGGGAAGCCCTTACATACTGAGCAGTGGGAAGTGATTCAGGAGAAGGAAGGCAGCTAATAAAGGATTACTGTCATATAATTATCATTATGGCCATGGTTTAATCCCCTGGAGACAAAACTCATGACCCAGAACAATCCCACTCAAGGGCTGAGGGAGTTGGGGTATTAATATACCAACAGCTGAGTTTGAAGACTGCTCCCAGGGGCAGAGTGGCCTATCTGGTTTGGGGAATAAGTGCCCTCCGGCACAGAGGCAGAGCCTGGTGATTGGAAATCATCTTGGAAAGCACATATGCCCAAAGGTTGTGGATTGAGGCATGACAGCATTTGTTCCAGGCTCCTAAGCCTGAGGTCTCCGTCACTTCTACCCTGTTCAGCTCCCTCCATCTCTGAGCCTTGGTAGCTCCTTGGCACATCTGCCCTTCCCTCCTGGAGTGCCTTTGGGGTCACAGAAACCCCCATCGCTACTAAGGGTCGCATCTAGAGAATATCTGGTGCCCAGCAAGTAGCGGGCAGAGCTCTTGGATTAAATCACTTTAAATGGGGGTAGTGGAATCCATTTTCTAGGGTGGTTGTGAGAATGGAATGAGTACATGCTGATTTCTTGGAACACTGTCTGAGGCATGGCAAATGGACAATAAATGTGGGCCATGGTGTGGTTTAAGGCGATAGATTGGGCAGGAGATGATGAAGGGAAGGAACAGTAGGACAAGGAGGGAGAGAGCAAAACAGAGGAGGGATTAAGGGACAGACAGACAGAAATCTGTTGTCACAATGTACCGTTCATGTGGGCTGTCAGCATCAGCAAACTGCTCTTCTCTCTCCTCTTCTCAATGTGTGTGTGGGGGGGATGATATTCTTTCTTATCAACCAGAACAAGTCTGAGATAGATTCCTGCAGCATCTCTAGTTCTCATTCCTGCTCAAGGTTACCCTCCTGACAGTGTCATTATTGAACACACAGACAGATAACCTGGGGCTGAAATCCGTGCTTCTGAGCTGTCTGAGGATGGGCTGGTGCTTTCCAAATGGCTTCTTCAACTGACCCTAACGCTCAGAATTTAATGTTTGCTTATGTGAAAATGCCAGTTCATAAACTCCTGAGAGAGTGTGTGTGTGTGCTTGCATGCACACTTGCACTTGCGAGTGTATGTAGGTACATGTGTTTAGCTTGCAGGATGTATACAATTTCAGATATCCTGGAAAATAATTGCTCATGATTAGGACTGGACATGGAACGACAGACTGGTTCCAAATAGGGGAAGAAGTACGTCAAGGCTGTATATTGTCACCCTGCTTATTTAACCTATATGCAGAGTACATCATGAGGAACACTGGGCTGGAAGAAGCACAAGCTGGAATCAGGATTGCCGGGACAAATATGAATAACCTCAGATATGCAGATGACACCACCCTTATGGCAGAAAGTCAAGAGGAACTAAAGAGCCTCTTAATGAAAGTAAAAGAGAGTGAAAAAGCTGGCTTAAAACTCAACATTCAGAAAACTAAGACCATGTCACCTGGTCCCATCACTTCACGGCAAATAGATGGGGAAACAATGGAAACTCTGAGAGACTTTATTTTGGGGGGCTCCAAAATCACTGCAGATGGTAACTGCAGCCATGAAATTGCTCCTTGGAAGAAAAGCTATGACCAACCTAGACAGCATATTAAGAAGCAGACATGTTACTTTCCCAACAAAGATCCATCTACTCAAGGCTATGGTTTTTCCAGTAGCCATGTATGGATGTGAGAGTTGAATTATAAAGAAAGTTGAGCACCGAAGAATTGATGCTTTTGATCTGTGGTGTTGGAGAAGACTCTTGAGTATCCCTTGGACTGCAAGGAGATCTAACCAGTCCATCCTAAAGGAAATCAGTCCTGAATATTCATTGGAAGGACTGATGTTGAAGCTGAAACTCCAATACTTTGGCCACCTGGTGCAAAGAGCTGAACCATTTGAAAAGACCCTGATGCTGGGAAAGACTGAAGGTGGAAGGAGAAAGGGACGACAGAGGGTGAGATGGTTGGAGGCATCAGCGACTCAATGGACATGAGTTTGAATAAACTCTGGGAGTTGGTGACAGACAGGGAAGCCTGACATGCTGCAGTCCATGGGGTTGCAAAGAGTCGGACATGACTGAGCAACTGAACTGAGCTGACTGAGGACCAACAGCAGCCACCAGTTCCTAATTTCACTGCTAATTGAAGCAGAAAAGCAGTGCTTTAAATCACAGAACAGGTATTTCAGATTAGACATTAGGGTAATTTCTTTTTCAGATGGATTTGATAAACTCTGTAATGGATTATCATGGGAAGTTTTGAAGTTTCTTTTTCTGGGAGCTTTAGAGACGTACTCATCTACCTGAGACAGTTGAAGCATAATTCCATCTGGAGATGCCCTGATGGACTGGCTTCAGGTGGGAATGGAAGGGAATAGTGATCACCTTTCTACTGAGGTCTCCTGACCAAGCATTTCATTCCACTTTTCAGAGCATTTCAGAATTACAGATTTTATCAGACTTTTTTTATACATTTCACACAGAATTCTCCAAAAAATTGTATCATACACTGTACACTTTTGTAGTCTAGCTTTTGTACTTATTATATTGTGGGCTCCTTTCTATATCACTAAACATGGCTTTATATCATTTTTGGTAGCTAAAGACAATTCCATGATATCCATGTAGCATAACTTATTTAACCAGGTTTCTACTGAGGAGACGGAGAAGGCAATGGCACCCCACTCCAGTACTTTTGCCTGGAAAATCCCATGGATGGAGGAGGCTTGTAGGCTCCAGTCCATGGGGTTGCTAAGAGTCAGACATGATTGAGTGACTTCCCTTTCACTTTTCACTTTCATGCATTGGAGAAGGAAATGGCAACCCACTCCAGTGTTCTTGCCTTGAGAATCCCAGGGATGGGGGAGCCTGGTGGGAGGCCGTCTATGGGGTCGCACAGAGTTGGAAACGACTGAAGCGACTTAGCAGCTACTGAGGAGGTTTAGGTTGTTCTCCCTGGAAATCCCTGTACATATGTTTTTGTGGAGTTGTCCAGTTATTTCCTAATAATAAATTCCTGGAAGTGAAATTGCTGTATAAGGGTATGCCTGTTTAGATTTTTCCTACCTATTGCCAGATTCCCCTCCAGAAAGGTCAGATCAATGTGCATCACCATCAGTAATGCTTGAGCGAGTCTGTTTTCCCTTTTCCTACATGACATTAACTACTGTCCATGTTCACAGGCTGTTCTCAATGTTTTAATATACATTTCTTTGAGTTCTAGAAACATTGAGGTTCTCAATGTTTTTAGTCATTTCTATTTCTTTTGTTAGTTGTCTTTTGTCTCCTTTGTGCATTTTTCTATTGGGGACCCAGATAGATAGATGGATGGGGTGGGTGGATGGATGGATGGATCAATTGTTATTGTCTGACTCTTTGCAACCCAGTGAACTGTAGCCCACCAAGCTCCTCTGTCCATGGAATTTCCCAGTCAAGAATCCTGAAATCAGTTGCCATTCCCTTCCCCAGGGGATCTTCCTGACCCAGGGATCAAGCTCGTGTTTCATGCACTGGCAGGCAGGTTCTTTACCACTGAGTCACCAGGAAGGATGGATCAATAGATAAAAATTATTTATATCATTTTCAAAGCTGCCTTTAAACTTTACTGAATATGGACATATTGTTCAGAGGTTTGCTACACAACTTATTCTTTGGGTGACAGTAGTTATAACTAGAATATAACGAGCTACTGGAATCCTGGTCATAACTGTCACCTGTCTGCAGGCCAGATGAGGTCTCCAGCCACCACGGAGTGTGGGGCAGAGTGTGGGGAGATGGGCAAATTGAGGAGACAAGGTCAGTGCATGTTTTTTGAATCAGATCAGAGTGTCCTGTCTTTGAATGCAGTCAGAGCCACTGGGCTTAACAACAGAACAGGATAAAAGCCTTCAACCCAGGGAGCCTGTGGTGGAAAGAGCAAGAGATGAGGGATGGAGGGAAGGTGGGGAAGATGGGCCGGTCATCTGATCTTCAGGCCAGTCCCTCTGTGACCCTCCATCTAAAGGTAGCAGCAACTTCTCCTTCTCAGTTCCCCTCCACACCCCTGCCACACACAAAGCACCCATGTTAAGAGGCTTTCCCAACCAGAACTGGCATCCACACTCTCTCCTGTCTCTTCCCCTGGACTGAGGAGGAGGGGGACATGAACCTTTCCTACATGTGGCATAGGCAAGGCAGGCTGCCTGCACAAGGGGCAAGGTAGACAGAGGCGGGGAAAAGGAGGACGTTCTTCCTGGGGCAGGACTGCCTCTGGGGAGAAGGGCCTGGCTGCGTGGTAGGGGAACTAGAACTTGGCACCGTGCTTTGTCACAAGGAGGGACCTCAAACCAGGACCACATCCTAGTTCTTCAACTTCAACTTATCTTTGCTTTTTCCTTGTCACCTTAGCTGTTTCGGGTTACAAGTTTTGTGAGTTTTCGAGAATAGTATCTTGCTCATTTCACTCAGAGTAAAAGCCAGACTCCTTACCTGGCCTGTCCGGCCCTGTGTGGTGTCTCCTCAGCCACCTCTCCCACTCCCTAAGTTACCCCGTTCCCCAGACCATTCTACCCCATAGATTCCTAGAGCACTCCAAGTGTGTGCTCGCCCTACGGCTGTGCACTTGCTGTTGGCTTTGCTTCAAGGCCCTTTCCCCACATGTCCACATAGCTTACCCGCTCCATCCTCAGGTTTCTGGTCCAGTGTCACCTCGTCTCAGTGGCATGTAGAGGTCCTTGGCAGACAGCTGTCTCTGGGAAGTGTATCTCAGAGAGCAGGGACCAGACACCAGGGAGGGCTCCTGAGGTGAACCCCAGGTTTGGGGCAGGGCTGACTGACAGGATGGAAATGGACCCAAGACTCAGCAGGGTCCAGGGCTTGCAGCTCACCAGGGTGAGGGCTTGGCACAAGGGACCCAGGTGAGAAGTTAGTACCTGGGCCTCTATTCCTTCTACTCCTCCAAGCCCACCTGTTTCCTGCTGAGCCACCCCCTCAACATACACACACACACACACACACACACACACACAAGCAGCATCTTCTCCCTGTCCCAGCCTCCACCATGCACTCATGCTTAGAATCCCACTGCACCAGCATCTGGCCTGCTCCACTGACCCACGTTCCTTCTGTCTCCCCTCCCTGCCCTCTTCCTGAGACTCAGATTTCTCCTCATCCTGTTCTGGAAAACCTCCATTCTCTTCCAGGTGTATTGTTGCATCTGAACTCAGGCGCGTCCCGGGAGGCAGCACACCCAGCTCTGGGATCTGCTGAGGCAGGAATGCCTCATAGGAACTCAACCTCAGAAAGAAAGAGCAGTTAGTTTCTGGACCACAAGACCAGAATCAGGCAGGCAGCGAGTGTGAGCATCAGCTCAAACTCAGAAATTCCTGCCCCTGGAGGGTGGGACTGCCCCAGAGCACAGGACAGTGCCGAGCAGTCCAGAGGTGGTGCTGAGACAGCTCCAGGCCCAGGAGGAGGGATGAGGTGGAGGGGAGACAGGCCTAATGTACTGCCCAGTCCAGCAGGGGAGCCCATCTGTCTCAATCAGTGTCCATGGCCAATTAAATCAGGAACTCTCCTGGTGCAGTCCAGGCTTGGTCCTTTTTCAAATCTCCCTAAGTTATTTAACGTGCAGCCAGAGTTGGGAATCACAGATCCAAGGGAAAGAAGAGGTGATCCAGGAGACTAATATTTGCTGAATACCTGCCATGTGCTAGACGGTTTACCTAGTCGTGGCTGCTGTCTGCTGAATTTCAGTTTTAGCATGAAACTTGGCGAGTGATGAAATTTCTCACCTTGTCCAATTGCTTAGGGTCTATTGTTCTGATAATTACATCTTAAAATACTGCCCATTTTCCAAATGTGCAGCCATCCTGATGGGAAGGAAGAGTGTGCCCTGAGATAGGTGGTCCCTACTTGTATTTTCCTCGACATGGAGACACTTTGCCCTTGGCCCCCAGGAAGCCCAGGGCTAGGACCTGGAGACCCCACATCTGTCCTGCACCTCAGAGAAGTGCTGTCTTATGCAGTATGCCTCCCCATGACCCCATGCTGTGCTTGGAGTTGTAACTGCATGAATACTGACAAGCCCATCCCAAACCTTCCTCTCTGATGTGGCACCTCCTCTTGTGCCCCAAGGAAACTGTGCTTCCTCTAGAAAGGGGCCCAAGGCAAGTGTGCCAAGGGTAACATGTGGGAACAAAGCAAGTCAAATAATAATAACAGTAGTCACCACTAATGAGCTTTACCACAGGCCAGGCACTCCTCGAAGTATTCTCCATGTCAACTGATACAGTTCTCCCAAAGGCACTCCGAAGCAGGTGGTGCCATGATCTTTATTTCATGGATAAGGGAGCTTGAGGCACAGGGAGGTTTAGAAACTTGCCCAAAGTCCTGCAACTAGACATCAGTAGAACAGAGGAGAGGAGACAGGCAGGATGGTTTTTGAGGTTGAGCTCTTCACCAATGCAGAAAATAAAAAGAGACTTGGGAGGGGGAAATATGATTGACAAGAGGAAACCCACTGATCACTTTTCCATGTTTCTCCTTGGCATCTGTAAAGCCCAGCAGGAGACTGAGTTTCCCTTTCCCAGACTGGCTCTGGTTCCAGAAAGATCTGAACCCCAAACCAAGCTGATCATTGAAACCATCGGGGGAACCTTAGAAAGGGCAGCTATTTGAGCACTGCCCCTGAGCTACTAAACCACTCTCGGCCCCTGGAAATAGTATTATTGCACATTAAATTTCCTCAGGTGTTTCTTTGAAAACACTTTTTATTGTTTCTTTTTATTTGTGTACCATCATTGTGAAAGTGTACATCAGTGAAAAGAAGAAAATGATCAAGCACTGGCATTTCTAACACCAGAGTTATCCTGCTAACACTTGAGTGCTCAGAATCACTTCCTGCCAGATAGATACACATCCTCTATCTTTGTATTTTGGAAAAGCTGGTGGCACCACCATTTTGCCATCTCCTATCTGGGACCTCACTGAGTGAGGCACTGACGGGCACCTTGTCCCTGCGGTAATGTGGGTTTGCCAGAACTTGAGGCTCAGGGTCCCTGTATGCAGAGCTGAGCTGGGGCAGCAGGTCCATAGGAGTCAGGGAACCCTGTGTAGCCAATGGATGGCCCTGGTGGGCCTGCATCACTAGTGGCCACAACCCCTGCTACGCCAGCAGCACCGCCATCGCTGCACCAGCTCAGAATCATGGTGTCCAGCCTGGGGGGAACCTCAGAGACCACCACCTGTGGTCATTTTATAAACAAGGAAGCGAAAGCTTAGAAGGGTGAATGGCAAGCCCAAATGTCTGCCTGCCCTGGCTATGTGCTCTAAGATGCCTGAACTATAACTACGGATCTGGCAGAAGAATCAGCTGATTCCTAGGAGTCAAAACTAATGTGGGCTACAGAACAAGAGATGGGCAGAGCTCACTGGAGCTTGACTTTGTGGAAATCCTTTATGGCCACTGGCTCACCTGTTTGTGTTGTATAACCTAGCTGCAGCTGAACCGGGGCAAATCCAGCCAACAGGATTGTATTCCTACAGTTTTTTGGTGACAGTAGCCTCACACTCCCCTGTCTCTCTTTCTTACTATCTGGCCCTCCAATGTGATCAGTTAGATTTTGTCAAGCCAGAGCTTGTAATTTTGGCGTATCTTAATATTGGCTACTGATAGAAAAATGTTTGTGGTATACTGCAGGGGTTGGAAGATCATATAGTAAATATTTTAGGGTTTGTCAGCCCTAGGATTTCTGTTGCAGCAACTCCACTCTGCAGCTGTCACACAAAAGCAGTCATAGATAATACGTAAATGAATGAGCATGACTATGTATCAGTAAAACTTTATTTACAACAATAGGTGGTCAGCCTGCCAAACAGCCTGTAAAGGGGTTATTCTATGCATAAGAGATTTATTCCTGATAATTCTACTGCATAATTACAGTATATCTAGAAATTCATAATAACTTGATATCAAGAGAAATGACTGAATCTTTAGAGTGAGAGCAAAGTCAGATCTAGTCATAGAAAAAAAAATTCACTTGGTTCTGAAAAGTCTACTTTTACTGCTTTTTAATGACTGCCAGAACAGTGTTCTTGCCAGACATGTGTGTCAGTAACTCCTTGTAAATACATTCATAGTGTGGAATTATTTAAGCTCAGACTACCACAGGGCACTGGTCTAAGATATTAAAACAATTGGAATATTAACCACCAATGCTAAAGTTTCATTTTTAAGACAGAAAATGCTCTCAAAGTAGTTAATCTTTGTAAGAATGTATTATGGTTGTTTTCTATTGTCATTTAATTACAGAAACAAGCTGCCCTAAAACTTAATGCCCTAAAATAATATTTATTTAGCTTGTCTATCAATGGATCACCTGGGTAGTTCTTTTGATCTAAACCAGACGAGGCCAGTTTCAAATGGTACAGATTGGATCTGCTCATTCTCCCGTTATGGGCTGGGTGGTCTCGTGTGGCCCTACTCGCATGTCTCCTGTTGGGATGGCTGTCTGTTCAGGCAGTGGGGGTGGGTAAGATGGTCCAGGATTGCATGGCTCTCACTCTCCAGTAAGCTGGCCTAGACTGTTCACAATGCAATCCCAGGGGGCCATGATGGTGAATAGACGCCTGAAAGGCCTCCTGAGGCCTGAGCTCTGAACAGGCATATGGGGCACTTCAGTCGCCTTCCATTGGCCTAAGCAAGTCACAGGACCAGCCTGTATTCAGAAGTGGGAAATAGATCCCACCTCCTACTGAGAGGAGCACAAGGTAATACTGCAGACCTGGGAGGCATGGACAATGGGGCCATTGCTGCAGTCAATCTCGCACGGTTTGTTAGAAAACAGGAGGGATAATTGTCTCTTCAAGACAGGACAGGAAACCCTATTGAAAGCAGCATTCACACGGTGGAACTGAAAACAAAATTAGCAAGACTGACACATTTTCACAGTGTTGCAGCTCGTTCTTATTGTTGAATGAAACCATGTCTCGGGGGTTTGTTGGCTTTCTGTTTGTTTTCTTTGCTGCACTATGTGGCGTGTGGACCTTAGTTCCTCAACTAGGGATCACACCCATGCACCCTACAGTGCAAGCACAGATTCTTAACCGCTAGACCACCAGAGAAATCAGTTTCTGTTTTCTGTCCACCTCACAGGCCTGTCCATATTTCAGCACTTCTCCTGGTGTGTGTAATTGTGCTCTACCTAAAGAAAGCCCTGGGTATGAACAATCAGACTTTCAGAAGAGAAATTAGAATGTTCTTTGATTGACAGGAATTCTTTTAAGTTTTAACAGAAGATTTTATTATTGAGTTCCTTGAAATAGTGAATTCTTTACTTACCATGTAATTTACTTTCAGCAGATGTGAGCTACAGCCTCCATTCAGTGAGATGGCTCAGGTACTAGAAAGAACAGAAGACTTGGAGCCAGGAGATGTGTGTTTGGATCTCATCTACAAATATTTTCTTTGTTATAAGACATCATTTACCTCTTCCTACCTCCAGTTCAGTAGGGTAGATACCTCCACTCTCCACTGTCTCTCACTACATGGTTTTCTTTGCTGACCATGTGGTTCTCTGGATCTCAGTTCCTATATCTGTAAAGCGGGGCTAAGGGTACTTATTTTGACCCTTTATCAATGAAAAAAAAATTGGAAGTGTGTTTGTCAAGCTCCTGAAGACCAAACTTGAGAGTACCTCACTTATACAGCATTTTTCTAAATCAGTGTTCTTTGGTATCTAATTTTGTATTCATAATCTTGAATCTACCAGAGTTTCTTAAGGAGGAGGGTCCTCAATGTTGATGTCCATCAGAATGACACAACTTGTCTGCCTCCAGAGAGAACACATAAAGAAGTACTCTATTAGGGCTCCAGAGCTGAAGGTTGGGGTTGTAGTTCTTTCATTTAAGGCTTTCCCCTCTAATTAAATGCATATATTTCTGGAATGGGAAGCACACACAGTCTTACCTGTGGTTTATACTCCAGAGTGTGCTAGTTAGAACTTTTCCTGAGAGCAGGTTTTGACAGACAGGGAAAGAAGCGGAAGTATAAAATGTGAGGCCCTAAAATGAGTGAGGGAAAATCCATAAAGAGAAAGGAGGGTGATAGCCAAGGTGGCTCAGACAGTGACAAAACAGAAAGGATGTGGCCATGGTCCCAGTGTAGGACTCTGGGCACCTGTAGCTGCCGGACATGAGGTGAGGTCTGGAGGTACTAAGGGAGGGGTGGGAAGTTACAACAGCCAAATGCTGACAAAGCATTTCTCTTTGGGTGGCAAGAATTTTTTTTTATTTTCCTTTTCTGTATGGGTATACTTTTATCTTCCCCCAATTATAAAATAGACCTGAATTGGCTATATCAGCACTTTTTTTTTCACATTTGAAAAATATTTTACACTTCAAAACAAAGATGGCAGAGAAGACAACTCACACTATTGGACCAAAGCTGGACTGTATGGCTTATGGTTTAGAAAATGTTTCAGATGAAGGCCCTTTCTCCTGCATGATTTTCTATTTCCAGACACACATACCTCTCTGAAAGAAGCATGTTCCTCCTTGAAGCTGATTCAGGCTAAATAAGGGTTTAAAGCTATGTAAAATTGAATCTAGCTTTCTTGTGGATGCTATTACGAGCCTATTAAGAATCCCAGGGAAGGGGATGGGGCCGTCTATGGGGTCACACAGAGTCGGACACGACTGAAGTGACTTAGCAGCAGTAGCAGCAAGACCCCATTAAGATAGAAACCCTCACCGGGGCTCATTCAGTTTAATTCAGTTCAATTCTACACCCATCATCCAGTGCCAGCATGCGGGAGGTGAAACAATGAGGAAGGCTTGACCCCTACCCTCAAGATGTTCAAAGCAAAGTGGATGAGAAAGATGCAGAAATAAGAGCCGTCATGTTCTCTTTGATGAGGGCTCGAGCCCTGTTAAGTCTGGCCACCCCAATCTATTGGTCTTGACCCCAGAGACACAGGGAATTTTGGACAGCACTTCGATATGTAAGGCAACTTCTCTCTATATCTATTCATGAAGAATTGTCACCAAGGTGCACGCAGTGCAGTTGCAGCTGTCATTCCTATCTAAAACCTTGGGTTTTAGAACCTAGGTCCCACTCTCTGGCTCTGCAGTAGAGACCTCTAGGTATGCAGGAATATCCTGGGACACTCTGTCCCCTTCAAACCCACCAGCCTTTTCTGCTTTGCTTCTATCAGCTTCCATTCACATAAGCATTTCACTCCCTTTTAACAAAAAAGGGGAGTTAAGTTTAAAATACCTATATGTGGGATTTTCCCATTTCTCCTGCACCCACCTTAGCCCAAACTTCTGTTAAGTCCCATGAAATAGAGACACAGAGTGTGGAGTGGGTGGAGGAAGAAATGAATTCCAACTGGGATGAGGTATCTGATTAAGCTTTTCAGAGGAGACGCCGTTTCATGTGGGCCTGGAAAGGCAGGTGTGATTTCAGAAGGTGAGCGTGGTGCTTTCTGGCCCTGGGAGCTCTGTAAAGAAAGGGCCATAATTTGGGCAAATGGAAGGTGGGTTTGAGGATGGCAGACCTGGGGTCTGCTCTGGGCTGGGTGTGCCACTGTGGCAGACCGTGGCTCGGCGCAGAGAGGGGGTTGGGGTGGGGAATAAAGTTAGAGAGATGATTTGCAGCAATTCTGCAGAGGGTCTCAGGTGCCAGTCAAAGGATTTTAAAGTTATCCTTCATGCGGAGGAGATAACCCTAAAATATGGCTGAGAAGGGAGCATGAGAGAGGAGCATCTCAGAGTCCTATGTGCAGAGTGAGCATAGAATCTGCCTCAGAAAGCCTCTCCACACATCTCTTACTCTTAGATCCTCTCCATAATCCAGCTTGTGCAGAATGAAGCCTAGGAGGCCAAGGTCCTATAACACAAATTCCTAATTGGTCCCCGGAGGCCTGCAAAAGTATATGCTCTCAGAGCCATGAGTTACCTCCTTCTCTTCTGCTCTTCAAAGCAGTGTCTAGGCCAGATCCACAGGAGTGCACTGCTGAGCCTCAGGGCATTGAAACTTCGTGAAAAATCACTCCCTGTCCAATTTAAACATGTGAACCCAGCAGCCTGCCCTTAGTAAAGGGAACATGTTGTGAAAAGTAGATTTCTTATTACTTTTTTTTTTAATATGTGAAAAAGACCAGGTAGTCACTCTTGCCAACTCCATCACAGGCTGGAGAAGGTCAGGTTCAGCTCATGAGGAGGCAAACAGTTCTCAGGGAAAAAAAACACATTAGAGGAATAATCCCCCTGAGTCATTCAGAAATTTGCCTGTACTGATCCACAATGGGAAAAAGAAAGTGCATTTGATGAGTTCAGCTGAATAAGATCCTGGAAAATTATCTGAGTTAAAAAAAAATTCAAAGCAGAGTTCAAAGTCTTTAGCAGGCTTTTGCACATTGGGAAATGGCAGGCTCATGCACACACATGGACACACTCAGGGCAGTTCGCATCTTAATGATGTGTCTTTTTGTCAGATGGTGCCTCTAACCCAGAGTAGTGTCATTTACTGCTCATTTCCTACAGGGAGAGGGAAGTGGACAGCTTGTGAGAGGCAAGAATGTGAAAACAGACTCCAGGAGTCAAGGGTATCTTGTGGTCTTTTTCAGTGGGTGGGACTCAAGTCCTTCATGTTTTGTTATTGTTGAAACAGTTGAAGCACTGAGTCGTGTGAGTGGCACTTAATCTTGAATTTTTACAGCTACCTCTTAAACATAGATCAAGGCATCGGAAACATTTGGCAGGGGAGCACATTTCCAGGGAAACAAGCAGAATTCTTGCTATTTATCTTTACTAGCTGTGTTTTCTCTGTACTTGAAACAGAACCCTGGGAGAGAGGAGCAGAGAAGAATTCCCTCGGCAGCACCCAGTCAGCCTTTGGTATGGGTCTGGTGCCTCGTGGCCCAGGTCTCAGGGCATCCTGGGGGTCTATCTCTGGGATGGACCTTGCATGGCATGTCTTACCTGCCCACTGCCCTCAAAGTTTCTGGCTCAGCCACAGCTGCTGCAGCAGAGCAGGCAGCTGAAGGTCTGGGACACAGGTGAGGCCAAGTGTACCTGAGGAGGCCTGTGACATGGACTGACACAGAGAGGAGCCAAAGATGGTCACACTGGGTTATTAGGAAGACCTGTTGCAGGGTAAGGGAGTTAGAGAAGGCGAGGTTTGGAAAAAGAACGAGACCATCACTTTATAGGAACAGATCACCTTTAATAAGGCAAGAAGGGGCAGCAGTCAGATTAGTGAGCTGCTGCACTAACCCAAGGAAAGAATAGGTATATATAGGCATATATGTGGAAATCCACTGTCTTGAGGGGGCTTGTTCTTCTCCAACGTTGCTCAGAGTAGTTATCTCTTAAACGGCTGGGGCAAGGAACTCTGGAGATAGGCCAGAGGATGGACTGGCTGGGAGCTGGGTGTAATCAAGCTTAATGTCCATTTTTTTTTTCCTTCCTGTGAAAGAGTTCTTTGTTTTGCATAGAATCGTGGGAAGGACCTGGAGGGGAGTTTTAATTCCAGGCTATTTTGAACCATGTAAATTTCCTTCACCTGTACTCTCGCCGGATTACATTACAACCTTGTTGTTCAGTTGCTTAGTCATGTCTGACTCTTTGCGACCACATGGATTGCAGCATGCCAGGCTTCCCTGTCCTTCACCATCTCCTGGTGCTTGCTCCTGTCCATTGAGTCGATGATGCCATCCAACCATCTCATCCTCTGTTGCCCATTTCTTCTCTTGCCTTCAAACTTTCCCAGCATCAGGGTCTTTTCCAGTGAGTTGGCTCTTTGCATCAGGTGGCCAAAGTATTGGACCTTCCGCTTCAGCATCAGTCCTTCCAATGAATATTAAGTGTTCCTTTAGGATTGACTGGTTTGATCTCCTTGCTGCCAAGGGTCTCTCAAGAGTCTTCTCCAACATCACAGTTCAAAAGCATCAATTCTCTGGCACTCAGCCTTCTTTCTGGTGCAACTCTCACATCCATACATGACTGCTGGAAAAACCACAGCTTTTACTATACAGATCTTTGTCAGCAAAGTGATGTTTCAGCCTTTCCATAACCATATCTGCTGGTAAATAATCTGAGTAAGGAATGTTTATTCTCTTAAACTCAATATGCCTTCTTCTGACCTTTTGGCTCTACCTCAGGACAGCTAGGAGCCTGATCGAAGTCAGAGTCTATTTGCCCATAAGAGTTGAAGTTAAATTAAGAAGTTTTTTTTCATGGTGGTCAAGGAAAGAAACATTTCCTTCCCCATCCCCCTCTGAGCACTATATTAATCATTCATCACTCATGAACTTCAGACATATATCTTGGTTTTCTGTACAGAACTCCATAATTATAAAAACCCAAAGAGCTCTGGGTGGAATTCAGGCAGAATGGGGAGGAAAGAGGAAGATGATAGAACAGCCTCAGAGCTTATATCGTAAACAGTGTCAAGAGGCACAAAGAGAGATTTTGTTTCTCATGTTCTAGGCTCTCCCAATCTAGGCTGGTCCTTTTGAAACATAACACAGTCTTGAATTTTTTTTTTTTTAAGATCATTTATTTTATTTTTAAACTTTACAATATTGTATTAGTTTTGCCAAATATCGAAATGAATCCACCACAGGTATACCTGTGTTCCCCATCCTGAACCCTCCTCCCTCCTCCCTCCTCCCCCCATACCCTCCCTCTGGGTCGTCCCAGTGCACCAGCCCCAAGCATCCAGTATCGTGCATCGAACCTGGACTGGTGACTCGTTTCATACATGATATTATACATGTTTCAATGCCATTCTCCCAAATCTCCCCACCCTCTCCCTCTCCCACAGAGTCCATAAGACTGATCTATACATCAGTGTCTCTTTTGCTGTCTCGTACACAGGGTTATTGTTACCATCTTTCTAAATTCCATATGTATGCGTTAGTATACTGTATTGGTGTTTTTCTTTCTGGCTTACTTCACTCTGTATAATAGGTTCCAGTTTCATCCATCTCATTAGAACTGATTCAAATGTATTCTTTTTAATGGCTGAGTAATACTCCATTGTGTATATGTACCACAGCTTTCTTATCCATTCATCTGCTGATGGGCATCTAGGTTGCTTCCATGTCCTGGCTATTATAAACAGTGCTGCGATGAACACTGGGGTACACGTGTCTCTTTCCCTTCTGGTTTCCTCAGTGTGTATGCCCAGCAGTGGGATTGCTTTTTTAAGAGTCTCTGCAACTCAAAATCGGAAAGCATAAGATAATGGGGAAGTACTGCGGCTTCTTACTAGCTTTGTTATAGTGCAGGTATAAATGAAATCAGCAAGTACATTTCAAAAAGTAAATGTGAAAAATATCGAGCTTATTCATTTGTGAAGGTTCTGGTTCATAAGTTAAGGCTTCCTTTTTAAAAAAAATAAAAATTGTTATTTTGAGTCAGTTATGGAATCTCTTTCAACTTAAAAAATAAATTCAGCAGAATCTGTGTGTAATTTTTCATATAGGAAATTGCTCTTTGGGACTTCCTTTGAGCACATCCTCTATGTTCTAAAAGAGCTATTGTTCTTTAGGCCCAGCTGACATGAGAAGTTATAATTTTCTTGCTTTTCTTAAAAAAAAATGACAGTTGACATTTTGCAACTTTTGAATGTGGGTGGGAAGATGACAAATAGTTGAACATATATCATTAAGGTACTCTGGCAGAAGGTGACTAAACTCTGGAAGTGTGCTGGTGATGGAGACAGAAAAAAGAAGGAGGTGTCTCAGTGGAGCAACTGCTGGGCAGGAAGGCTCCGTCGATGACTACTTTGTGCTTGCCAAGTACTTAGGTTTTGCAGTGGCACTGAAGCAGACTCTTGTTCAAAGTTGTGTGTGTGTGTGTGTGTGTGTGTGTGTGTGTTTAAGATATCTAATTAGGATGAATAAAATAGTCATGTCCTATGTGAAAATCTTTACTATTGTGACTGTTTATCCTAAGAAAGATTTTATTTATTTATTTTACTTTACAATATTGTATTGGTTTTGCTATACATTGACATGAAGTGAGTTTTGTTACGCTTCATGCTTTCCTCATTGATGCATTCTAGACTTTTCCTTTCATGGAATACCTGGCCTTAATCTTGATGGACACTTTAGTTTAACCAGTGGACAGCCTCTTTAGCTATATACCAGAGGTACAGCTCTCCCCAGATTGAATTTCAGAGAGGTTCTCTTAAACTTTGTTAATTGCAGATTGGAAAGCTTGCCTGTCTGTCTGCAATGCTGAAATGTGTGTGGGCAGAAGTCAGATTCCTAAAGAGAGAGAAAGGCAGAGAGTTAGCCTGAGTTACCTTATTCTGACAAGCTTGATTTTGTGTGTATGTGCTTTTTGGTGGGGACACATTGTTCGACCCACTGTGAGCTAAAAAAGAAAGAAAATACAAAACAAACAAACAAACAAACAAGAAAAACAGCCATGAGCTAAACTACAGGTCCTCTGTTCCAATTGTAAGTCTAGGAAATTGAATTCAAGGTGGTACTGAAAAAGTGAAAGTGAAGTCACTCAGTTGTGTCGGACTCTTTGTGACCCCATGGACTGTAGCCCACCAATCTCCTCTGTCCATGGGATTTTCCAGGCAAGAGTGCTGGAGTGGACTGCCATTTCCTTCTCCAGGGGATCTTCCCAACACAGGAATCGAAGCCGGGTCTCCTGAATTGCAGGCAGACACTTTACCGTCTGAGCCATCAGGGAAGCCCTGAGCCACTAGGTACAAAAGCAATGAGTTATGGACTGTCAGGAGCCCTTCTCTAATTAACAGAATTGCCATTGGCATTGGTCTGGACTCCATAGGGGTAATTTAGGAAGCAGTTGTACTTGTGCTAAACCTCTGTGCTCCAGTCTCTCGTCGCCATCTTCTCTAGTGCCTAAAGCCCTGGGCCAGTAAAAAACATCATTCCATCACGTCCTGCAGCAAATCATTCCCCTTTTCTATTCACCACTGTCTCTTCTCAGTATATACTGCTCTAAATGTAAATTAGCAAGGCCTTAAAATTTGGGGGTAGGTTAAGTGGTACATTAAATACTCTACAAAAGTGTTCTGGATCTCTATTAGGAGTATGATAACTTTAATATTATAATTCAAATATTACTATAAACGTACATGCAAATCCTTAGTCTATCTTTTATTGCCTATTCTCATATTAGATGGGCTTCCCAAGTGGCTCAGTGGTAAAGAATCCACCTGCCAATGCAGCAGCTGAAGGAGATGTGATTTCAATCCCTGGATGGGGAAGATCCCCTGGAGAAGGAAATGGCAACTCACTTCAGTATTCTTGCCTGGAAAATTCCATGGACAGAGGAGACTGGCGGGCTACAGTCCATGGGGTCACAAAGAGTCAGACATGACTGAAGAGACTGAGCACATATGCACACACTCATATTAAATATGTATCATACATCAAAAGACACCGTTCTTTTTTTTTCTAACAATATAAAAAGCAACACAAAAAGTATAAATTCTCACGACAAGCATGATCAAAATTTTAGCAAGGAAACTATTTACCGTATATTATGGAAACAATGATTCGTCAAAGTTGAATATTCTTCCCTTGAGCTTAACACAAAATCATAGATCAAACACCATTTATCTGGCAAATTCTCTGCTCAGTTCACCATCCAACCCTTGAGATGTTTTGGAGCCCAAGGGTTGAGGAGGCTTCTGAACCAAACCTTCCCTCCCAACAGAGTGTATGATGAGGGAATGCAAGAGGGAACATGGTCCGATGGGTTTTTCTCACAGTTGGGGTACAGTGGAGCTGATCCAGCAGCTGCTGGGGACTAACACCGTTCTGGCTTTTTCTTGCCAATTTAAGGATAGGCCTACCTGAGTTTCTATTTTCTGAGAAACTCCTAACCTTTGGTTTTCACCCTAAACCCAATATAGGCAGTATAGGGTTGGGAATGGCTAACCACAGATGAGCTTGTAGGGATATCTTGGGAGTGGTTAGCACAAAATATGTGGAATATTTATCAGAAATAGGCCCTCAGAGCTAAGTTTGACACCAGGGATGATAAAAAATCAGCAACTCTATTGATTAAGGTAAACCCTATTGTGTTTTATGTGTGGCAAGTTCTTTTTCAAAAATTCTATCTTCTCTGGGGAGATACTATGTCACAAGTTTTATGAAGAACTCATATACCAGAGGTTTCCACTTTTTGAGAAAAGAATCTACTGTCTTTTCCCCCCCAAATTGTTGAGATATAATTAGAAATGGTGAAGTAGATGTACACGAAAAGCATAGACATCAACAACGTGGTGTTGAATGAAGATGATTTTCAGTGGGAAGAAAATGAAATGAGATTTGTAACAGTATCATTTATGTACGTTAAAAACATAAACACAATCAACAACATTACACCTTTTATAAGGGTCCATGAGTATCAGGGCTTCCCCGGAGGCTCAGATGGTAAAGAATCTGCCTACAATGCAGGAGACCTGGGTTCAGTCCCTGGGTCAGGAAGATCCCCTGGAGAAAGAAATGGCAACCCACTCCAGTGTTCTTGCCTGAATAATCCCATGGACAGAGGAGCCTGGTGGGCTGAAGTTCATGGGGTCACAAAGAGTTGGACATGACTGAGCGACTAACAGTTACAAGTTTCTTTTAATGCATATCAGACACTTCTGAGTGGCATGCCTATGGGAAGGAAGAGTGAGGGGACACAGGAGAGGGGGCTGGAGACGAAGGGGTTAAATGAAATAAAGTAAAACTAGCAAGCAAGGATCTGGCACCCACCCAGAATGCTGGGCTGTGGATTCAAGAGTATAATTCACTCTGTGAACCTGAGGGCCAAAGATTCCCGTGGCAGGAGTGAGAAGAGTTGGAAAGTGGGGATCCTTGGGCACAAGAAAGGGAAAAGGAAACTACTGAGTTCATACTTCCTCCTCCATCCTCCCCCGCTGCCAAGTCAGTGACATCCGCAGAAAGGGCCATGCCACGAGGAAATTTTTCTATAGGGGACTGTCTAGAGAATATTCTAGCCCATGCAGGCCAGTCTCACAACTATTCAACTTGGTTGTTGTAGCTTGAAAGCAGTCATAGACAATCCACAAGAAATGTGGAGGGCTGTTTTCTGGTAAAGCTTTACTTAAAAAACAAGAGGCAGACTGCATGTGGCCCATGGGCTGTAGGCGGCTGACCCCTGGCATGAGAGCTGGCGTCCCCCCTTCTCATGGAATGCCCAGAGCAGAGCCTCCAAGATGATTCTGTCATTCAAAAATATGCCTTCAGAGGACAGACAGAAAGGCATCAGGGCTCATTTAAATTCAGAGAAAAAGAACCTGAGGTCCACAAGGGCGTCTGTGATAAGAGAATTGCAGACATCCTGAGCATTTGCTGCTGGGATAAATAACCCATGGGCAGGGTTCACATTGTTTTTCATTTGTTCAAGTCACGAGCAGGTTTCATAAGCAAATGCAAATGCTCAAGACCTTTCCTGAGTTTGTAGCAAGTCCCCTGGGTCAGGAAGTTCCTCTGGAGTAGGAAATGGCAATCCACTCCAGTATTCTTGCCTAAAGAATTCCCTGGACAGAGGAGCGTGGCAGGCTTCAGTCCATAGAGTCGGAAAAACTGAACGAGTATCCATAGCAAGTGGCAGGAATTTACATCCTGTGCGTCCCAGCGGCATGGTGCCAGGGACTCCCTCTCCAAATTTCCCTGACATGTTGGCCTAAGCCTTTGGGGTATTCCCTCCAAGAACCCCCACACCAGACTGGAGGCTGTCTAGGTAAGAGCTAAACCCATGCCTGCAGCTCATATTAAGGGAACATAGAAAAAAAGCATAAAGTCTTCAAAATGATCATTTCTGCATGAATAGGCCTGTAGATTCAAGCATGAGGATCAGCAGTGTGAAGCTTTTCAGATGTCAACAGCAAAAGGTAAACAAAATCAAGTAGCTGGACTGCCTTTCACCTCCGCCCTGGTCCACTGGCTTCTAGTTGCTAATTATTGTCTCTCTAGGCTCCTGTCCCATCTCCTGTCGTGTTTGTCTGAGGAGCATCTAAGCCTCTCTCTTGTTAGTGAGTGTCTGGCTGTTTCCCAGCAGAGGGCTGTCACTCTCTGGCACTGGAAGGACAGCCTGTACCCTGATGTGCTGACATCTTAATTCGGTCCTGTAACAGCGAACTTATCCACGGCCATTCACTTGGTCCAAGTGAGATTTCCCCGGGCACCCCTTCCCCTGAATTTGGACTCGAGTTGATACTGTCTTGCTGTGCTTCAATATTTTACTCTCCTGAGGAGAGGCTGTAAGGCAGAAAAGGCCCCATTTAAAGCCTGTATAAATTAGTGTCAGTCATAAAATTCACCCACAGTATTTCTCAGGAGTCCACATGTCAAGAGAGAGGTGAAAAGAATCATTAGCTAAATGTGCTCTTCTGTTCAGCCCACCAGGATTTCAGTCCAGAGCCTGCACATACTGACTAAGGGCAGGATTTTTCTCCAAGCCGACTTAGGGAGAAACATTAATAGTCAAAGGCTCCACGGACCTATTATTCCCATGTCTGGTTATAAGTCCAGAATATTGAAATAGTGAAACTTGTGCATGAAGGTAGTGCATTTTGTTAGTCTTGTTGAGAAACTGCCCTCAGTGTGGTTGCTGCTGCTGCTGCTGCTGCTAAGTCACTTCAGTCGTGTCCGACTCTGTGCAACCCCATAGACGGCCTCCCACCAGGCTCCCCCGTCCCTGGGATTCTCCAGGCAAGAATACTGGAGTGGGTTGCCATTTCCTTCTCCAGTGCATGAAAGTGAAAAGTGAAAGTGAAGTTGCTCAGTCGTGTCTGACTCCTAGGGACCCCATGGACTGCAGCCTACTAGGCTCCTCTGTCCATGGGATTTTCCAGGCAAGAGTACTGGAGTGGGTTGCCATTGCCTTCTCCTCAGTGTGGTTAACCGTACCTGATTTGAAAGTTCACTTTTCATGAGATTCGGAAACTGGAATCCGACTTCATGCTTCCCTGTAAGTAAGGTGATGCAAAACTTGATAATCTCAGTTCACCCACACGAGGTCTCAGGTGCCCAGTAACAACTGCGTTTACATTTTTGACCTTGTGTCAGAGTAAAAGGAAAGACCAGTTTACACCTGCTGAGTTTCCTCTTTCTGCCCAGATCCAATGTTGCTCTTGTTTTCTGAACTCTGCAACTCTGTCTTCTTTCCTGCAGTGATTCTGTCCCTGAGCCCTCCAGGTCAAATACCCATGTAACTAACCTCTTTACCTTCATGTTTGCATTTCCCTGGAGGAGGGAAACAAGCACGCCTTCTCCCTTCCAGGTGCCAAGGTGACAGGGAACTCAAGAGAGACCCAGAGAGACAATATTCTTTCTACTTCTGGTAACCATTCTGCACATTTTGTTTAAAGGGTCAAGAACTTGATCTTTGACACAGAAAACAAATTAAAATACTTGTATATATTAGCCCCAAACTCCTAATTAGCAACCCTCCCTACCCTGCACTACCACACTTTCCCCTTTGGTAATCACAAGTTTGTTTTCTATGTCAAAGATCAATCTCTTGACCCTTTAAACAAAATGCCCAGGACTTCCCTGGTGGTCCAGTGGAAGAGAATCTGCTGCCAATGCAGGGGACACTGGTTCGATTCCTGGTTTGGGGAGATTCCACGTGGTGCAGGGAAACTAAGCTGGTACACCACAACTACAGGTAACCAACAAGGACCTACTATATAAGACAGGGAGCTCTACTCAATATCTTGTAATAAAATACAAGGGAAAAGAACCTGAAAAAAGAATTGATATATATAAAACAGAATCACTTTGCTGCGTACCTTAAACTAACACAACATTGTAAATCAACTATGTTGTTGTTGTTTAGTTGCTAAGTCATGTCCCATTCTTTGCGATGCATGGGCTGAAGCACACTAGGCTCCTCTGTCCTTCATTATCTCCTGGAGTTTACTCAAATTCATGTCCAGTGAGTCAGTGATGCTGTCTAACCATCTCATCCTCTGCCACCCTCTTCTCCTTTTGCCTTCAATCTTTCCCAGCATCGTGGTCTTTTCCAGTGAGTCAGCTCTTTTAGTCAGGTGACCAAATTATTGGAGCTTCAGCATCAGTTCTTCCAATGAATATTTAGGACTGATTTCCTTTAGGATTGACTGTTTTTATCTCTTTGCAATCTAAGGGACTCTCAAGAGCCTTCTTTAGCACCACAGCTATATTTCAATTAAAAAAAAGAGAGAGACTGACCTTTAATTAATTAGATTTAAGGGACTAGATCTGATAGATAGAGTGCCTGATGAACTATGGACGGAGGTTCATGACATTGTACAGGAGACAGTGATCAAGACCATCCCCATGGAAAAGAAATGCAAAAAAGCAAAATGGCTGTCTGGGGAGGCCTTACAAATAGCTATGAAAAGAAGAGAAGTGAAAAGCAAAGGAGAAAAGGAAAGATATAAGCATCTGAATGCAGAGTTCCAAAGAATAGCAAGAAGAGATAAGAAAGCCTTCCTCAGTGATCAATGCAAAGAAATAGAGGAAAACAACAGAATGGGAAAGACTAGAGATCTCTTCAAGAAAATTAGAGATACCAAGGAAACATTTCATGCAAAGATGGGCTCGATAAAGGACAGAAATGGTATGGACCTAACAGAAGCAGAAGATATTAAGAAGAGGTGGCAAGAATACACAGAAGAACTGTACAAAAAAGACCTTCACAACCTAGATAATCACGATGGTGTGATCACTGACCTAGAGCCAGACATCCTGGAATGTGAAGTCAAGTCGGCCTTAGAAAGCATCACTACAAACAAAGCTAGTGGAGGTGATGGAATTCCAGTTGAGCTACTTCAAATCCTGAAAGATGATGCTGTGAAAGTGCTGCACTCAATATGCCAGCAAATTTGGAAAACTCAGCAGTGGCCACAGGACAGGAAAAGGTCAGTTTTCATTCCAATCCCAAAGAAAGGCAATGCCAAAGAATGTTCAAACTACCGCACAATTGTGCTCATCTCACATGCTAGTAAAGTAATGCTCAAAATTCTCCAAGCCAGGCTTCAGCAATACGTGAACCATGAACTTCCTGATGTTCAAGCTGGTTTTAGAAAAGGCAGAGGAACCAGAGACCAAATTGCCAACATCTGCTAGATCATTGAAAAAGCAAGAGAGTTCCAGAAAAACATCTATTTCTGCTTTATTGACTATGCCAAAGCCTTTGACGGTGTGGATTACAATAAACTGGAAAATTCTGAAAGAGATGGGAATATCAGACCACCTGACCTGCCTCTTGAGAAATTTGTATGCAGGTCAAGAAGCAACAGTTAGAACTGGATATGGAATAACAGACTGGTTCCAAATAGGAAAAGGAGTACCTCAAGGCTGTATATTGCCACCCTGCTTATTTAACTTCTATGCAGAGTACATCATGAGAAATGCTGGGCTGGAAGAAGCACAAGCTGGAATCAAGAATGCTGGGAGAAATATCAATAACCTCAGATATGCAGATGACACCACCCTTATGGCAGAAAGTGAAGAGGAATTAAAAAGCCTCTTGATGAAGGTGAAAGTGGAGAGTGAAAAAGTTGGCTTAAAACTCAACATTCAGAAAACAAAGATCATGGTATCTGGTCCCATCACTTCATGGGAAATAGATGAGGAAACAGTGGAAACAGTGTCAGACTTTATTTTTCTGGGCTCCAAAATCACTGCAGATGGTGACTGCAGCCATGGAATTAAAAGATCCTTACTCCTTGGAAGAAAAGTTATGGCCAACCTAGATAGTATATCAAATAGCAGAGACATTACTTTGCCAACAAAGGTCCCTCTAGTCAAGGCTATGGTTTTTCCGATAGTCATGTATGGATGTGAGATTTGGACCATAAAGAAAGCTGAATGCTGAAGAATTGATGCTTTTGAACTGTGGTGTTGGAGAAGACTCTTGAGAGTCCCTTGGACTTCAAGGAGATCCAACCAGTCCATTCTGAAGGAGATCAGCCCTGGGATTTCTTTGGAGGGAATGATGCTAAAGCTGAAACTCCAGTACTTTGGCCACCTCATGCGAAGAGTTGACTCATTGGAAAAGACTCTGATGCTGGGAGGCATTGGGGGCAGGAGGAGAAGGGGACGACAAAGGATGAGATGGCTGGATGGCATCACTGACTCGATGGATGGGAGTCTGAGTGAACTCTGGGAGTTGGTGATGGACAGGGAGGCCTGGTGTGCTGCGATTCATGGGGTTGCAAAGAGTCGGACACGACTGAGCGACTGAACTGAACTGAACTGATAAATGCCTAGCTTTGAATGTTAACTGTATGTCAGGCCCTTTGCTAAGCATGTCCTGTATATGTTTATCCCCACAACAACCCTGGGTAGGAGGAATTTCACATGGGGAAACTGAAATTGGATAAATTAAGTGACTTGCTTGTATGTGGAATTTGAAACTAGGGGGTCTGGCCCCTGTTTCCAGCCTCTGTGCTACAGCAGGGAAAGGAGTAGAAGAGGTGCCACCCTGAGTCTCGCCACTTTGTGGTTATGCAGTTCTCAAGGGAGACCAATCTCCATCATCCTGTGTAGGATTTACACAGTACAAACTAAAAATGCCTCCTGATTAATCTTGGCAGCCCACACCTTAGCACCCTCCTCCTCTTCTCTTGCAATTAGTTCCTGTCTGTTCAGGGAATGTTAACCTAGGTTATTATTAGCTGAAGAATAATTATAACTATAAATATAAAATTCATGTATGTAAATGTATTAATATCTCTCTCCTGCCCTTAATCTTGTCTACAGTGTTATCATGGAGGGGCATTTTATTGTCTTCAACCTAATCTCTGATAGAATAGAGTTTGTTTGGATTTAATGTGCACTGGGCACAAATCCTTAGTACAACAGAGATTGGAGGTGGTTTTTTGTGTTTGTTTTTAGAAATGGTTGTACCTGGTCTACAAAAGAGATGCCACCAACCCCTTCGTCAATGAATGCTTTCCTAGACTGTTTTCCTGGTACGCTTTTGGAATAATGACAGGTGTATGAGATGGCCTGACTGAGACAGGGTTGAAGAAATGCTTTTGGAGCAGTGCAAAACTAACTGCCTCCCCATATGCCCCAGACAACCTTGGCCCCATTAGCACTGTTTTCTAAGGGAGGTAACTGAAAAAAAAAAAAAAAGTGTTAAGTTGCTCAGTCATGTCGAACTCTTTTTGTAATCCCAAGGACGGTAGCCCACCAGGTGGCTCTGGCCATGGCCTTTTTCCAGGCAAGAATATTGGTATGGGTTGTCATTCCCTTCTCCAAGGGATCTTTCTGACTTATACTGGAGGCCCAAAGGCAAACTCCCACACTGACTAAACCCTAGAACAACAGTTAACAATAATAAGGGCTGACCTCTATTTAAAGCTTTCTATAGGTCCAAAAATGACCCAGATAACCACAGTGGTGTGATCACTCATCTAGAGCCAGACATCCTGGAATGTGAAGTCAAGCAGGCCTTAGGAAGCATAACTACGAACAAAGCTAGTGGAGTGATGGAATTCCAGTTGAGGTATTTCAAATCCTAAAAGATGATGCTGTGAAAGTGCTGCGCTCAATATGCCACCAAATTTGCAAAGCTCAGCAGTGGCCATAGGACCTGGAAAAGGTCAGTTTTCATTCTAATCCTAAGAAAGACAATGCCAAAGAATTTTCAAACTACTGCACAATTGCGCTCATCTCACATGCTAGCAAAGTAATGCTCAAAATCCTCCAAGCAAGGCTTCAACAGGATGTGAACTGAGAACTTCCAGATGTTCAGGCTGGATTTAGAAAAGGCAGAAAAACCAGAGATCAAATTCCCAACGTCCGTTGGATCATAGAAAAACCAAGATAGTACCAGCAAAACATCTGCTGCTGCTGCTGCTAATTCGTGTCAGTCGTGTCCTATTCTGTGAGACCCCAGAGACGGCAGCCCACCAGGCTCCCCCGTCCCTGGGATTCTCCAGGCAAGAACACTGGAGTGGGTTGCCATTTCCTTCTCCAGTGCATGAAAGTGAAAAGTGAAAGTGAAGTCCCTCAGTTGTGTCCAACTCTTCTCAACCCCATGGACTGCAGCCTACCAGGCTCCTCTGCCCATGGGATTTTCTAGGCAAGAGTACTAAAGTGGGGTGCCATTGCCTTCTCTAAGCAAAACATCTACATCTGCTTTATTGACTATGCCAAAGCCTTTGACTGTGTGGATTCCATAAAACTGTAGTAAATTCTTAAAGAGATGGGAATACTAGATCACCTTACGTGCCTCCTGAGAAATCTGTATGCAGGTCAAGAAGCAACAGTTAGAACCAGACATGGAACAATGGACTGACTCCAAATTGGGAAAGGAGTATATCAAGGCTGTATGTTGTCACACTGCTTATTCAACTCATATGAACAGTACATCATGTGAAATACCAGGCTAGATGAAGCACAAGCTGTAATCAAGATTGCTGCTGCTACTGCTGCTAAGTCACTTCAATTTCGGAGTCACTTCACTCTGCCGTCCTTGGGATTCACCAGGCAAGAACACTGGAGTGGGTTGCCATTTCCTTCTCCAATGCATGAAAGTAAAAAGTGAAAGTGAAGTCGCTCAGTCGTGTTTGACTCTTTGCAACCCCATGGACTGCAGCCTACCAGGCTCCTCCGTCCATGAGATTTTCCATGCAAGAGTACTGGAGTGGGGTGCCATTGCCTTCTATGCTGCTCTACATAACCACCTCAGTATTCACTAGGGCCAGTGAAAAAACCCAATGTTTGAGTCAGATGAAATGTTCTAGCTCACTGAATCCAGCCATGCATCTGATAAAATGAAATTGCATGAAGTCCCCTCATTTTGCAAGGGTAAGAATACTAGACAAGGAATGGCACTCCACTCCAGTGTTCTTGCCTGGCGAATCCCCATGGACAAAGGAGCCTGGCGGGCTGCAGTCCATGGAGTCACAAAGAGTCAGACACAACTGAGCGACTCACACACACACACACACACACACACACACACACACACACGGACTGTTTAAGTTAAACATGGATTTAAATGGATAGAAAAGTCTTTGTTATGTTGAGAAGCAATTTTACTCTGTAGTTTTCATCTTTAGTCTTAACTCCGATTAGAATGAATCCAATTTCTCCTCTGTATATTCCAGGTATATGAAAACAACAGCCTTGTCGCTTGCTGTCATTTTCTTTAGAAAACCTCCTTTATGTTTAAGGACTTAGGAGACCTTCCTGCTCTGAGTTTTCTCTAGCCCCACATCTGTATATTCTCATCCAGATCTTCAAATGCCAATTTGAACTCATACAATGTTGCCAGAATGCACTAAGGCAGATTTTCTCATGGCTTACTCTGTGCCTGGTTAGATCAGGGTTACAAACGCTTTACATTCAAAGACGGGAAGAAACATACTGTCAAAGGTCTCTGTCTTCTGGTTGGGCATGATCTCTGACACCCTATTTACTTTCCCACTCCTTCTGCCATTCTGGTCCAGGCTCTGCTTTCTCCAAGGCATCATCTCATCTGTCCCTTCTCTTTCACCCCTACAGAAAGGCAGTGCTCTAGGTATAGTGCTTTGAAGTTTGCAAACAGCTTTACAAACATCATCTCATTTAATTAGCATGGAAACTCTGCACAGAATGTTGCTGTTCAGTCGCTAAGCTGTATCTGACTCTTTGCAACCCCATGGCCTGCAGCACGCCAGGCTTCCCTGTCCTTCACCATCTCCCAGAGTTTGATCAAACTCATGTCCACAGAGTCAGTGATGCTATCTAACCATCTTATCCTCTGCTGCCCACTTCTCCTTTTACCTTCAGTCTTTCCCAGGATCAGGGTCTTCTCTAATGAATAGGCTCTTCACATCAGGTGGCCAAAGTATTGGAATTCAGCTTCAGCATCAGTCCTTTTAATGAATATTCAGGGTTGAGTTCCTTTAGGATTGACTGGTTCAATCTCCTTGCAGTCCAAGCGACTCTCAAGAGTCTTCTACAACAAACACTACAATTCAAAAGCATCAGTTCTTCAGCACTCAGCCTTCTTTCTGGTCCAACTCTCACATTCGTACATGACTACTGGAAAAACCGTAGCTTTGACTAGATGGACCTTTGTTGGCAAAGTGATGTCTCTGCTTTTTAATACACTGTCTATGCACAGAATGCACAGATGTGAATAGTATAAGGAAAACACAGAAGTTTCTGTTAACCCAATTATATGGATTATCACGCTAATACTTCATGCCTGGGATTCTGTAACCTGCTTTGCTGGCTGCCCAGCTTTCAGGGTCTCCCTGTTATAAAGCACTCTACATACTGATGCTAAAATCATCTTTCTTTCCTACTGATCTGTACATGCCACCATCTGGAGTCCATGTATAGCCTCCAGCACTCTTGGGGTAATGTATTTTCCTGAGGCCTTCGAGAGTCTACATCTGCTAAGACCTCTGACTGACTTTCCTCAACCTAGGATTGCAGTGTTTGGCTAATCAGAGTTTTGTTCATTCGTTTGTTAATCCATCCAGCATTCATTAATGTATGCATTTTGTGACATAGCATCTATGATGTGCTAAGCAGTGCAATGGACAGTAAAGGGGAATACAAAAATAAGTCATCTCTGCCCTCCAAGGTTTTATAACCTCATCTAGGTCTTATATGCACAAGTGGCTCTAGTGGTAAAGTACCTGCATGCCAGTGCAGGAGACGTAAGAGATATGGGTTCGATCCCTGGGTTGGGACGATCCCCTGGAGAAGGGGATGGTAACCCACTCCAGTATCCTTGCCTAGAGAATCACATGGACAGAGGAGCCTGGTGGGCTACAGTCCATGGGGTTGCAAAGAGCTGGATACAACTGAAGCCACTTAGCATGCACACAATTCAAATACAAGGCTAACTGTGATAAGAGAAGTGGTGAAAGTAGATTCATAGTTGTAGGTAAACTCTGAGGTTTACCTGAGGAAGAATTAATCCCAATGAGCAGAGCATACAAGACCTCCAGGAGGGGTACTGGTGAATCTGTGCAAGGAGAAGTAGATTTCCATTACAAGACTGGCTTGGCTTCCTTGCTGTCTCTTGGTCAAGTTAGGTTTCCTATTGCCTTCTCCTTGTGTCTTCTTGGGCATTTGACCACAAATAATTTTTTTTAACCAGTGTCCTAAATACTTAAGGTCCTGGTAAACGTGCACACTTGACCTAGAAAAAGGAAATTTCCAGCATGATAATTGTCAATGGTATATGAAAAGGCATGAACAGACAGATTTTGTTTAAAGATTATGAGTGTAAAGAATAGAAGACAAACTTACAAAGACGGGCACCCACCCTTATCACCCAGTCTCTGGTTGGAGCCACCAATGCAAATAGTGTAAGAAAAACATGTGTCATTCATGAGGGGAATATCTGCATGATGCATAGCAGGTGATAAACTACACAAATAATAGCACTGCATCACACAGGTTTGTCATGAACCCTCTGATGGCAGATCGTCCTGTTTGTGATCCTTGAAAACTAAAATAAAATGAGAAAGGCTTAACATTTTTAGGTTTGAAACATGTTTTATTATTTTGTGACTTTTATCTCAATTGCATATTCATTCCATAAGCAAACATAAGAATAGTATTAGTATCAAGCACAAACTTTTGTGTGGCATTCTCAGCTGAGGCAGGGTGGGCAGTACTGGGTTTTCAAGTGCAAGCTCTGCCTCTGATCTCCCACTTCAGCCTTAGTCCTTGGGAAGGTCCCATCCAATGCTTCTTGCTCATTATATATTAAAGTGTTAGCAGGTTTGAATAGAGAGGCAAAACTGTATTTAAATTTTCTATTTCGAATAGCTGGTAAAGAAATACACAACATCTCAAATGCAGGCAAAATTAAAACAAGGGATGTTGGGAAGGGATGGGCACCAAGAAAGACTCACCAAGGGTTGCTGCTGCTGCTGCTGCTAAGTCGCTTCAGTCGTGTCCGACTCTGTGCAACCCCATAGACGGCCTCCCACCAGGCTCCCCCGTCCCTGGGATTCTCCAGGCAAGAACACTGGAGTGGGTTTCCATTTCCTTCTCCAATGCATGGAAGTGAAAAGTGAAAGTGAAGTCGCTCAGTCGTGTCTGACTCTTCACAACCCCATGGACTGCAGCCTACCAGGCTCCTCCGTCCATGGGATTTTCCAGGCAAGAGAACTGGAGTGGGGCGCCATTGCCTTCTCTGCACCAAGGGTTAGGAGACTCTGTAGAGTACAACAGACACAGTGTACATATATGGGGAAATAAGTAGGTACACAGGGAGGGGGAAAATACAAGGGAAAGCCCAGCTGATAGATGCTTTCCTTGGCATTCTGGATAATCACATGGACCACAAAAATTAAAAGAGGAAAACTAAGGTGAGTCATTGCTTCAAATTCCATCCAACAAGGACTGGAAAGTTGCATGCTGTGTGTGCTCCAGGGCCCAGTGTAGCAAGGGGTGGGCTGTCTCTGCTCCTCTCTGTCCTCTGAGCACTCCAGCCCAGTTCCATCCATTACAATCAGATATTTGGACCCCAGCATCACCATCGCTCCTGTCCTTTCTCTTGGGCTTCAGCTCATCCTTTGTTCTTGCTGGTCAGATTTTCACTGGGTGGGGTCTGTGTGGGGGCTTCTAGTTTAGTGAGTTTAACTGCTATGTAAACAAAACTCTCAAATCAGCTCCCCCTACCACCTAACTTTTCTAAATCCAGAGCCAGTTTTTTAAACAATTTTTTTGCATAGGTAGTATGTTTTCATGTTAAAAAAAAAACAGAAAAAAATTTATACTTGAAAAAAATCTCCCTTCTTTCCTTTCCTCATGTAGCCAATTTCAACCACTTGCAAGAAACGTTATGTTTCTTCACACACATGCAAATAGAAATATAAATTTCCTTTTTTTCTTTTTAATTCATAAAGGAGTATAATTTTCAGTTTTCTGAACCATGTATTCTGGTCATTTAGTAGTATGTAATGTGCACGCATGCTAAGTCACTTGTGATGTCCAGCTCTTTGCAATCCTATTGACTGTAGCCTGTCAAGCTCCTCTGTCCACAGGATTCTCCAGGTAACAATACTGGAATGAGTTTTCATGCCCTCCTCCAGGTGATCTTCCTGACCCAGGGATCGAACCTGCATCTGATTGCAGCAAATATCTCTAAACTGGGTGGCTTAAAACAATTTGTTGCTAACTCTCACAGTTTGGTGAGTTGACTGGGCTCAGCTGTGTAGTTCTTGCTTTGGCTTCTCACTGTGGTTACGGTCAGACGTGGGCTAGTACAGGGGTCATGGGAAGGCTTGACTGGATTGGAAGTTCCAAACAGCTTCCAAATGGTTGGCAGTTATGCTGGTTGTTGGATGAGCGCTCAGTTGCCAGAGCTCCTCTGTATAGACTGGGCTTCTCACAAGAAGCTGGTCTCTGAGTGGGAGCATCCTGAGAGAGCAGAAAGTGAAAGTTACCCAGTCAATTAAGGGCAACTTATAAAACTGGCACTGTTAGGTCTGCTGGATTCTGTTGGCCAAAGAGGTCTCAGGGCTAGCCCAGATTCAAGAAGATGGAGAAAGAAACCCTGTTCTCTTCATGGGAGAGTAGCAAGATTGTATTTCAGAAGATCTTGAGGTTAGGAGATACTGTGTTGGTCATCTTGGTAAAATACAATCTGTATCACCATCTGAAGTACATTTCTATTCTGCCTAACACGTGTACAAGGCCTGAGGAGCTTTCTTTTATAATATCTAACATCTGACCTCTCCTGGTTTCCACTGACCCCACTCATTCTAACCCACATACTTTTGTAGTTAGGTAAATGTTAGAGTTACCTTCCTGGTAATCCTGGAGAGTTACCTTTCTGGTAATCCCACTTCCCTTTACTGCAAATAGCCAATGAAACTTTCTTAACATTGGTGTTTACATAAACTTTAGCTTTAATGATGTCATTCTCCTAAGTAAAAATCAGATCTGATATCCACAGTGGTTTTGTTTGACCTTTGCAAAGTTAGCATATATAGGATTTGCTTTTTTTTTTTAAACTTTCAACATTGCAAAATCAGGAGATTCAGATTAAACTCCTTTTGAAAAACTAGGTCCTCATATGTAGAAACATTGAATTCTTTGACTAATATGTTCTAGATACTAAACAAAAGGGAAAAGACTTTCAGGCTCTTGTGGAATTTAATGGACAAAGGGAAAATGGATAAATAACACAGATTAATGGATGGCAACATTGGAGGGCTAGAAAGCAGACAGGACAGGGGTCAGATGGGAAGGGCTACAATTTCAAATTACATGGTCATGGAAGACCTCACTGAAATGGAGACATTTCAGTTAAAAACTTAAGGCGTAGAGAAAGGGTAACATGAAATTCTAGAACTTTGCTTTCCAGTAGAGTATCCCACAACCATATGTGGCTATCTTAATTTGTATTAATTAAAATTGAATAAAATTTAAAATTCGCTTTTTCAGGCACAGTAGCCACATTTCCAGTGCTCAAAAGTCACCCATGACTAGTTGCTACAAACCAGATATAGAACATTGCCACCATTACAGAGGGTTGTACTGGACAGCATTTCAGAGGTGGGGTATTCCATGCAGAGGCGAAAGCAAGTGCAAAGGTCCTGGGGTGGGTGGGACATTGCTTGATATGAGCTAGACAGTGGCACTGCTCTTCGGCTCACACATTCCTGCTATGCTCTAATGTGAGTAAGCTTATTTAGTTCTTGCAAGTCTTAGGCAAAGTTAGGGGTCCTGTGTTCTACTGATAAGGAGTAAAAACAGTGGCTGCCCCTTCCTGAAGACAGACTGATCTGGGAGGTGAAGGTTAAGGCCCTGTTGGAAGAGTCTCGCTGCCAGGGCTCCACTATTCCTGCCTCCTGGAATGGTGTGAACAATGATTCACACCACAGTAGGCCTTTACACTTTACCAAGCACAATTATCACATGCATTAGGCTTTCAAGGAAGGTCAGATTCCAACTTGTTCACAGAGAATCACCTCCAGGTCACCAGATTTGCATCTGTTTTGCCTAGCACCTATCATAATGAACAAAAATTTTAGACTTTAATGATGAATGTGCCAAAGAGAGGACAGTGAGGCGGCAGTTCTAGTTCAGTGATGTTTGATTTGTAGCAGAATACAGTGCCTATTTTGAAGTTCTTTGGTGAAAACCATTTCTGGGAAGAGTGGTAACGATTTGGGGCCAGGTTATGAAGGAAAGAAAAAAAAAAAAAAAAAACCACCTTGTGTACCCTGGCAGTGTGGTGGTGTTCCGCACTTCCTAGCTTACCTTGGTCTAAGTTCAGGTCGAGGCCCACATACAGGAAAAGGGGGTGAAGCGGGGCTTTTCAGCCTAAAGGGAGTAGGGGAATGGGCCACGCCGTCGAGTGGGTTTGGTGGTGGATTCTGGGAATCCCGCGTCGGTGGAAGAGAAGGTGCTCAAGGCTCAGGGAGTGGCTGCAGCGGTCAGGTCCGGACTTTGAGGTGTGCCGCGAAGAGGGCGGGGCGGGGCCGGGCTCACGTGGGCTGGGCGGGGGAAGTGCGCGGGACTGAGCTTGGCGGGGGCGGTGCGAGCCAATGGGCAGCGGCTAGCAGCGCGCCCAGCGCCCGAGCCGCCATCGCGCCTTTTTGCTGCCTGGCGAAGACACGGACGGCGCGCGGGGGCGAGCGCGGGAAAGAGCCGCCGGCGCCACAGCCGCCGTCAGAGCATGAGGACGGCCGTGGGCTCCGTCAAAATGCAGCCACCGTGAGAGAGCCGGGTCCCGGCAGCGGTGGCGGCCGTGGCGGCGGCGGACGGCGCCCTATGCCGCAGCCCCAGCGGGCGCGAGTCTGACGGCGAGCAGCTGCCGGTGCCTCCGCGGCCGCGGCTGCGGGACCTGCCAGCGCTGCTGCGGAGCGGGCTCACCTTGCGGAGGAAGCACAGCACCGCTGCGGGCCGGGTGAGTGGCCGGGTCCTGCGCGGCCAGATTGGGCGTGAGAGGCTCGTGCGTGGAGTCCGCGCCCACCCTCCGGGGCGGCCGAGGGGGGGCATCTGGAAGTAGGGGATGTGCCGGGAGTGGACCCCTTGTGCCGGCTTAGGCAGAAGAGGGGCCGGGGAAGATGGGGTCGTGGGGTGCCCACTGCGGAGTGGCGGTTTCCCTCGCCCATAGGTGCACCTGACTTCGTCCAAGCGTGCCTGGATTCTAGCTGCGGGACTGTGAACATCGCCCGAAGAAGGGCCGTTTGCCTGTCCCCAGAGGGGGAGCTGCAGATGTCTAGTGCCAAATGGCGGGCCCTGTCCGACAGCGATCCCAAGGCCCCACGCGCGGGACCTCAGTTTGCAGGAGGCAGGAGAAGTGTGCACTGCTGTCGGACGCCTAGTTGCAACTTTGGGCACCGACAGTGGCTTAGAACCCAAGGAGGGACGCTCCTCCACCAGGAGCCTACCAAACACACCAGCAGGAAGTGAATATTTAAGATTCTGGGGGCGTCGCCGAGAACTAAGCTTTGGCACCTACACTGGCTCTTGCCCCGCCAGGGCCGAGGGACAGACGCCAGAGTTGGAAGTTCTGGGGCGAGCTCTAGTTCCTGGGCTCCCCAGTCGGCAGCACTTAGTTCTCGGCGACCCCTCCCCCCCCCCCCCCGCCGACCCCTCCCCCACCCCCCACCCCCCGCCCCAGAATCTTAAATATTGACTTCTGCTGGTGTGTTCGGAAGGATTTCTGATGGAGGAGTATCCCTCCTTTGGTTCTAAGTACATCTAATGGCCTGAGAAGGTCAGACATGTTTTGTGGTGAAGAAAAGCGGGACAGCCTGGGATCATAAGTCACTCAGCAGCCCCTGCTGACTTGTCAGGTGTTCCTGCTCACCAGGGCCTTGGGCACCTTTGAGAGGTTTCACTTAGCTTTTAAAAATCTGGCATCATTAAGGAGACTTTACCATGAAAGTACCACAAGGTAGATATTTTGGTCTGTAATTTAAAAAATAAGTCTTAGTTGTCTGCCTTAAATTATCTTGCTGGGGGCTTTCAACTCTTGAAAGATAGGTTTGTGAAACTTGAGAGTTAGGGAGAAACACTGGGTTTGGTATGGCTTCCTTTGGGCAGGAAAGGGTCTGAACTGACGTTGAGTCTTTGGCCTTTCTGAGCTGGAGAATTCTTTCCACGTAGAGATAACTGTCCATGACCTACCTCAGAAGGATGTTTCGTGGATTAGCTGAGCAGTAATAGGACATCTTTAGGTCAAATGACCAGGGGAGTTTAGGAATTACCCAAAAATGACCTTAATGTGTGGAGTACAAGGTTGCGTGCAAAGAAAGGGAGGAAATGTGTCCCCAAAATGTGATAGCTCAGTAAACACAAAAATCTGACTTAGTGACTTTCCAGGAGTTTATGGGGAAAGTAGGTCAAATTGTATTCCTGTTACCCATGACAGTTGGTTTTTCATGGCACAGGATACTGACACCATGAGGGCAGCCAGGCAGTCTGTGAGGAGGATTACCCAGGGTTTCTGTGTAAATTGATCTGGAGTGTTCATCTGCATAGAGGCTTGTGTTTCCCCATGCCTGGGATGATGTTGTAGTGTACCTTGCCAAAATACATATTTACTCTAATTATTTATTCTGAATATGGTTACTTAAAATAAGGTGTACTTGATTAGCCCTTCTTTGGTTCTAATACTGCCTTAGCTCTCCTTGGGACATTCCAAACACATTTCATAAGTACATGGCCAGTTTTTGTTTTTGTTTTTAATTGGGGAAGATTGTAAAATTTTCCAACATTGGAAAACCATAAATTTCAACTGTTTTCTCTCCTTTGGCACTGGAACCACCTTTGTGATTGTGGAACCTTCCCATCAAAGGAGTTGGAAAGGGTTTGGAAGAAGGAGAAAAATAGGTGAAATATGTGTTAGTTTTTCGGGCTACCATAACAAAATACCATAGACCTGGTGGTTTACATAACAGAAACGCATTTTCTCACAGTTTTGGAGGCTGAGAAGTGCAAGATCAAGGTATCAGCATATTTAGTTTCTGGTGAGAACTCTTTTCCTGGCCGGTAGACAGCCACCTTCCTTCTGTGTTGTGATGTGACCATTCCTTAGTGCCTGTGGAGGAAAAGAGATCTCCCTCTCTCTCTGTTTTATTTTTTTAAACTGAAATATAGTTGACATACAACATGATGTTAGTTTCAATTGTACAACATACTGATTGATTGGTATTTGCATACATTGGAAAATGATGACTTGTAAGTCTAGTTACCATCTGTTCCCATATGATGTTATTACAGTATTATTGACCATATTCCTTATGCTGTATATGACATCCTCATTGCTTATTTATTCTATAAGTGGAGGCTTATACCTCTTAATCTTGTTCACCTGTTTTGTGCCACCCCCATCCCTTGTTTATTCTCTGTATCTTTGTCTACTTTCATTTTGTCTTGGTTTTTAGATTCCACATGTAAGTTAGATCATTCAGTATGTCTTTCTCTAACTTATTTCACTTAGCATAATACCCTCTAGACCCATCCATGTTGTCACCAATGGCAAGAATTCATTTTTTGAATGGCTGAGTAATCTTTCATTATATGTGTATGCCCCATCTTCTTGATCCATTCATCAGTCAGTGGACACTTCACTTTCTTCCATATCTTGGCTATTGTAAATAGCATGGCAGTGAACATAGGGGTGTATATATCTTTTCCAAATAGGGCTTTTGTTTACTTTGGATAAATACCCACCTGTGAAATTCCTGGATCATATGGTGGTTCTATTTTTAATTTTTTGAGGGATCTCCATACTGTTTTCCATAGTGGCTGTGCCAGTTATAACCTTAACTAATGGTATGGGAGGATTCCCTTTTCTCTGTATCCTCACCAGAACTTGTTGTTTGTTGTCTTTTTGATGATAGTCATTCTGCTAAGTGTGAGGTGATGTCTCATTGTGGTTTTGAATTGCATTTCCCTGATGATTAGTGAAGTTGAGTATCCCTGCATATGCCTGTTGGCCATCTGCACAGGCCATCTGCATGTCTTCTTTGGAAAAATGTCCCTTCAGGTCCTCTGCCCAATTTTTTTAAATGGGGTTATTTTGTTTTCGATGTTGAGTTGAATGAGTTATTTGCATATATTAGATTGATTCCTTTTTGAGTATATCATGTGCAAGTCATTTACTCACTCCCATTCAGTAAGCTGCCTTTTCATTTTGTTGATGGATTCTTTCACTGTGAAAAAGCCTTTTAGGTTGATGTAGTCCCTTTTGTTTATTTTTTCTTTTGTTTCCCTTACCTGAGGAGACAGATCCAAAAAAGTATTGCTAAGACTGATAGCAGAGTGTACTGCCTGTGTTTTCTTCTAGAAGTTTTATGGTTTCATATCTTAGGTTTGTAAGTCCTTAATCCATTTTTTATTAGCCCTGGGTGTTCTTTGGAAGGAATGATGCTAAAGCTGAAACTTCAGTAGTTTGGCCACCTCATGCGAAGAGTTGACTCATTGGAAAAGACTGATGCTGGGAGGGATTGGGGACAGGAGGAGAAGGGGATGACAGAGGATGAGATGGCTGGATGGCATCACCGACTCGATGGATGTGAGTTTGAGTGAACTCTGGGAATTGGTGATGGACAGGGAGGCCTGGCTTGCTGTGATTCATGGGGTCGCAAAAAGTCGGATACGACTGAGCAACTGAACTGAATCCACTTTGAGTTTGTTTTGTATATGATGTGATAAAGTGGTCCAGTTTGATTCTTTTATCTGTAGCTTTCTAGTTTTCCCAACAGTATTTATTGAAGATACTGTTTTTCTCCTACTGTCTTTCTCCTGCTGTGTATTCCTCCTTTGTCATAGATTAATGCACCAAATAAGCATGGGTTTATTTCTGAGTTCTCTATTCTGTTTTTGTGCCAGTACCATACTGTTTTGATATAGGTACTGGCATCTGTGTGTTTGTGTTAGTACCACTACCATACTGTTTTGATGACTGTAACTTTGTGATATAAATTGTTTGAAATCAGGGTGTGTGATACCTGGAGCTTTGTTCTCTCTCTCAAAACTTCTTTGACTATTTGGAGTCTTTTGTGTTTTCATATAAATTTTAGAATTTTTTTGTTCTGACTCTTTGATCTCTCTCCTTTTTCTTATAAGGCCACTAATTCCATCATGGAGACACCACCCTCATGACCTAGTCTCACCCTTTCTACCTCCCACAGGCCCTCCAAATACCATCATCTTGGGGCTTATGGCTTCAACATCTTATTTTTGGGGGAATGCAAATATTCAGTCCATAATAGAAGTGTTTGAAGGAAAGAGAAAAACACAAGTAGTATGTATCAAACCAGTGGGTGACTTGTAAACACCTGGGGTCTTGTGGTTAGCTCCTTGGTTAGGGCAGTGATACCAATGCAGGTAAATCATGGTGTAGCTCTTTCTGTGGACCTTCAGTATTGTATGTCATGAGCTGTACTTCCAAATTACAGGTGAGTGATTATAGGGACAAGTTAGCACAGATTCATTACCACTGGCAAGAAAGTAGCTTTGTGCATTACACAAGTTGGTAGGAAACTTTGCAATTTCTGTATTGACGAAGATCTGATTTAGGAAATCTGGTTGGCCCTTGCCCATGCTCCCTTGGGCTCTCACAGATCTTAACCATCTGCCATCAACTGTCATCAGATGAGCTCTTTGTGGGTTGTGCTGCCCAACCCAGGTGCCTTGTAGGCTGTCTCTTACTGGGAAAAGGTAAGCTGACATTGGGTTTTTACCATAGAACTCCTGGGTCCTTGGTTCAGTCACTTATTGTCATTTTGAATTCAGAATGCAAGCTGATTAAGACTCTTTGCACCTCTTTAGGCTAAGTGGAATGACTAGATTTTTCTTTAGGGGAGGACCTTAACTACCTCCTAAAAAATCACTGGTAAGATAAAGCATAGATTGAATTTACATCAAAACTATTTAATTTTTTTTTAACTTTGTTTTGTGGACATTATGAGAGAATAAGATAATTACTTCCTACTTTTGGCAGCTATTAACATTTTTCAAATTTTGTTTGACTTATTTCTTTTTTCCCCACTTTTCTTTTGTGGGGGACTAGTGTGTTTTAAAGGAGAAGGCAATGGCACCCTACTCCAGTACTGTTGCCTGGAAAATCCCATGGGCAGAGGAGCCTGATAGGCTGCAGTCCATGGGGTCGAGAAGAGTAGGACACGACTGAGCGACTTCACTTTCACTTTTCACTTTCATGCACTGGAAAAGGAAATGGCAACCCACTCCAGTATTCTTGCCTGGAGAATCCCAGGGACAGGGGAGCCTGGTGGGCTGCCGTCTCTGGGGTCGCACAGAGTCGGACATGACTGAAGCGACTTAGCAGCAGCAGCAGCAGTAGCAGTGTGTTTTAAAACAAAATCCTAAATATTATGTCATCTCATTCATTAGTGTTTCAGTTTACATCTCTGATAAGGACTTTGTTCCTTAAAAAACGTTGTGCCTTTCTTGCCTAAAAATTTTAGTGACAATTCCTTAACATTCCCATATTTAATTTTTCTCAGAGATGTCTTTTCATTTATGATTAGTTGCAACCAGGAATTAAGGTCCACACATTGTGTTTGGTTGTTAGGTTTGTAAATCTATTTTATTTTATAACAACCCCCTTCCCCTGCTTGTTTTCTTCATGCCTTTCATGTGATGGAGATAGCAGGTCATTTGTCAGGTAGAATGTCCACTTCTGGGGTCACTTCTTACTTGTAATGTTATCTGATTTGTTCGTTTATGTTCCATGTTTCCTGTAATCTGGCAGTGAGATGTAGTAGCTTGATTAGATTCAGACTTAAGAGTGAGCATTCTTGGTAGGTATTACTGTGTATAATCTGTTGCATCACATCATTAGAGATGTGATGCCTGAATGTGTCCCTCTTTGAGATACCAAGAGTGATTAGTGGGTTCCGATGGGGTCAACTTACCTATCTACCTTTCACCTGATAATTGTAGCATCCTTGTGAGTTATAACCTAGATCTATTTCATTAGGGGTCACAAAATGATGATCTAAATCTATCATTCCTCTTGCATTTACCAGTTGGTATTCTATCTATAAAGAATTTACTCTCAAAAAAGAAGAAATAAATTTGCCCTCATGAAATACTTGGGTCTTCTGAAAAAAAAAAAAAAAACGAATGTATAGGAAGGAGAGGGGAAAGGCTTGATTTTTTCCCTTTTATCATTTTTCTGATTTATGATTTAATGCCTTAACAACCAGTGAGTTTTTTTTTCCTTTTTCAAGTATCAGCAAGATCTTGTAGATCTGAATGTATTTGTTTCAATCCATTGAAGGCAGTATTCTTTTCCATGCTCAGTTTATATTTATCTCCTGCATACTTCTTACAAGGCCTTAGTAGTCTGTGATACCTTTCTTGCTTTCCAGCATAAGTTGTTCCAAGCATATCTTATTCTATTTCCTGGTCCAGACTCCAAATCAGCCATTTTCCCAAGGAGTACTGATTTTTCTGAAAATCAGTCATGTCCCCCAACTTTTGCCTCTCTTAGTGGTTGAATTTTTTTAACCTTCTTTTTAAGCCTTTCATCTTAAGTTTTTGTTTCATTTAAAATTCTTCTCATCAGGCTGTTTCTAAGACTGTCATTTTCTCCCTCTAATGAAATAACTGGTAGCTACATTCCCTCTTTCTATATAGACTGTCAGAGTGCTGGAGATGCCTTATTTTGGGCTTTGGCTGCTGGGATATTTTCTGCAGTGTTCCACCACTTTCTTCATCTCCTTGAAATCTGTTTCATTTACTGCAGTCAGAATGATTGGTTGTGCCAGTTTGACTGTTCACCCAAGTCGTCCTGTGATCCTCAGCCTTTGGATCAGTCTTCTCTGCCTTGACCTCTTCCCTTCAGCCACCTTTCACTCAAGCAGGGTCTCAGTGGCTCTTCAGATTTGAGAAACTGGAAGTTCTTTCTTTTTCATTTACAGCCTGTACCCTGATGCATGCATGTGTGATCAGTCATGCCCCGCCTCTTTGCGACCCCATAGACTAGCCAGCCAGGCTCATCTGTCCATGGGATTTCCCAGGCAGGAATACCAGAGTGGGTTTTTGCCATTTCCTTCTCCAGGGGATTGTCCCAACCCAGGGATCGAATACCACCCTGATGACTCCGTCTCATGAAAGAACAAGGCTGCCAATTTCCTGCGTCTGACCTGAAATGCTTCAGGCCTGGCTTAACACCCTTCTCTGCTGGAAATAAGACTTTGTTGATTGAGAAACACATTCTACTCCAAGTAATACCAGTATGGCCAGCTTATAGTCATTTTATACACATATCTCATAGGCAAAGCATGATTTTGTTCCTTGTATTTAAATTAAAATCAGTGATAACACTTCATACCACTTAATTATGTCCTTGCAGATTCTGGTATACACTTTCAGCCTCACTACAAGCATCTGTGTTAGATGCTATTATTTGCATTCTACATATGAGGAAGGGGCTTCCCAGATGGTGGTGCAATGTGACGAATCCACATGTAATGCAGGAGAAATGGGTTCAATCCCTGGGTCGGGAAGATTTCCCTGGAGGAGGACATGTCAACCCACTCCTGTATTCTTGCCTGGAAGATCCCATGGACGGAGGAGCCTGGCAGGCAACAGTCCATAGGACACAACTGAGCACATATGTGTGCATGTGCCTGCGTGTGCATGGGCACATGAAGAGAGTCGGACACAACTGAGCACACGTGTGTGTGCCTGCATGTGCGTGCACACACACGTACACACACACAGATGAGGAAACTGAACCTAGAGGTAACTTGCCCAGGATCACTGGGTGGGTGGGAAGAAGGAGTTTTGAATCCCGCCAGTCTGGTTCCATAGTCCATGTTCTGAATTGACTCTCAAATGCACTGAGGACCAAGGGTCTATTTTTTTTTTTTTTTTTTGCCTAAATGTTCATTGTTGTTATTTTCAGTCATTGAGTTGTGTCCAACTCTTTGTGACCGCATGGACTGCACCATGCCAGGCTTCCCTGTCTTTTACTATCTCCCTGAGTTTGTTCAAACTCATGTCCATTGAGTTGGTGATGCCATCCAACCATCTCGTCCTGTCTTGTCCCATTCTCCTGACTTCAATCTTTCCCAGAATCAGGGTCTTTTCCAATGAATGCCCATAACCTTTATAGTACCTGTTGGTATTTCCTTACCACTCTTGAGAATGATCAGTACATGCTTTTGATAATGCCACACATTAACTTTTCTTTCATTGGGGCACACGGGCTTGTGATCCTCCTTCTGGGATCGAGGTGGAGAGGTCAGGGTCTAGGTGGGAGGGGAAATGCTGTGGTTATAGATGTGTATGGTAACTAATAGTGACTAAGATTAAAGATTGTATTTACTGTGTCCTAAGCAAAAAACACCCAGGCCCATCTTCATCAATCCAAAAAGTTTGTGAATTTATCCTCCTTACACTTATCTGCTTATGGTAGCCTGTCAGAAGATAAAGGTCATTAAGGCAGGCATGCATCTTCCAGGAAAGGTGAGTCAGATCAGATACAACAGCACATGTTGGTCTTATTTAAGAAACACTGACTTCCGGCCAGCTTGAAGTTTGAGTTGTAGGGCTACTACTCTCTATCATCGCATATTATTCTCTGAGCTCTTTTTTTTTTTTTTAATTTTATTTTATTTTTAAACTTTACAATATTGTATTAGTTTTGCCAAATATCGAAATGAATCCGCCACAGGTATACCTGTGTTCCCCATCCTGAACCCTCCTCCCTCCCCATACCCTCCCTCTGGGTCGTCCCAGTGCACCAGCCCCAAGCATCCAGTATCGTGCATCGAACCTGGACTGGTGACTCGTTTCATACATGATATTATACATGTTTCAATGCCATTCTCCCAAATTTCCCCACCCTCTCCCTCTCCCACAGAGTCCATAAGACTGATCTATACATCAGTGTCTCTTCTGCTGTCTCGTACACAGAGTTATTGTTACCATCTTTCTAAATTCCATATATATGCATTAGTATACTGTATTGGTGTTTTTCTTTCTGGCTTACTTCACTCTGTATAATAGGTTCCAGTTTCATCCATCTCATTAGAACTGATTCAAATGTATTCTTTTTAATGGCTGAGTAATACTTCATTGTGTATATGTACCACAGCTTTCTTAGCCATTCATCTGCTGATGGGCATCTAGGTTGCTTCCATGTCCTGGCTATTATAAACAGTGCTGCGATGAACATTGGGGTACACGTGTCTCTTTCCCTTCTGGTTTCCTCAGTGTGTATGCCCAGCAGTGGGATTGCTGGGTCATAAGGCAGTTCTATTTCCAGTTTTTTAAGGAATCTCCACACTGTTCTCCATAGTGGCTGTACTAGTTTGCATTCCCACCAACAGTGTAAGAGAGTTCCCTTTTCTCCACACCCTCTCCAGCATTTATTGCTTGTAGACTTTTGGATTGCAGCCATTCTGACTGGCATGAAATGGTACCTCATAGTGGTTTTGATTTGCATTTCTCTGATAATGAGTGATGTTGAGCATCTTTTCATGTGTTTGTGAGCCATCTGTATGTCTTCTTTGGAGAAATGTCTATTTAGTTTTTTGGCCCATTTTTTGATTGGGTCATTTATTTTTCTGGAGTTGAGCTGTAGGAGTTGCTTGTATATTTTTGAGATTAGTTGTTTGTCAGTTGCTTCATTTGCTATTATTTTCTCCCATTCTGAAGGCTGTCTTTTCACCTTGCTAATAGTTTCCTTTGTTGTGCAGAAGCTTTTAAGTTTAATTGTGTCCCATATGTTTATTTTTGCTTTTATTTCCAATATTCTGGGAGGTGGGTCATAGAGGATCCTGCTGTGATGTATGTCGGAGAGTGTGTTGCCTATGTTCTCCTCTAGGAGTTTTATAGTTTCTGGTCTTACGTTTAGATCTTTAATCCATTTTGAGTTTATTTTTGTGTATGGTGTGAGCTCTTGAAGCCTCACTTTCTTCTGCTGTTGTGAGATACACTGTGGGTCAGGTTTTTCCAAGAAAAGAGACAATGTCTGGGAAGCTTTGGGCACCATAAAGCTTAAATGTTTCCTTCCTCAGCTGGATGCTTATTCTAAGCAAATAGACTTTCATAGACATATTTATGGAAATCTAGGCATAAAAAAATTTGCTCATGTATGCAGTTTCAGTTTCCAAGTTTGTAAAAGTAGTGGTGTCTTAACATAGGGTGAATATTTTAGGTAGTGTCTAAATACTGTTACCGTAACGGAACAGTCTGAGTTTCACACTTTTACTGTCTTAAATGGACTTGGCAGTAATTAGTAACTTGTGCAGCTAAAAATAGATGGAAAGGTGGGAAAAAAGTCCCTGGGGATGATTCTGAGTGCTTGTGACTTTTTTTTTTTTTTTTGCCTCAATGTTGCATAACAACCCTGGTTAGAAATACTGATCATTCTAGTAACACTATGTTATCGAGGAGTAGTTTGTGAGAGGTTATAAGATTTTA